>NW_006797481.1:4241672-4244150 GCF_000442215.2 Lipotes vexillifer | reverse complement strand
AAAAAAAAAAAAAAAAAAAAAAAAATCTGGTGTGTATTTTGTGCTTATGGCCCATCTCAACTTGGACTAGCCACGTTTCAGACGCTCACCAACCGCATGCGGCAAGTGGCTGCCGCGTTGAGCAGCAGTGCTCTCAGCCCTGATGGATGTTCTGAGCACACGGCTCCATGTTTTCAGGGTCTGTATATTCATACCTTGTCTGCTGAAAAGCATCTTCACCTGAAGAGGATGTGCTGGGACCCTGACAGGTCCGGAGGGTCTGTCTTTAGGCGCAGCAGTGGGAGGTGATAAATCCCCCAGCCCCTCCCTGCTCAGGTCACTGGGTACCTCTGAAAACCTTCCTTTCCCAGATCCATTTCCTTCAGTGTCACAAGCAGCGCTTTTGTGTTCTCTGCAAAAATCCTTGTCTATTTCGTCCTTGGTTTGGCAGGACTGCTCATAACTACTGCACAACAGACTGAGCTCCAATGAGGACGAAGAGTGGAGAGGAGGGTGAAGTGACAGCACAGCTGGAGGAACTGTGTCCTCTCCGCCTGGTGGGACCCTGGGGCCCAGGACTCTGGTCACCTGGACGCTGTCCCTGCTCTCAGGCTCAGAACCTCACCTGGCAACACCCAGTTCAACTCCGTGGCCTGCCCTGAAACCCCCTCGATACCAGGACGCTCCACCTCTGTGTCCAGGACTTAACATTTGCTGATTCCCCAGTGCCAGGGCACTGATTGCACAAGGGCTGTGCTCAGAGAAACAGAGTGGCTCAAGCCGGGCTTCACCCTCAGGCGGCTGGGAGGGGGGATGGGAGCCCTCATCTGCCTGGGTCTCCCTAACAGCGGCGGCCACTGGGGTTCAGGGAGAGGGCCAGGGCGGGATGGCCAGTGAGGACAAGGACTGACTCGTGAGCCGGGCTGAGACAGAGTGGGAAAGGGTGGTGGGGCAGCTTAGACAGGGCCTGAGCTCTCCAGAGGCTCTGAGGGTAGTAGGGACCCACCTACTCTCCCTTCACCCCCAGCTCCCAGATAGTTCCTTACTTTCTTCTGGAAGGCAGTGGTTGAGGGCCCGGGCTCTGCCTTCACTTGGCCTGGGTTCAAACTCTGACTCTGCCACCTGCTGTGTGATTTCAGCAAGTTACCCAACCTCTCTTAGCATCAACAGCCTCATCTGTGAGGGCGATAATAGCTCCTTCCTAAATTGGGCCGAGGAGTGAATGAGGGGCGTAAGAGAGGTGCTTTTCACTACCTGGTCCCTTGTAATATTCACATTATACCAGGAGTGTGTATTATGGCTTCTCTTCTTTTTGAGCATGCAGTACTTTTTTAATAAAAAATAAAACTAATTAAAATATCCTCCCCTCTCCCCACCAATTACAAAGGCATGCACGGTCATTGTAGAAAATTTCCAAATTTTGAAGGAAGGAATGAAAATACTGTGTCATTTCATTGCTGGATGTTTGAAGACCTGGGGTCCCTATACCTGGAGAGATGATTTGCTCCTAAATTCATCTTCTATGTGTCACCATTTAAGCATCGGTTAGGATTTAGTTGGGGCAAAAGGAAAACACCAAAGGGGCTACTAGCGTATATGAATGAACTTACATGCACCCAATAATCAAAGCATCACACACACACACACACACACACACCAGCAAGCACAAACAACCGAAGGGTTACACTGCACCCCGACATACCAACAGCTGAAGGGTTGCCTCCCAGACCCCCCCCAGCCATATTCCACACCCACAAACACACATATCCCAACCACCAAAGCTCTTTACGCACATGTAACCAACAAGCAAAGGGCTTCACACATACACCAAGTTTTTACCCACCCCCATCCAACCAAAGGGCTTCACACGCACACACCCCCTCAATAATCAAAGAGCTTCACACACCCTTTCAATGATCAAAGCACCTCATTTACACACACCAATAACCAAAGAGCTTCACACACATACACACTCCAACAACCAAAAGGTTCACACACCCGCTCACACCTTCCCCACGACCAAGCACTTTACACACACACACCCCGAAAGAGTTTTACTCTCCCACCCAAGGTGCTTCATGCACACCCCCCGCAGCAAAATGCTTTACTCCTACGCGCGCAACAGCCAAAGCTCTCCATAGAGACACCTGCGCAAAAGAAAACCCCGAAGCACTTCGATTTGTCTGCCACAGCAGCGGGTACTTGAACACCAAGCCGTTCAACTGCGACTTTCTTTTCAGATTAATGAGCAGAGAAAGATTGGAGGAGGGAGGGGGGGAGAATGGCGGGAGAGAGCAATTACACCCAAATCTTTTCTCTGTTGATTAGGTATTCCTTCTCCAGCCTGCTTTGGCTCCAGCTAAATCTTTTTCTAATGAGATGTGGCTTATCCAGATCAGGGCGCTGAGAAAAAAGTTGCAATTAACTTTAGGAAGAAAAGGAGTGAATAGTAGAGAGAAGGAAGGGGGGAGGGGCGGGAGACGGTGAGTGGGGGCAGGG
>NW_006797481.1:4231317-4241594 GCF_000442215.2 Lipotes vexillifer | reverse complement strand
GGGGCTGGCAGGCCAGAAAGGGCCGGGGGACCCGGCTCTCCCACGGGGCAAAGTGGCGCAGGGCCCAACCTCGTTTGGACCATCAGCTCCTTTGAGTCCAGAGTCTACGGACAGTCACCTGTGACCCCTATGCCTGCTGGGTCGGCCTCTCTGCCGCTCCAGGCTCAAGCCAAGCGTTGGGAGTGCTGGGTCTCCTCGGGTCAGGGGCCTTCCTGACTCAGCATACCTGACACCTGGCAGGGATGCTGGGGGAGAAGGGCCCTCTCCGCTGCATCTCTTTCACACCTGAGCTCTACCTTCTGCACGCTGACTCCTGCAAAGACACGGGGTCTCGGCCACATGCCAGGAACCTCCGTGACCCCCAGGTGTCCAGTCAGCACGAACTCTTTTCTCCAGACTGATGGGTCCAGCTCTCCCCTGGCAGCCAGAAGAATTGGTCCTGGACTGGTCTGGGATCAAGCTGGGGTCTCCCAAGCTGGGGTCTCCCAAACTCGCCTCACTGTTCCCACCTGGGAGGGGTTCCCAAGCTGTTTTCGTGTGAGCCACTGAGAAGGGTGGAGAGGGTACGGGATTGAAAGAGACATTTCATGTGGAAATGGTGAAAATGCCTCCAGCTCCTAGAAGCAACACAGATTTACCTTCATTTGCTTCTTTGTCGATAGCACCAAGCTTAACCAAGCTACAACCGCGGAACAGGCACCTCCTCTCCCTGGCTCTCAGTTTCTTCTTCTGTTAAAAAACGTAAGGGGGCGGGGATGGGCATCGGCTCTCCAGGGCGTCTCCAATCCTGGTGCCCTGAGATCCCGCGAGAGGGGCAGACGCACGCTCGAGATCCCGGGAGATGCAGAGACACAGACTCCGGAAGTCTCGAGGGGTGGTCCCAGGCGGTTCGCGCCTCGCACACTCTGCCGTGAGCGCCTGCAGGACGCTTCCACATCCCTGCAGTTCTCATCCAAGCGGAGACTGGGTTTTGCCCAGTTTGGCAATAAATATCCAGCACTGCCTGACCACAGCACGACCTTTCCCCATGCCATGCACCTCCCAGCACAAATTAGAAAGGATTTGTATTGCGCTGCTGGAGACTCAGTGGGAAAAAGTGAATCTGGGACCTCTGAATCTTGCCTCACCTGACGACCTTCCTTGGTTCCCAAAGAAGAAGGGCCCCTGTGTGTTGGTGGCCACCCAGACACACGGTTCCCTCAGTGGTATGTTTGGGTGACCTCTTACCAAATAAGCTGTGGAGATGACACCAGGCCAGGGGACTGATGAGCTAAACCCATTTTTCCTGTGTCTGGCTTCCAGAGAGGTCAGCCTGTTCCTCAACTTCAAGGCCCAGGAATTCCCTTAGAGCCTGGTCTGCCGGATTCCTGGTCAGGCCTCCTTTGTGCCTCTGCCCTCCACTGTGTTAGCTGCTGAAGACAACCCTGGCTTTCTCCTATCTCTCTCTGGCTGTCGCCAATCTAATAAGCATAAGTGCTAGAAATACTAGCTGGAGTGCTAAGTTAGAAATTCTTCTTAAACGTATAGTAAGGTCAGATGAAGGAAAAGAAAAAAACACCCAGAAAACAAAACAGAAAACCCCGAATCAGAAATTGGACACAGGAGGGCAGATGCAGACTGAACAGGAAGTGCTGGCCCTAGGCTAAATGAAACAGCTGTCACCATTGTTCTGGACTGAAAACTGCCTTTGCAAACTCCATGAGGGCCAGGCTCAGAAAGCAGATGTTAATAATTACAGCACATGAAACGAAGGGCACAGGATTAGGCAAGTGACGAAAAAGCAATGGTACCAGTAGATTTATAACTTGCTCAGGCAAATCTGTTTGGGCTGGTGGAGGTGGGCAGGGTGACCTCACTGCAGACGCCCCCACCCAATCCCCTTCCTAGTCTGGCAGTTTGGCTTCTGGGATTGTCTCAGAATGGAGGGATTGTTGAAACTGTTTTGGGGGGTGGGCTGTGGAGACCTTTCCTGGCTAACTTTCTGGGGACCCCAGGCCTGCAGGACCACAGCCCGTTGCCTCTGACCTGAAGGAAAAACAGAAAGCCCTCGATACCCAACCCAGGTACCAAAAGGAGATCTCTAGGCAGACGAATCCTGGAGTTGGATAGTTTGCTGGTTAACGAGGACTCATGGACACAAGGCCAGGCAGCCATCCTCAGAGCTCTTGCTTTACCAAAGGGTACATGTTTAAAATCCAGGAGCTCAAGTTCTTTGCAGCTGAGATTGATTCACACTTTAAAGTCAGCCAGCCCGTAGCGCCTTGGAGGAGGGCAAGGGAGAGCTGGGAGAATGTTGGGACAGTTGAAGAAAGTAAGCAAAGCAAGTTTCTCGGGCTAATTACATAAATAGAAAAGGCAGAGAGTCTTCCCATGTTTTCTTGAACATTCCTCGGTTCTTTACCACGTGAGTCAGAGTTGTAAAAAGCAAAACAAAACAACATACACTCACTCACATCCACCCCAAATCCTCCCATCCCACCACCCCCTAGAAAGGACATCTCTAGGAAAGGTTAGAAAGAAGGTAAAGCATGTGTTTGCCATCTTTACGCCTGATATGGAAACCATATGCTTAAATACACTAGCAAACATACTTAATGTAACACTCTCTTTTATTAAATGTGGTTTTATAAACGCTCTCCCTAGCCAGGGCACCTTTGCGGTGCTGGAGGCTGGAACTTGGCAAAATAATCTTCCTGCTGTTACATCTATTGATACACATTTTTTGAAAATGAGTCTCGGACCCTCAGAAAATAGACTGGTTCTGATTATTATTGCAAGCGGGAAGGGGCACACAAGGGCATCTTTTTTCCTCTGATAAATTAAAAGGACTGTAACGGGTGCTTTCTGCAACCTGTAAAAGGGCAGAACCATCTGTGATTCATTTAGCAGCTCCTTACAGAAGATTTATTTGATTAATTTGGTCAGAAGAGAGAATATGGATTTTCCCCTGCTCTGAAAGGCACATACGCACTCACACATGCACACATGCACCCACCCATGGGTAGACATCTCAGGAATGAAAAATGACTAATCATGTTATTGGAACTGGCCAACGCGGGGCCCCAGTGGTGAGATCGCAGGCTCTCGCCCTGCCGATGGGAGGGCCAGTTTCAGAATAGGTTTTGTATCCTTAGGCCCAATGCCACCAAAAGCTGATCCTAGAGAATAATAATACTGTGGACCCTGGATCACTTTTTTTTTTTTTTTTTGCAGGACGGGGCCCCTTTTAAATTGGCTTACTTTGATGAAAGTAAATCGCTATTTTAGACTTGTCTAAGCAGTAGCATTGTGAAATTACAATTTTGGTATGCTTTGTGTGCGTGTGCATATATCATTTTTACAGTGTATAATCTCATACCATGTGAATTTTTTAGGGCCTTGGAGAATAATAAAATATGGATGTGGCACTCCTTAATTAGAGCACTGAAACAATAAAATGGAAAGAAAAACAGTATTGGAGACCTTTGACCTTCCTGGAAATGTGTGGGAGTCTAAACGGATTTGTTTATTTGTTTTTGAAAGTGAAACACTGTGGTATTTACCACCTGCTTTGAATCTTTCACCTATCTGTGTGCTTATGGAGAAGCACTCTCCATAAATCAATATCCATATGCACATTTATTCATCTTTTTATCTGTATTTTTCCTAGTAAACCTATAAATAACCAACCAAAAAAATGTTACTCGTGTACTATATAAAATCATCCTATGTTCTCCCGTGTCCCCTGCATCGGCAGGCGGACTCTCAACCACTGTGCCACCAGGGAAGCCCCTGGATCACTTTTATTGGGCATTGAGCACTGGTGCCAGGCACTGTGCTGAGCCTTTGTATGCATTATCTCACTGCAGTGTCACAACCACCCATCTTGGAGGAGCCACTATTATCATTTCTGCTTTACAGGCAGAGAGACTCCCCTATTCCCAGCAGCCCTCTGCTCAAAATTTGTTTCACATGCTATTTGGCTTTCTCAGTCCTTCATGCCCCAATCATACAGATAGAGGCCACATCCAGCATCTGTCTTACAGTGGGTAACCTTGCACAGGTTCATCCCCATTGGCCGTGCTTCATGTCCTGTGGGTTTCAGTTCAGTGTTGACAGAGAAAGACTTTCTTTGGGGCTTATTTCCAGTCTCCAGGAGGAGAGCTGGCCTCCTCTGGCCTTTGTGGTCTCTAACTGGCATGCCCCAAACCCTATAAGCAATTGTCTGCAGACCAACTGTCAATTCCCAGTGGGTGGGAACAGCCCTTGAGGTAGGTCTTCAGAGAAGGCAAAGAAAACAACACAGAAAAGAAGACCCATAAAATCGTACAAGAGCTGAGCCAAGGAGGACTTTGGATATCTACGTCAGGAGTGGCAAATACAAACCAAGGAAACGTGGCTCAGCTCTCCTTCCCGTGCTCACAGCAGACATTGCTAATTGATCCCAGCTCTCTCTTTCTCCCTCTAACCTTCAAAATCTTTCTCAACACAGTGCTCCAGGAAGCCTCTACCGAAAGATCAGAACTAGGGCATGACCTGCAAACCATTTGCAGTCCCTTCCAGTCGAATGTTCTATTTTGTGGCAGGAGAAATAGGGGCCAGGAGAGAAGTCAGCTACAAAGCCAGTTAGGAAGCCAGTTCTGAGCAGTGGTTGTCTGGCCTCCCTGCTGGGTATTCTCTGCATCCATCCCAGTGGAGCTGGTGGAAGCCAAGGTACAGTGGGGCTGCATCTTGCCAGGTCTCTGCTCTCTCCTGGGCCACCAAACCCCATAGGATGTCACTGAAGCTGCTCTGCAGACAGGATGACAGGCATCCCCTGGAAAGTGTTGAAGATTGAAATCTCGCTGTTACTTTCAACTAATTAACCCCTAAACTGGGACACACTGGTGCAGCTTGAACCCACGACATTTTACAATCCAGGGCTTAAGATTCTGGAAAGAAGTGGAGGGCTTCACTTTGGAGATGCTAAGGTTGGCAGACTTTCCCCACTGCAGCCTTTCCCACCCCTCTCTCACTTGCTGGACCACAGGAAATGCCTAGATCAAAGGCAACCAGGAAGCAGTAGGCTGAAAGTATTGAGAGCTTGTCTGCGCTGGCTGCAGGCTGTCACCTGCGTCCTCAGACCTTTCAGCCAGGCAGAATTTGTCTCTGGGGAAAATAATGGTTTTGTGAATGGAAGGAGGGGTCTTCAAGCTCAGAAGTCCCCCGTTCCCACATCCCCTTTCCTGCTGGTCCCCTCCTAGGACCTGAACTTAAACGTTTCTCAGCCTGGTGTGGCCCAAGAGGGAATCTGGGGTTAACAACCTAGTTCTGCTGAATGTCTGATTGGCAGAAGCAAGCTTTTCCATAGAAGAAGTGAAGCTGAGGACCAGGACAGGTTTGGAGAATCAGAGAGTGAGTCTGAAATACCACATATTTTGAAGGGAGGCGCCATGGCGCGATGAATCTTGTCACTACCGCATTTAGCAAGGTTACCTGTCAAGTCTTCAGGGGACCTACTTGGAGAATGGATAAGAGTTGTGTGTAACTTGCATGTCAGCTATTGGGTTGCTTCGGTGGGCGGGCAGTTCTGTGATTTTTGAGAAGGCTTGAAAACACTTTGTTTAAACATGCTTTCTACAATCTTGTTTACACTATGAATTTGTAATTCATAGTGACGAAAAGTTTGCTAACCAAATCATACTCCACTCCAGCACAGCATCATAAAAGGATCACAAATATTGAATTATTCGAGGCCCCGAATAATGAGGATTTTACAGAGCTCAGATGACACCTCTTGAAGGGGGTTGTTGACCCAAAATCAATTGTTAAATAAAGGTGCCTGTCTGTACTGTGGAAGTGGTTTTCCGGAATGTTCCTGACTGAGAGGGTGATTGAACAGGCTGGAGAAGGAGCCAAGTTTGGGCAGTGGGGGAGGGGTGAAGAGTGGGGAGGTGGGCAGTGAGGACGCAGGGGCTCTCGGTACGCCATTTTGGATTCCATGTAGGGATACATGAACAGGCTGAGGTATGTATGAGTTGTCCCCGAAGACCCCAATAAAGAGAGGGATCGTGTGCCGCTCGGAATTACAGACAAACGTAGGGGCCAAGCAGCTATTCCTAGCTGTGTGATTTTGAGCAAGTTAGATAATCTCTCTAACACCTATCCCATAAGGTTGTTATGAGGGTTAAATGAGATAAAGCACTTAGAACAGGGATTGGCATATAGTGTTAAGAGAACATTATCTACCTAGGGGCAAGACGGGAATAAAGATGCAGACCTACTAGAGAATGGACTTGAGGACATGGGGAGGGGGAAGGGTAAGCTGGGACAAAGTGAGAGAGTGGCATGGACATATATACACTATCAAACGTAAAATAGCTAGCTAGTGGGAAGCAGCCGCATAGCACAGGGAGATCAGCTCGGTGCTTTGTGACCACCTAGAGGGGTGGGATAGGGAGGGTGTGAGGGAGGGAGACCCAAGAGGGAAGAGATATGGGGACATATGTATATGTATAACTGATTCACTTTGTTATAAAGCAGAAACTGACACACCATTGTAAAGCAATTATACTCTAATAAAGATGTTAAAAAAAAAAACACCTTCCAAATGTCCATCAACTGATGAATGGATACACAAAATGTGGTGTATCCATACAATGGAATATTATTCACCTATAAAAAGAAATGCAATATTGATGCATGCTACAATGTGGATGAACTTGGAGAACATTATGCTAAGTCAGAGAAGCCAGACACAAAAAGTCACATATGGTATGGTTCCATTTATACAAAATGTCTAGAACAGGTAAATCTATAGAGATAGAAAGTTAGATTAATGATTACTTAGGGCTGGTGGGGGGATAGAGGGATAGAGAGGTGATAGCTAAAGGGTACATGTACATTTCCATCACCTCTTTATGAGGTGATGGAAAAGTTCTAAAGTTGACTGTGATGATGGTTGTTCATAGCTGTGAATATACTGAGGACCATTGAATTGTATGCTTTAAATGGGTAAGTTGTATGCTATGTGAATTATCTCAATAAATACGTTTTGTAAAAAATCTTATTTTTTTAAGCGAGTGCATTTACTGTAACAGGGGGTGATGGGACTTGTGACACTAGACAGTATGTGTCTCCTCTAGAGACATTCAGATTAAAAACAAAAATGCCTGTTTTGGCTCAGACTTGGCCTCAGTTTCCCCATCTGCTAGAAGAGATAGATGCTCCTTGCTCAAAGGGATTTAGCACAGAGTCTGGCATATGCTAGGCGCTCAGGAGACAGCAGTGGGCCTTGTCACTCTTCCATTAGACTCTAGAATTCCATGCTGGAGGGGCTTGTGGGGGACAGTCTGGTTGGAAAGGGAGGGGGTGACTGAAGCTGCAGGAGTCACAAATCAAGTCTACTGCAACAGCTTAAGTCATAAGTTTCAAAAATGTTTTTTGCAAAGTTTTCTAAAGATGCTTTTATTCACACTTTAAACGGTTGCAAGCAAAATCTATATCAAATAATATATTTTTAAAAAAATTGCAGGTGCCTTTGAGGGGAGGCTGAAGATTGTAGACGAATTGAATTCTCCCCCCATTCCTGCAAAGCCACCTGTAAGTGCCACCATTATTGTTAGAATTAAGTATTTAAGACAAAAGGCCATGTATCAAGGGCCCTGGGAAGCATCCAGTGCTGGGCTCTTGACCTGGCCACTCACCAACTGTGTGACTTAAGGAAAAAATTTAACTTCCCTGGACTTCAGTTTTTTCAACTATAAAACGAGAAGATGGTGGGTGTGATCTCTAATGTCCCCCAAGCAAAAAACTTCAGTCTATGGTCATGGCCCAAATCTTAGTGCCAATTAGTCTGGCTGTTTCAAAGGTGTAGACCCAGGTTCCACAGACTGGAACTTGTCCCTTCTATTCCAAGGGTCTTGAGTTCTAGGTGTCCAGACTGATGCTCAGAGCACACAGGCCAGAGAAAGACCTCACTGTCACCTCCATCCTGATTCCCCTCCAGACTGAGGTATCAGTGTGGTCCCTTCCTCTCTCTGGGGCTGGAGATACTGCATTGACTAATGTCCCCCTCCAGCCCTAAAAAAATTTCATGTTCTCCGGAACCTGTGAATGTGACCTTACTTGGAAATAGGGCCTTTGGAGATATAATCAAGATTAAGTCATAATGGATTAGGGTGTCCCTCGTCCAATGACTGGTGTCATTGTAAGAAGAAGGAAATTTAGATACAGAGATACATAGGGACATAGGGATGAGAATGCAAGGCGAAGATGAAGAAGACAGAGATTGGAGTTATGCTGCCACAGCCAAGGAATAGCCAAGGATTTCTGGCAACCACCAAGTAGCTAGGAGAGAGGCATAGAAAAGATTCTTCCTCAGAGGCTCCAGAAAAAACCAGCCCTGATGACATCTTGATCTTGGACTTCTAGCCTCCTAGATAGCGAGAGAATAAATTTATTTTGTTTTAAGTCACCCAGTTTGTGGTACCTTGTTATAGCAGCCCTAGGAAACCAATATACGGCTGGAGGTTTCTGCTCCCACAAGTGTCAGCATCACCCTGATGAAGGGAAGACCCCAGCAGGCAGGGAGAGAGAATGCTGCCATGTGGACACCTGCCACCTTTGTCTACCCAACAGGTCCAGGTGGCTGCTGCATAAGACTCTGCCTCTGCCTGGCCCGTGACATTTAGCATGGAACTGGGCAGCAGTGGGCTGGGAACTGCACGTTCAGACTATGAAGTAAGGCTGCACTTGGAGCAGGGTTTCCCCACGTTATTTTTACTGTGATCAACAGTAAGAAATACGTCTTACATCGCAACCCAGTACGCACGTCCACAAAATGAAGTTCATGTAACAATACTTGTTCGTTCTTTTACACTTTGATATTTTCTATTTATATTTTTAAAATGCTGGTTGCTACCCGGTAAACTGACTTACAGCTCACTAATTGGTTATGACCTACCGTTTGAAAAACAGAGTTGGAGGAAATGTGGAAATAGTAAGATCTGGCCTCTCTAGGCCTATTCTCTTCATATTCTTTGCACTCAGAAAGACAGTATTACTATCAGCAACCTTATTCATTCATCAAATATTTATTAGCTTCTACTAAGGCTTTGAAAGGATTGGGGGCGAGAAGAGAACAGAGATACCAAGATAATAAGTAACACTTATAGAGCCATGCCCATACACTAGGTATTGTGCTAAGCATATTATATGGATTTTCTTAGTTAAGAAAATTGATGCTCAGGTCATGTCAGGCAGTTAAGAAAACAGCAAGACCAAGATTTGAACTCAAGTTCAAATCTTGAACTTAAGTTCTTAAGTTAAGAGTCAATGACCTTAACCCCTTGACTATCCAGGGACTTAAGGATAGGAAGAAGGTTCATTTATGAACATTTGAATAAATGCAGCAAAATTCCACTTCTCTTCCTAGCCACAACCACTGTCAATAGCTTGTAGACTGTCTATTCAGACATTTCTTTGTGTGTTTGATTACATGGGTACAATCAGAAATACAATCCTCTTTTTTGTTTGTGCTCATAGGAGATTAAACATAAAAGGAATCTGTCTTTTCAACTGTCATTTTTAGATGTATCTCTGAATTATCTTTATGTCAGTGCACATAGCACTATCCCAGTCTTTTTCACCCCTGCCTATTCCATAGACCAGCTACTCCAGTTTATACACTCTTGGCCTATTTCTAGATGTTAGACTCATTTCTAAATTTTCATTATTACGAGAGTATTTTGTATATGTACTTTTGTGCACATGTGTGACAATTTCTCTGGGGTGGATTAGTAGAAGTGAAAGTACTGAGTGGAAGAATAGGTGCTTTTTAATAAATACTGCCAAATTCTCCCTTAAAGAGGCTGTACAATTTATATTTTAACCATCATGCATGAGAGTATGTGTTTCCCTGCAGCCTCATTACAGTGGATATTATCAATTATCTTGACTTGTGTTAATTTGATGGGTACAAAAATATTCTCCCTGATGATTTGTGTTCCTTTTCATTACATGAAGTTGAGCTTTGCATCTGTGTGACAAACATGGAATCTTTCATATACTCCAATATCCAAACCCTCATTCCTCCTCTTTGACAGAGCCTCTCATTGTCAGCAGAGGGAATGAGCTCCTGGAATAAAAACTACAGTTCCCAGCTTCCTTTGCAGCTAGGTGTGGCTATCCAGCTAAGTTCTGGCCAATGAGATGCAAGTAGAAGGGTTGTAGGCAATTTACTAGAAGTGTCCTTAAAGGGAGAGGGCGTGACTTTTTTTTTTTTTTTTTTTTTTTTTTTTTTGGGGGTCCGGGGCCGC
>NW_006797481.1:4227265-4231284 GCF_000442215.2 Lipotes vexillifer | reverse complement strand
TTTTTTTGCGGTACGCGGGCCTCTCACTGTTGTGGCCTCTCCCGTTGCAGAGCACAGGCTCCGGACGCGCAGGCTCAGCGGCCACGGCTCACGGGCCCAGCCGCTCCGCAGCATGTGGGATCCTCCCGGACCGGGGCACGAACCCGTGTCCCCTGCATCGGCAGGCGGGCTCTCAACCACTGCGCCACCAGGGAAGCCCCGAGGGCGTGACTTTTTTCCACTCCTAGTTTCCTTTCTGCTACCTGAAATGTGTCAAGATCACTGGAGTGGGAGCAGCTATCTTGGACTGGCATGCTAAGGAGGGTGGAGGGGTGAGATGGCAGGAGTTCAGTGCTGTCATATTAACACTGGACTGTGTTCCTCCACACTTCATTTACTTATGTCAATCTTGTTTAAGCCACTATTATTGTTGTTATTTCTCCTATGCAGCTAATCTTAATCTAAACTAATACAATTAATTAAAGATCTTGTTTGCAAGCAATAGAAACTGGATCCTGGCTAGTTTACATAAAAGACAACTTTTGGAAGAATATTAGGGTTTAACAATCTGTAGGAGACTCTCAGACCAGGCTCAGGAATAGACAGGAACTAGAGGGGCTTTGAACACCAGGGGCCAGGATGGAAGCAATACAGCAACAATTGCACCATCAGATGACCTTGGCCAGGATGAAGGCAAGCACCTCCCACCTTTCCTCAACCTCTGGCACTTGATGAGGCCATCCAGTTGGCCAAGAATGTTCCTATGCCTGGCCCCCGTGGCCCCAGGGATGCGGAGAGGGAGGAATTGGCTCCTTGGGCTTCCGTAGTGGGAGAGGAGACCTACCTTCCTCCATGACAACTTGCAGTGGGGAAGTCCTGTCTTGCTGTGCCCTGAAAGGTCAGCTAGGGGCAGGAGGAATGGGGCTGGGATGCTGTGCTGGACAAACAATGACAAATGTCCACAACCAACCTTCGTATGTTCACTGCCTTTTTTCTTCATCTGTGAGTCAGTGGATCATGCCCTTTGCCCGTTGTCCTCTTAGGCTGTTTGTCTATTATCTTATTGACTTGTAGATAGCTTTCTTTATCCTGCATGCTCCCTTTCCCAGATGCCTCAGCCATTAGGGCAGCTGAGTTTCTGGCGGCATAGCAAGACCACCACTCTTCCTTTCTGTTTCTGCCCAGGCCTCCCAAATATGAGTGGCTTCTCTCAGGGTTGCCGCCAGTTATACAGCACCTCTGTGCAGATTAGAAGAAGCGGCTTCCTCCCTGAGACACGTTACTTTTATCTGTTGGAAAAGTGTTATAATAGATTGATTATTAGACATTTTATTGCAATTCAGATAAATGGAATAACTACATAAATCTACCATGTCTAAGATGTGATTGGCACCTCTTCGGTTGGGACGGGATGCCCTGATGCAGGTGGTCCTGCTTCTAACTTCTGGACAGCCTTCTTGAGGTACACAGTCCTTGTCCGCGTCCTCTGGTGGGAGCCTGGTGTGAGTAACAAGGCTCCAGTCCCGGCCTCTCCACACCTACCTTTCTGGGTGACTTCAGATTTGTCACAGTATCTTTCTTGATCTTCGTGATATCTGCTCTGTCTTCCTCCTGAGTGAGGCTTAAAGGGTATTTTGCCTGTGGGAAGCCTTTGAAGAGTCAAGAGGCTCCTCACAGGTGTGTTACTAATACTATGGAAACACATTAAAGGTGACATGATCCAACAGCATTCAGCATGTTTTCTTTACCGGCTGGTGGTTCTGTGCTCATCCAGACAGCCATCTGGAAATGTACCATGCCTGCGCTGTGTCTGCCCTTGGAGGAACACCCCGAGGGGCACACCCAAGATTTCTTGGCCTCTCTTGCCATTTGGACTTGCTTTACACGGTCACAGAGAAGCTCATGTGTCCAGCCAAGTCTCTACACTCTGTGTTTGGGGGCCCAGAAGCAAGTGGACGCCCCGGAAGTTGTGCTCTTCATCCTGACCTAATTGGCTTCGGCACTGAGCCCTGTCTGCGGGTGGCCTGCAGTGGCCTACAGCAGTAAGAAGAGACAGAGATAAAGGCTTGCCATCCCTCGGGCACCTGGTGGGAGTGAGGATGTACAGTACAGGGATCCCAGAGCTTTAGGGCTGGCTGAGATTTTTCTGTAGACTCCTGAGCACTTTTGCAATTTCTAAGAGTCTCATGAAATGGTGAAGGCATTTGTCAAAGGTCACTTGGGCTGACTGATATTTCACATTCCTCTGCAGTGATCTGGAATGACATCAGCTGCACGTGGTGACGCCTCTTCTCTCGTGGTGGCCAGAAGCTGCTGGAAGGGCAGGACTGCAGCTAAAACTGACTTATTAAAATAGGAAAGCAATTAGTACATGATAAGCGCATTTGCTTGGTAAACAAACGACTGTCAAAACGTAGGACCGTAGGGAAGAGTAAAATAATTGAAAGTGTTCTGGGGAGAAGGAAAGTCCTTACTTTATTTAATAAATACCTTTGAAGAGTACCTGTGTGCCAGGCCGTGCCTGGGGCTGTGGACAGTGAAACATAAGAAGAGAAGGCACCTGTTCCCTTGGAGCTGATGTGCTTACAGTGGGAGACAAAATAGGGACACAAAAGTGACCTTCCTTAGGCACTTGGTAAGTGGTAGTTACTAAATTACATAGCCCACAATACGGGATTGGTTTAATATATTTTAATATACCCACACTTTAGACTATTTCGTAGCCATTATAAACAGGGTTTTTGAATATCTTATGACACAGAAAAGTGCTCACAGTTCATTCATTCATTCAACAAACATTAGCTGAGCACCTACTCCATGCCAGCCTCTATCCTGAGCTCTGGGGACGGAGCAGGGAGCAGCAGAGGTAAGCTCAGACAGGTTCTCTGTTGTTCTGGAGCTTATAGCCTATTCAGGGGGACAGTTAATAAGCAAGTGGAAAAATGCCCAAACAGGAAAAGGTCAGATGGAGACAACAGACAAATGGAGGAGGGAAGGAGGTTGCTGCAGCCTGAGTGGTCAGAGAGGCCTCTTGGAGGAGATGACCCAGAACTAAGAAAGACCAAGAGGTGGCCGATAGGAGAAGATGGGGAAGCTTTATGGAAACTCTAGGACAGCTATAGCCTTTCTTTAGTGCCACAGATGGGGAAACTGAGGTGACATGGATTGCTTTGAACTTCAGTGGCCAAGCCAGGATAGGACCCTGGGGCTGGGCTCCCTGGACAGTGCTCTTCCTGTGCTGTGTGCCACTTTGGCTTTCAGTAAATGTTCCTCTCCAGTGCCTTTATGGACCTAGGGCCACACAAAGGATATATCTCTTCATCAGGCAGGTCTCAAGGATTTCTGGAAATCCTACAGTGTGCGTGGTGTTATGCCCGGAGCCACAAAGAGTGTAATAGACCAAACCAGGAGGGATCCACATCCATTTGCCATGTAGGAAAGTGAAAACAGCTATGCCAGAGAGTATGGATGTGAGCACGGCGTCCCGAGGTGCTGCCAGCCAGCGGTGAATTGAAGGAGAGGTCACCGAGGCCGGGCTGGGAGACTGAACTCTCATTTACCCACAGACAACTTTCTCAGCCCCCATTTTATTGACCCCTCAGCCCCTGGAAGGAAACCAGCGGGGGGGGGGTCTTCTGCCTTGTACCCAGGGTCCCAGACCTTCAAAGAAGCCCCAGCCCTGGGATGCAGCCACAGGAATGATATGGGACTAGCCTCACCCCTGCTCATTTCTGTTCCTCATTGCTCTGCCACCCCCCGCTGGTTTTGATCTCAGTCCCACTGAGCTTGGCCAGGGGAGGGAACCCGGGGGGGGGGGGGGGTCTTCTGCCTTGTACCCAGGGTCCCAGACCTTCAAAGAAGCCCCAGCCCTGGGATGCAGCCACAGGAATGATATGGGACTAGCCTCACCCCTGCTCATTTCTGTTCCTCATTGCTCTGCCACCCCCCGCTGGTTTTGATCTCAGTCCCACTGAGCTTGGCCAGGCTTTGAGGTCTCCTGCTGTGACGCCTCAGGCTGGGACTCCAGCTCACAGGGACTC
>NW_006797481.1:4216723-4227171 GCF_000442215.2 Lipotes vexillifer | reverse complement strand
CTCTCTGTATCACAGCCTGGATCTGGCCTCCTGCCTGCTGGGCTGTGGCAGCAGGGTCCCTCAGGACCCAGGGGCAGGTAACAAAGGACAAAGGTAACTTTGGGCCAGATTGGGGAGAGGTTTGCCGGCCAAGGGCAGCTAGGCAGACGCACTTCGCTGGGCAATGGGAGCCACCCCATCCCTGGCCAGCTGAGTAAGACCTAAGAGGGGTGGTTGGAGGTAGCAGTCAGGAGTTCAGGCTCCAGGTGGGAAGACCTGTTCACATTCCAGTCTAAGCCAGGTGATACCTGGGTAACCTTGGCCAAGTTCCTCAATCACTGTGGGCCTCAGTTTGCTCATCTGTAAAATGGAGGTAATAAGATTAGTTACCTCATAGGGTTGTTATGAGAATTAAGTGACATATATGTGAAAGTGCCTGGCTCATTGTAATCACTCTAAACCATAGCTGTCATGGATGCTGAAGTCTCAGCTGACGTTGGGAGGAATCAGAGCCAACTCTCTGGAAGCACAGCTACAGTGGTCCTTGGAGCCTCTTTGTCATGATTGGAGTCTAACTCCCTCTCTTGCACCCTTGTTCTCTTTTCTCCTCTGGCTTGTGGCCCAGGTTGGATGTAACCGCCTCTGAGGGACGCCATGTGCTCTTCCTTCATCCACCTGCACCCAGCCTCTTTCTTCTCTGGCTTCTTCTGCTCTCAGCCGCCCAATGGATCTTCCAGCCCCGCTCAAAGTCCTCGATGACTCCCCGAGACTACAGAGGAAATAGTAACTTCCTGAGCTTTTAATTTAAGACCCTTGGCAATCTGACCTCACCTTAACTTTTCAGCCTTGGGTGGATCTAAGAAGTTTAAGCCTGAATTTGAATTTAGGCTTTGCCGCATCTGAGCTGTGAAACCCTGGGAAATGTATATAACCTCTGTGCACTTTGGTTTTCTTATCTGTGAAATGGAAATAAATCATCCCTGCCTTATCAACTTCACAAGGATGTTTGAGAATCAGATGAGTGGAGATGGCTATGCTGTTTCTATCTGGAAAGCGACTCCCAGTTTTTGGACCACAGTGGTTTCCTTTGTTCTTGCTGTTCCCTCCACCTGGAGTGCCTTGTCACCCTCAGTTACCATTGTCCAGATGGGCGCATCACTCAGAGCCCAGGGCAAATGCCATGTCCTCGGTGAAGCTGCCCTCATCACCCTGCCCGAAATGATCTCTTCCTCTCACGTTTCTTATATCATGTTGCTTACGTGCTCTCAAACACCCGTGATGGCCTTACAATATTTGTCTTCCCGTATCTGCCTCATCTTAGACGGTGAGCCCCTGGAGGACAGGAGTATACTCCACATCAGCTCTGGTTTTCCCATAGCACGTCGTATCCCCACACAGTCGGTGCCTGGGGAGTACTTGTTGAAAGGATAGGCGACTGCACGGATGAATGAATGAATTTGGGTAGAGTGAGGGGCACTGAAGCCGAAAAGATGAGTCGGAACCCCTCCTGTTTTATGGCCCAAATTTTCACAAACAGAATGGACCCAGTGTGCCCATACAGGAAGGGGTTAGGGGCAGAAATCCCATTGGAGATTGGGGAGGGGCAGCTGTGTTCTGCAGACGTGGGTTAGGGGCGGGGTCTCCACACACAACTAGACTCAGGAGTGCAGGTGAGTCAGTGCAATACCTTGCTCCTCCTGGGGGCGGCTCTACAAGTGCCTTCCTGGCAGGGGCCGGGGAAGAGTGGGGCGGCCAGGGATCTGGGGAAGTGACTCCTGGCTACCTGAATTATGTCCCCAACACAGGAGCACCTGATTTATTATCGGGGGATGAAACACACAAAAGAACAAAGGGCCCTGGGGACATTTGTGACTCAGCTGCAGTGACTCTCTGTATGGAGGCACTGCAGTTCTCAGAGCCACCCTCTCTGTCTTTGTATGAGCCCCCCCTCAGCTACCCCTGACCCCAAATGTTATATTCTGGGGCCACACATTCCTCAGGCAATGTTGAATCCTAAGTATTTTAATGCCTGATATCTATCTCCGTGTGGATTTTTGTTTTATCATGGGACCACTGGAAAGTTTTTTGATATCTCTTTGAAACAGATGTCAGCAAAAGCTTCCAGCACAGATCAAGGGCAGGTTAAGGCCTTTGAGATGGGTTTGAATGTCCCTATAACATCGTTCAATCTAATACCCAAATATACCTCGAGTCATTACCCTGTTTTTATAAGAAGCTCTGAACCATATGTTCGGGAACTAATTAAGCATACACATCAAACCCTGGGATCAGGTGGAGCTCTGTTTAAATATCTTAACCTTTTATGATTATCTTAATTTAGAGAAAATTCAAAACACATTCAGAAGTCTTAGAAAATGAACTGAATAGGAATTTACTGGCCGGTTTCTTTTCTTGATGTTGGGATCATTTCTTTACAAGCCCAGCCTGGATTCCTGGGGAAATCCTCTGTGCTCACAACTTCCCGAGAAATGTAGACATTTGCCAGCCTGGGAAGCTCAGAAGGGGCCACACCTGACTTCATTACCTTCCACCAGCAGCTTCTCCCAGCCTGAGACCTCGCCATTCCCCACCTTCCAGCCCAGATGTGTCCTGTTTGCCAGAGGAAGGGGGAGAAAAAAGCGGACTCTGAATGTGGAAGTTTTATCTTCTTTATTAATAAAGTACATGAAGTATGAAATGAGTTGGCATGAAATATTTTTGTAACCCATGTTGTTTTGGGGGGCCATTGAGGGGAGTTCAGGACAAGGGCTGTGGTGTAAACTGCACAGATCTGGCTCCACATTGGCTGCAGGTGGCTGAGAGGCAATGAGAGCATGATGGTCGCGCTCCATTTCGATTCCAGGTTGATTCTGGGGGTGGGGAGTGAGGGCTGGGGTGGTCAGCGGGTCTCTGTCTTCATATCGACCTCAGGTAAAGGAGGTGCATGACTTGTAAGGCATGTTTAAAATATATATATACCTCCCAATCTGATTGACTTATAACGAGGTCTTAGCTGCTCATTCAATATATTTTTACTGAGCACCTACTATATGCCAGGTTCTGTTCTAGGCTCTGGGGATTCAGTGAGCTAGAAAGGCACAGTCTTTACAAGGATATCAAACCACCTCTGGCACAGGTGCCCAGGTGGACTACCAGGACCCAACCGGGTCTCAAAACTCCTCTTTCTTAGGATCATTAAACCTTTAGAATAGGGTTTCCAGATAAAATGCAGGATGCCTTGTTTAAGTATGTCCCAAATATTGCATGGGACATATTTATGCTAAGTAATTATTTGTTGTTTGTCTGAAATTCAAATTTAACTGGGTATGCTGTATTTTTGTTTGATAAATCTTGCAAGCCTGCTTCAGAGAAAGGATGAGGGGTAGTATCTCAATCTTGGATGTTAAATACTAATTTTGGAGGAAGACAAGCAGAAGTCAACCTCGTGCCAAGTCTCTTTACCTATGTTATTCCATTTAGGTCTCACCACAACTCCAGGACGTAGTTTCTATTATCATCCTCATTTTGCCTGTGAGTAGACGGAAGCTCAGAGAGGTTAAGTGACTCGCTCAGGGTCACCCAGCTGAACTTCCGGGCCAGCTCTGCTGAACTTCGAAACCCGGGCTTTCTTCATGGCACCCCAATGCCAAGCTGATGGTTTTCTTTACAGAGTTCTTCTTTTCCTGGCTTTGCCCTGGCTTCTCTCTTCTTCCCCTTTTATCCACAAGTGATCAAGAAGAGATTCACTCTCGTCAGATCAATGTCACTGCCATAATGAAAACCACCACCCAAGCCCATGAAGGATGAGATCTGTCGAACCCTAATGAGAATGGTTCCGATTATGCAAAAAGCAGCCTCATGGTTATTCTAATGTTACAAGTAAATATAAAACATTTAGAAATACTTGGCTTCGCCTGTTTTTTCAAGTACAGATGTCTGATTCCCTGCCAGTTTGTTATTAAAAATGCTATGGTGGTTTGGGTACAAAGATTGCTGTAAAAATAAAAGCTGATGTACTCCCAGCACACTCGTTTTGACTTTGTGGGGAAAGTCGGCAAGGGTGACTCCGGAGAAGATGGTGGCTAACGGCGGCTCGAAAGTGGACCCCAATGTTCATAGCTCAGTCGTTCCTCCCTTAAAACCCTGCAGGAGCTTCCCATTGTACCTTAGATCCCCAGTGGGCTCCTGCCTTGCGCAGCCCCATCTGCTCCCTCTCCGTCTCACTTACTAGCTTCTTCCAGCTCACCAGGCACTTGTACTCGCTGTGTCCTCTGCTCACCACGTTTCTCTCCTGGCCGCCGCTCATCTAGCTGGCTCCTTCTCAGCCCCCATCCTTCAGGTCGCCTCTGACCATCTTCTCTGACGTGGTTGTCCTTCTCTTGCTTCCGTCACTCTTTATCACGTAACTTGTTTATTTCCTTTGTTTCCCTTCTTGACTTCCCTTCTGAAATGATCTTGATAACTTTTTGTCTGTCCCACCGAAAAGTAAATCCCATGAAGACAGGGACCCTGTCTGTCTTGTTTACACACTTTGTGCCCAGCACACAGAGCAATGTTAAGGCACATAGCATCTGCTCAGTGAACGTTTGTTGAACAAACTGATGGATTTCCCAAAGCACCTCAATTCTTGCATTGCACAGTCCCCTCTGGGTCTATGGACCAGAAGGAATGGTGAAGCTTTTAAAAATGTTCATCAGCTCATAGAAAACGCTGAAACTTGGGAGAATCCTGAACCTCTGTGAGCAATGGTTTTGAGGCCAACAGCAATTTCCAGGATGGTGCTCCAAACCTCAGCAATGGGAAACACTTTAATTTGCCATAGCATTTACCTACGTATAGAAGGAGAAGTGTGAAAAAGATAGTAGATTGAGGGGGTTCAAGTGCACCCATGTAAATATGGTCACCCTAATGATCTTCCTATTCCAGGCAAATGTGGTGATGTGACCAGAACAATTTTGGGGACATGGGAGGGGGAGCATTCCCTGGAGACTTTGCTCCTTATGTTGGCACTCAAGGCTCCTCACACGCTTGCATCAATTTCCCTTCCCCGATTTCTTCTCATGCTTCTCTTTATGCAGCCTGCGTTCAGTGGGTCCTGAATTGTTTGTCATGGCCCCTCTCCCTACATGCTTTCCCACGCCTGCCCCTTGACTCTCTCTGTGCCTTTGACCTAGAATGCCCTTCCCCCATCTGTGTAGGCCCAAAGACTACTTACCATCAGGGCCTGATTCAAAGATCAACCTCTCAATCTTGTATGACATCCACCCTCACCTGGCAGTGACCTCTCCCTCCTCTGAACTCCCTGGATGTTTTTTTTCTTTTCCTTATCATGTTCTACTTGATATCAAGCCCGACTTCAATCTCCTTAAGGGCAGGAGCTATGTCTCGTTTTTGTGTCCTTCACTGCCCCCAGCACAGTCATTTTTGCAATGAGTTAATCGTGTTTCCTGGACATACACACCCTCAAGTCATTAGCTCTGGTCAAGAATGGAGCAGTGTCAGGAAGCTATGGTTAATCAGGGTCCATAAAGCTACCTTCCTCTTTCCCAAGACTTGAGGAAGGAGTGGTGTGACTTATGGAACAGGCAATCAAGACCAGCGCCTGCAGGACACCACGTGTCCAAGCGAAAGGTCCAGAACACAAGCTGAACTCTCCCTTCTCCCTTCAGATGTTTTCCTGTTGGGTGGCCAAAAGCCCGAAACAGCCGAATTCCTGGGTGCTCTACAAACCGCTCCCCTTCCCAACTTTCACAAATGTTTTATTCCAAAACTCTGTCCAAATAAAAAATCTCCAAAGAAAGTCAAGTGCTAACACTGAACACATGAGTCTGAGAACTAGAGATATGAGTGGAAACAAAGACTGTTTTTGCTAGGTAAATGTTGTCAAATATAGAACACGCAAATATATCTCAAGTGGGTTGTAAACAGAGCGTACATCTAACATGGGGTCCAAATTCACTTGCAAGAAGATGGTAACTGGTTTTGGAGAATCTCGCACACATTAAGCCAAGGATCCTCCCTTTCTGCATGATTCAGGAGATTTGGAAATGTTCTGCGAGCAATGTGGTTTTAAAATGAAGCCCAGTACAAGCTTTTGATCTGTATGGGATAGAATGTGTGCATGTGCAACTCTACTGAGTCAATGGGCTAAATTTAAACACTCCTCACGTACAGAATCTCGATTTATTATTTTGCTTTGGGACACACACATCTTTTGAGTTTTCTACATCTATGACACATGGAGAGGTGAGGTAGGGGGCCCATGATCTTTCTAAGGCCAACACCCAAGTGCGGCCTTGGCAGTTTTGAGGCCATTGTCATATTTTCAATAAGCGATTGCTGTTAGAGGGTGAATCAGTAAAAATCTTTCCCTGAACTCATCGTGGATTGAACAGGAGGAAACACTCCATCACTGAAAAGTGACACTAATGTATTCTATTAGATTTGCTTATCATGTTAAAGAGCATATTAAAAGGAAATGTTTGGAAAAGGGATGCCATAACATGGTATGATGGATTGAGAATTCCTAATTTGGAAAAAATGTGCTAAGACAACATGATTGATGTGAGTGACCTACTTTGTTTTATAAGAAAGTATGAGTTGCCTCAGGCTCATTGGTACACATATATGGAAAAAGTTGTTTTTTTTCCACATTAAGTTTTTATTAACATTTTCAAAAGAGCAGAAACACCATAGAAGGATATAAGTTGTGACTTGTCAATGCAGATGTGTTTGTAGTTATTTGCTGCTTAGAAAAACATTATCCCCTTGCTGGAACTGTTTCTGAATCAGGAGTTTCTTGCCAAGTGAACACCTGATTGGGAGAAACATGACCCCTTTTTTTACTGATAAAAAATGACAGGGAAGGGGAGTTTTTATTTAAAGCACAAATGGATCTTCTGCTCCTTGTAGGTAGCAAACTCTTAGAATGATTAACATTTCGTGGAGTCTCCTGGCCACCTTCCTGCTGCACAGGGCAAACAAGATTGAAGTTGAGTTAATCATTTTATTTCTACTTTAGAAGCTGGAACCCCAGGCTGAGGCACCCAGTCATCAAACGAAGCAGCTTGGTCTGGAAGTCAGGAACTTCTGGGTTATCCCAGGAAATGGAAGGAACTGAGGTCCAAGGAGGGCTGGTGGCTGACAGAACACTCTGTTTCTATTAAAATAATGTTGCCAGTGAGTTTCAGTACTTAAGAAATGCCTATGGTATAATGTTCATTGAAGAAAGGGAGATATGATGAAGAAATATGTATTAAAAAGTGGAGGTAGGAGAATAAGCTTTCTGAAGGGCGATTTGTCCAGTTTATCACAAAAGCCTTAGGTTTCTGCCTTTGGATCCAGAAAGTTCACTCCTAGGAATTTATTCTAAAGGAATAATCATGACTATTCACGAAGATTGAGGTATTAAGATGTTCACTATCGATTTATAATATTAAAAAATGGACTCAACCTAACTGTCCAAAGTTAGAGGATTGCTTAAATAAATTCATATATTTAATGCAGCCGTGAAAATGATAATGTAGAATAGTAGCATGGAAAAAAGGTTTATCGTATTTTATTAAGTAGGAAAAGTGATTTAGAAAACAAATTATGATGCTATTCATAAAATTCCATATGCATATGTCTACTTAATTCTTAGACATATATGTCTGTCTGCTTCAGTAGGTATATGCATAATGTTATATATTATGATACTATTTTTAAGTATATATGTGTGTATATATATATATAACAATTTTTTTTGAAGGACATTCATCAAAATGTTAAAAATGACTACTTCTGAAGAATAGATTTTACAGGTACTGTTGGTTTCTTTCCTTTTATGTTTTCATTTTCTACGATAGACATGTTTTATTTTGGTAATAAGTAAAACAGTTATTAAATGGAAAATCCAAGCGACTCAGCCGACTACTTTATAGAAACAATAACCGGTTTTCTCATATAATAGTAATAAGTTAAAAATATAAAATGGAAATTATTCCATTCACCACAGCAAAAACAAAACAAAGCATAAATCACCCACAAAACTGAAAATACAATGACTTATTCATGCAAGAAATCTCTATCACCTGTGTAGAAGCAAATACTAAAGTACATCAAAGAAAATCTAAATGGAGTAAATTACTGTATTTCTGCTTGGGATGGCTAAATATTGTGAAGGTTTCAATTCTCCCCCAAATTAGTTTATAATTTGTATGCAATTTCAGTAAAATTTCTGATTAAAAGAAATGGAAAATTGATTCTAAATTTTCCCTAGGAGATTAGATACATGAAAATTTTTGTAAAAGAGGAAAATGAGAGGAGGCTTGCTCTACTGGATTTTAAAAAATATTACAGTCAGAGCAATTAAGCACTATGATAATGTTGTAGGAATATTAAATAGATAAATGAATAAAATAGTATGTAGAGGGCTCCCCTGGTGGCGCAGTGGTTGGGAGTCCGCCTGCCGATGCAGGGGACATAGGTTCGTGCCCCGGTCCGGGAAGATCCCACATGCCGCGGAGCGGCTGGGCCCGTGAGCCATGGCCGCTGGGCCTGCGCGTCCGGAGCCTGTGCTCCGCGATGGGAGAGG
The DNA here is from genome assembly GCF_000442215.2 of Lipotes vexillifer. Classification (NCBI taxonomy): domain Eukaryota; kingdom Metazoa; phylum Chordata; class Mammalia; order Artiodactyla; family Lipotidae; genus Lipotes; species Lipotes vexillifer. Next base: position 4,218,617 of record NW_006797481.1, on the reverse strand, counting down.
CCACAACAGTGAGAGGCCCGCGTACCGCAAAAAAAAAAAAGTATGTAGAATAGAATAAAATAGGTTAATGAAATAAAATGTATATATGGCAACCTGGTATATGACAAATATTGTATTTCTTGTTAGTGGAGAAAGACTAGATTTTTCCATAAATGATGCTGGAATAGTTATCCATTAACAGTCACAGAAAAAAATCCAAATGTATTAAAGATGTATACATTTAAAAATTATTAAAGTTTGAAAAGAAACAAAAATAGGAACTCTATAATCTTGAGAATGAGAAAGGCCTCTCTTGGAAAGAGATATACCTCAGAATCCAGAAAGGAAAAAACTAACAATTTTACCTGCATAAGTATTTAAATCTTTGGTGTAGGAAACACACACTATAAACAGATGACAAACTTGGGGAAAATGTAATGTACGACAAGCAATAGATTAAGGGCTTTACTATATAAAGTGCTGTTTTAAGGTAAAAAAAAGACCATCATTCCAATAGAAAAACTTGGGAGGACACACAAGCAAGCTTTTTACAGAAGAAGAAACACAAGTAGCCACTTAACATGCAAAAAATAAGAAAGATGCTCAGCCTCATGAATAATCAAACAACTTAAAATTAGAACAAAATTTTATTTTCACTCATCGCTACCAAAATTTTAAAAAGGAATGATAATATTCAACGCATTGAGGACATAGAGAAATATTTTTGATCCTGTAATTTCACTTTAGGGTTTACCCTGTGGAAATAGTCACAAAATTGTCCAATGCTGGAATACTCTGCAGTTGGTTGAAGGAAGGGGTAGACCAAGAGAACATTGACGTTGACAGAGGGCAAGTCCAAGAGAACAGTGTATCTGTGTGATCCCAAATTCTGTTGAAGAAATGAGCATAGCTATTTGTATGTTGAGAAGAATTTTTTATAGTGGACTGTCCACGGTCGTAGGATGGGGGAGACACCGTCACTTTGTCCTCTTCTTTCACATGTACATGTTTTCTGAGCATGCGTCACTTTAAAAATAAAAAGCAATGCACCTCTTAACAGCTGCACCCAGAGAAAGGAGGTCACCTGCCCAAGGCTGACAACACATGAGGACCAGAGGTACTGTGTCCCAAGATCCCCTTCTTCCTGCAGAGGAGCCCACGGACCCAGGCAGAGCCTCTCCCCTAGAGGAGCCCGTAAGCGCCCTGAAAACGTCTCTTGACCCCAGCTGTCAGGCACACAAGGCATTAGTTTAATGGGTTTCAGGGTGCAGTCTGAACCCCCAGTAGTGATGGGGCCACCCCAGCCCTGTCTCCAGGGGCTGCTCCGCCAGGGCCATTGCCAGCTTGCTCACTTGCCTTGTGAGGGAATCTTCGGGCTCAGGAACGACCCCTCCAGCCCACGAGCGGTGAGCAGACCAAGAATTCCTTCCGCCTCCCCTATGACAGCTCCCGCATTCGCTACACTGGGAAACCTCACACAGCTGTGTGGCAAAGGGTTCTTCCTGGTGGGGTGGGGGATGTAAAGGGGAGATGGCAGGAAGATTCACCGCTTCAAAGTGTACAACACCATCAATTTGTAGCTTAAAGTGCTTGATAATTTATTTTCCACCCGTTACCTCATTTGATCTCCATCTTCATCTCCTGAAGGAAGAAGAATCAGCGGGATTGTTATTATTCCCATTTTACAGAAGAAACAACTGAGGCTCAGGAGGTTGAGCTGTTGGCCAGTCACACAGCTAGGAGGTGTGGAAAGGGAATGAGAGATTGGGTCAGCTTGGTGCTGATGCTCTGCTCTGGCCACACTGCTTCTTCTCTTCTGGGAAAACACCCACCCACCCTTGGCGCATGGAAGCAAGTTACCTTTGCTCAAGATTGGCTGGGACCCAGGGCACAGTCTAGGATGACTTTTTTTTTT
>NW_006797481.1:4211818-4216512 GCF_000442215.2 Lipotes vexillifer | reverse complement strand
CACAGGCTCCGGACGCGCAGGCCCAGCGGCCATGGCTCACGGGCCCAGCCGCTCCGCGGCATGTGGGATCTTCCCGGACCGGGGCACGAAACTGCGTTCCCTGCATCGGCAGGCGGACTCCCAACCACTGCGCCACCACGGAAGCCCTAGGATGACTTTTGATCCCTATCCCCTGACTCAGTGTCTAGTGTGCCTGGGCCTCCGCCAGCAGCTTTCTGCTCCTTGGTTGTTAAGACCGTATGTGCCGATTCTCTGGGGGGCCCTGGAGAAGGGCACAGATCTGAGGGTTTCTAACCGAGGGTATTGTCCTGCCCAGGAGAGGCCTCTAAGCACTGAAGCCCTGCTCTGTAAGCTCTAGGTTTGATCGATTCACACCTGTGCTCCCACAATCTAGCAAACTGCCTGGCAAACAGTAGATGCTCACTAAGAGTTTGCTGAATCAGAGGATTGGCTGTAAGGACCCTGGTCCCATCTCCAGTCCTCCTAGAGATCACCCTGACCTCAGGCTATCCCTGTCCCCACCAAGACTCTTTTATCCCCATGTAACATGGATGTGGTTAGTCTGTAGGACCGGAAGCTACCCAGCATGGCTAGGGGCCCTACTGCCAGCTTAATTTCAGAATGAAGGGGCTGGAAGGACAGAGGCCAGCTTTATCCCAGAGATTTAGAGCCAGAGACTGCAGAGAAGTGGAGGAGGATCTCCATGCTTCTGTTCTGAGTCCACCTTTCTGGCAGTTTCATCAGCTTCAACATCCCCAAGAATTTGACTCCAACACGCTCGTTAAGGCCAAGGGCTTTGCTTGCCTTTTCTGTCCCAGCACATGGCAGGTGCATGTGAACAAACGCGGTCTCCTCTTGTAACAACTTGCCACAATAGAAATCAGAAGTTTAGGAGTGGAAATGAGGTTATAGGATATACAGTTCAGCTCTCACCATTGAACCCAGAAGCAGCAAAAGGCCTGCTTAAAGTCACAGAGAGAGAGACAATGGAACAGATTCAGCCGGAATGCATGAGCTGATTTTCAGAGATCGGCTGAAGCTAGGGCTAGCTCACTTGGCTTGGTTTGGGAGCCAGGGGACCCTGTTGGGATCCAGCCATCACATACCGGAAACCTGGTATTGGCTCCAGCTGAAGCTCAGTTGCTGCTGGGAGATGCATGGTGCTCTCATAACGAAATCATATATTTTGCAAAGATCCTTGAGGCTACTTAACTGTGAAATAATTACATGTGCCTCAGAACTGGGAGATCAAGGGTTTCTATCCGACATCCCATGATGCTCTTAAAAAAGGTTTCACTATAAACTGCAGGTGGGGTGGGGAGAGGCAAGATTTCTGAGCCAGGACACCATGTTTTAATTCCACCTTTTATGTTTCGACATATCTCATCTATATGTGTATATGTCTCTATAGACATATTAAAACAACATTATAGGAGATTAAAAGAGTAACAGTTGTCATCCATAATTATATTGCTATAACTCAATTGTACCCACATGCGTGTGTCTCCTTGTTTAATTACATAAGCAATAGGCGAACGCACTCTCATTGTCAGAAATTACCATCGTAAGTTGTACAAGTCCCCGGTCCACACCATATGCCCCATCAGGTCACCTCTCCTCCCCTGAAATAACACAATTGTCAGCTGTGTATCTTTCCAGAACTTTTCTCTGAGACTACACCTCAGTATTCACATGTAACTATATATTAGAATGTGAGTAAAACACAAATAGGTAGTGTTTATGTGAAACATTCATAGGATCCTATTATGTATTATTCTGGAACTTGCTTTCCCCCCCTTTAACGGGCCTTGAACATCTTTCTATAATACTATATACAGATAGCTACTTTCATCTTTTTAAACAGCTATGCAGTTTTCAGCAGTATGGAAGCCTCATAATTTTCTAAAACCTGTCCCACATTAAGGGATACTTCTTAGATTGTTTCCAATTCTTCAATTTTCCAAGCCTTAAGCTTTATGCCTCTCTCACATGACTGATGAGTCTTATTCATGTCAGCAGAATACCCTGTTGGGGAATGTCAGCTCCAACAGGGCAGAGATTTTATCTGTTTTCTTCACTGCTATGTTCCCAGCACCCAGAACAGTGCCTGCTCAGCATAAGTGCACAATAAACATTTGTTGAATGAATAATTGACCGCAAGGGGAGGACACAGCTGAAAACCATTTTCATGATTAATACCTAACACCTGCACTTTACAAAGACATTTTTTACTCCCTAATCATGTTCTAGTCTCAGAACAATTGTGTGAGGTCAGTAGATCCTGCGTTGTTATTACCCCCAACTTACTGATGGGTGAAAAAACATTTCATGTTTGGGCACATTAAATGATAGTTCTCTAGTTCCCCAACTAGCCCTTGAAGGCAAGAACCATAATTCACTAAATTTCTTAACCCTGTTAATCGCAAGTCAATTGCAAATTTCCTTATAAATGGTAAATGCACAATACTGGTTGAATGAATAAATGATCCCCAAATACTATAAATTTTAAGTGGTCCCATACTTGTGAGGGCACAGGGACTCCTGGCCCACTCTGCTTTCAAGATGGCAACCAAGCTGCCCTGAGCCAACTTCACCATCTGGTAGCTGGTGTGGGCAATGGCCTTTTCCTTCTTCCCCAGTGTTGGAGGTTATGCTTTTTCCTCCATCACTACCGGGTCATATCTACCTCTGACAATCCTCCAAGGTTTACACACCTTCTAAATTTTCTTTACTTTTTTCTTTGGAATTGTAAGTCTTACCCTTCTGTATTCCCTCCAAATAATTTGAAAGTCAAGGACAACCAACCAACCCCAACCATGACTGAGAAGTCAAGCTGTAATGCTCTGATAGCGGTGAAAAGGGAAAACGTGTTTTGAAGTAGGATCAGATTTAGGGCCAATGACCTTCAAGGTGCCCCATGACCCCTTAGAGTCTCTCTATAGGTCTTCATCTAATTCTTTATCCCATCAACTCTGCCTGCTTCAAAATGTGTTTTCCCTTGCCAGCTAGCATTCACTTCTATTTTTCTGTTTTTTTTTAAAATTATGACAACCTCTATCAAAATGCTTATAAGATTTTATTGCACTTATTTATTTACAAGGTAGTCTTTCTCCACTAGACAATGAGCTGCTTGAGGGAAGACATCATGAGATTTAAAAATTTTTGAATCCCAAACGTCAACATAGTGCCTGGCAAAATAGCATGTATGTTTTTGGAAAAAGAAAAGAATTTTGCTTTCTTCCCATTTTTTACATGGCACACAACCACTATAATTCACTGTACTTATGTTCCTACCAAGCCTAAAATTCTATATCTTATGAGTAGGCATTTCATAGATATTTAGGGAGGAGAAACTTGGAACTTTGACCATCAATTATAACACTGTTTCTATGAGACACAAACATTCTGAGTCCTAGATAGTGATTAAGAAAGAAACTTTTGGAATATAATCTATTTGAAAATTAAGGCCTTCAACCTTCCTTCCTGAGTCAAGCACAGATTCTTGTTAGGCTCCAAGGGACCCATCGCCTCCCCTGCCCCTATCAGGAAATACAGCCTCACTACAAACATGGAGGTAATAGCATCAAAGAAGAGAGAGCTTGGTGGATGGTGGGCCCTAGCAGGATCTTAAGACTGTATTACCTTTTTAAAGATCCAGTCCTCTTGGATTTAACTGCAGCCCTGAAAAGGGGAGCAGTGCTGAGAGAGGCTGGTGTACTGGGGGCCAAGGCCTGGTATCTTCCTCTGTAAAGTTCCAGGTATTGTGGGTGGCTTGTCTTAGCTGAGCATCTCAGGGTCTTTTTTTTTTTTCCTCCTCCTTCCCCACCTCCCCAGTTTGGTCTTTTGCTACAGTGTTGGGTTGGCCAAAAAGTTCATTTGGTTAGTGAATACATTGTTCAATAAAATTCTTGGTGAAAATGAAAAATGTGTCTTTTTACTTAAAACCGAACGAACTTTTTGGCCATCCCAATATTTGTCCAGGATTCTTTCCTTTCTTTCTTCTTCTTTATTGAGGTATAAAATTTTACAGTAAAATACACAGGTCTTAAGTTCGATGAGTTTTGACAGTTGTATGTCTCCGTGTTACCATGGCCCAAATCAAGATATAGAACGTTTCTAGGACCCCAGAAAGTTCCCTTGTGTTCCTTTCCAGTGAACCCTCTCCCAGAGGGTTCTGAATTCTAGATCCAGTTGTGAACTTCATGTAAACAGAATCATATAGCGTATTTCTTTCCTTTCCTTTATTTACTAGAATGCCAATAACGAAAAGGTTTAAATATAAACTTCCTTTGTGTCAAAAGTTAACATCCCAAATGTTTGACAGTGGTGACCTCTGGCCAGGGGGAATTTAAATGATTACTATCTTCTTTATACATTCTAGTCTACTAGTCTAGCATACAGATATACATATAATTTTACGATAATGAGAACAAATAAGGTTTTTTTCATGGGATGTGTGGCCAGGGCTCTTGTGGATATGAACAAGTGAGGTTCTGAATGAGTGTGGGGATGGAGCCCTGGCCATCTGAAGGCTGAGAAAACCCTTCCCTAGCAAGGTTCTTGCTGGTGGCAGGGGACTTGGTACATCATCTCAAGGTCAGAGACACCTTGAGCCATTTCCTATCTGGAGTCTCAGTTATCCCTTTGGATATGGAATTATTTGATCAAAGGATTCCTCTGACCACAAACTCTTT
>NW_006797481.1:4209940-4211808 GCF_000442215.2 Lipotes vexillifer | reverse complement strand
CCTTAAATCTTAGCAAAGAAAAGCATTGTCCAAGCAAGGGTTAAAAATACTGTTAAGTCATGAAAAGATACACACATATACAATTTTAAACTCTTGATCACACGTTTCAGTGATGCATGTAAGGCAAATGGTAATACAGCAAAATATACAAATAATAATAGAGCAAAAATTGTAGATAAAATCTTTACACTGTGGTCTCCGAGTAACATTTGAACTCAGATAAGGGGCAACTCCTTGTTCTGTTTCCTTGATGGTTCTGCAATACAGATTGTGCGTACATGGAGAAAGAATGAGTATAAGAGAGGCATAAATGAAGAGAAAGTTTTGAATCGCTAAATAACATTTGCAGAAACATTTAAAACAGAGAGAAAATAACCTAGCAATTTCACAACAGAATGCAAGGCCTAACTCCGTTGGTTAAATGGTCCCATATGTGGTATCTGCAGAGCTGGGAGGCTTGGAATGCGCCGGCCCAGGCCAGTGCCAGGGCTCTGCGAGAACCGACTGGGCAGCGATCAAGTAGTTCATCCTCACTGAGCCTGTTTCTGCCTCTCTAAGCTGGAGTGATAATGGCCGTATCCTTCTGACGGGGTTGGTGAGAGAGGTGATTGAAGTGAGGTGTGTGAACAAACTCTCTGTAAACCATATATGCTATCCATGTGCCAACTGCTTATTCTCTCTTCCCGACCTGGAATAAATGCTCTGGAGACAGAATGGCTCTGTATCCTCTGGTCATTGATTTTGGGGAGGACTCGGGAGCAAAGTGTTATCTCTTTTCTTACCCTGTGGGAATCCCTCACTGGGAAAAAAAAGGGACATTTTGATAGGAAATAAGAGTTGGTGGGGGGAGGAAATGTTGGAAACGGATAGATCTGCACTGGAATCCAGACCCCTTCATTTACTAGCTGTGTGTGTGACCTTGGGTGAACCCCTTAACATTTCCGAGCCACAGTTTTCTCATCTGAAAAGTGAGAAGAGATATTTTGATAGATGGCTCGGAGGACTGGGTGAGATAGAACGTGATAAGTGCTTAGCACAGTATCCGAGGCAGGTGCCATGGGTGATAGAAATGGACTGTCTCTCATGTAAGATGCTCTGGTGGAAAATGAACAATGAAAAAGACCCTCTCTTGTTGCCAGCACACCTGAGCAGCTGATCCTTTTAACCAGGATCATGGGGGCTCTGAGCAAGGGGCAGAATATGGAACTCTGATGCTTACACAATTAGAATGAAGTTTTCTACAACACTGGGCAGGGGCAAGATGGGTCACCTGGATGGAGGAGCTACTACAGATGGGCCAGGTGTGCTGAAGTCCATCTGGGGAGATCCATATCCACATGGTTGGCACTGTGAGCCACCCTTCATCTGGAAGCCTTGGCATCCTGTGGGTGTTCAGATGCCTCCCTAGGCAGCCAGGTCGGAGACTGCAGCCATGGGGATGGAGAGGGGTCAGTTGTTTGATTTTTAGCAACAGGAAGCCTGTTTCCCACTTGCTGGTCCCCAGCTCATCTTAGCGTATACCCCAGAGCCCAGCCAGGGACAGAGCAGCGTGGGCATAGCCTGCACTCTTCCACATCTGCAAAAACCTTTCCGCAAGGCTGGGGACTGGACCAGAACAGAGCAGGGCTCTGGGTCTCACTGAACTTGGGGTTTTGCCTGAAGTGGGACCCCATCTCTTGGTCAGATTTTAGCCAAGTTTCATTGCTTTGTTCTACAAGGTGTTCACCAAGTAGTCATTTGGGGGGTTTGCTTTCAAGAAATAAACAGCCCACCGCCCGCTGCATCCTGGTGGTCTCTGACCCCTCTTGCCCTTTCTCTAAGTCTTCTTCGAGCACCCCATTTCCCCCTCCCCCTTCCCCCTCCCCTCC
>NW_006797481.1:4199251-4209880 GCF_000442215.2 Lipotes vexillifer | reverse complement strand
CCTCCCCTCCACTCCAATTTCTCTTCCTAACTCCCAGGCCTCAGAAATACACTCCTCCGGTTCATCAGGCTGTAAAGTTTGGGCGTTTCTCATTTCTGATGCTTTAGTCGACCGTACCTGACCTGACTTCGATTATCTTTTTTCCCCTCCATAAACTGGATATCCGGCGCGGGGGGCGATAACCTTCGGACTCCTGAAATCCCGATTTTGCTCCCCCTGGCCCCCCCCCCCAACCTCCTGCGGGAGCTCCTAAATGTCTGCTTTCTTCGGCTCTTAATTGGTGTTAGAAGCAGGCTGTAATTGGGACCACCTGATATGCAAGCGGTCCAAGCCTAGGACCGCTTTTCCTGACGCGGGGTTGGAGGGCGGGTGCAGGCTGGAGCCGGGACCCGCGTGAGCCGGAGCGCTGTGAGCGCCCGCATCGGGCGCCGAGGCCGGAGCCGTACTGGCGTCTGCAGCCCAGAACCCGGGGTGAAAGGCCCTCGCTGCTCTCCCAGACGCCTCGGCTGACAACATGCTGCACTCCCCAAATTCATTTTTAATTCATGACATCAGTGTAGGGACCATCGGAGCCTCTAAACAGCCTCTCTCAAAACCAAAACCACCACCACAATGCGAGCGGGGAGAGGAGGCGGTCGCCAGGTCCAGAACGTTGTCTCCTCTGTCCCCAGAGAATGAGCATTTGGAAAACCACTTTCCAGAGCGGACCTGCTGTCCCTTATGGCAGAGTTCCCCCTGCCCCTCCTGTCCCTGGAGCTGAAATTGGACCCCAGGGTATTTGTTATAAAGACGTAGCTGGTGTCAAAGTGGTTTCGATTAGGATTTTTTTTCTAAAACGTTGCATGAAAACGGTCAAATATGTACTTGCAGGGAGATTAAAGGCTCCCCCACATACTTCTACACATATATATTAAATAAATATATTTATACGTACATATATATTCAGAACTATCTACACATACAGTATAATATATAACGTATAAAAATATGTTAAGTAACTAATGTAATCATGTAATATTAGAATTAGAGGTTAAATCTATACTAAACAGTGCACAATATGATGAAACCATATAACACAGATTCTATTTTAAATAATATATAAAACACTCGGGCCATACATAAAATATAGACCACATATATTAACCAGAACGTCCTCCTCTGAAATAGCCAAGGTGCTGGAGCTCGGTCGGTATCACTGATCCTCAGCTCAGCACAGGGCACCTGAGGAAGGAGGGAGGCACACAACGGTTCCCCGGATGGTGGTGCCGCCACCCCGGCCCTTGCCGCATCCCAGCTCCCCACACATCCAAGTGAGTTGGGGTAGACGTAAAGATTCCAAACGACCAACTCCTTATTGGAGTAACGGAGTTAACAGACCATCTCTTACGGAGGTCAGACTCCAATGAGGGGGAGACACAAATTTCCTAATGGAGACCCGAAGGCATCCATTCCCACGATCACTGCAAGCCCTCAGCGTTTGGTGTTTGGTCCCGCGAGCGTAAACTTGAGTGCTCTTTCTTAGACACCTAAGACAACTTAAAGTGCCATTTTCCAACGTAGGCAATTTGGAAATTGAAACGGATGTTTATAAGCAAGACTTGAACGTTCCGGAGGCCCTTTAAAGTTGCGGTTAGAAAGGCGATTAAGAAACCCGAGGATGGGCTGCAGGGAAACGATTCAAAGCAAAGCAAAATGCAGTTAGATATTTGATATTAACCGCGCACTCGCAAGTAATGCAGCCTAACGATCACGGAACATCGCTCCGCGTGTTTACTCTTCTGGTGCTGGGGAAATAGAAGTTACCCTAAATAAATCACATCGTTTAAGTGGGGGAAAGTCTCTCAGGTGGCTTACTGGCAAACTAAAACAACGCGCATGGGAATTTGTTTTCTCCAGATTTACCCAGGAGCGGAACCTCAAAATCAATTGTCTGGAAGATGGGGTTGTGTGGTAAATGAGGGCGGTTTTCGATGGGAACTCGCGGTGCCCCTCCTCAGAACGGCCTCCGGACCCCAAGACCCTCTCCCGACCCCCAGTTCCCGGGTCGGAGGCCCCGGCGCACGCCGGGGGGAGCGCCTGGCTGCCGCGCCGTGCGCGGCCCCGGGGCGCGCCGCCGCGCCAGAGCTTTTATTTGCAGTCTCTTCAACTTTTCATTTCTGGTTCTCTTCCCTTCGAGCGCCCGGCCGCGGAGTGTTAGACAAGCCCTGTCGTCTGTGGGCTCCCACCTCAGAGTCAATATTATCTCAGATGGGCACAATAGACTGGAATGAAAAGCTAATATTGAACCAATGAGGTCCCTGCCCGCGCCGCCGCGATGCCACCCTTTGTTGCGCAGCCCCCGGCGAGCCGCCGGCGGCCGGGCTAAGCGGAGGGCGGCTGCGGTCGGGCCTGTATGGACCCCGCCGGGGCTGTGGCGGGGTGGGGGACCCCCGGGACCCAGCCGAGCTTCGGACGCCTGCAGGCCCCTGGAGGGACCCTCTCTCGGCCTCGCCTCCAGCCGCCAGGGGCTTCGCGGGGTCTTGGCGGAAGCGGGGGCGCACCTTGGGTCCCTACGCCCAGACACGGAAGGGACGCAAATAGGGGAGCGGAGTGTGTCCAACCTCCGAGCGCTAGGGTCCCCTGAATGTGATTGTGGCGAGGGGCCATGCAGCTTCGGGGCCCTTCCCAGAAGGCTCCTTCCCGACTGTCCCGGGGGTGGGGTGGGGGAGGGGGGGAGGGCCTGGCCGCCGCAGCTGCCGCCTGTACGTAAAGATGGCCAGGGCAGAGGCTGCGGGAGGCGGTCTCCTCAGACAGGGGGAGGTCAGACCCTCTCTGCGTGCCTCTTCGGAAGCTCCCAGCCCCTGGCCACTCTTCTGTCCCCTGGCCAGCTCCTCGTAGGCTGGGCAGAGCTAAGGAGGCAGTGATCGCTGGGCCAGGGACTTTCGGGGCGCCTTGCTGGCTGCGAGGGGGGCTCAGGCCGCGCTCCAGGATCCCTGACGCCGGCGCAGGGCCGCTCTGCGGGTATCCCCGGAGGTCTCAGGGCCGCTTTGAAGAGCAACGTGAGGGTGTGGAGCGCACGGAGTCCTGGCCAAGACCTCCGAGTACTGCCCTGTCAGCTCCTCGGTTACTGGCCGCAGTGAGGCCGTCGACCCTTTGGTCCTAAACCCGGGGCTTGGGTCCGCAGGAGGCTACCCGGGAAGAAGTAAAAGGGCATGGGGCGAGGCCTAAGGTGGAAACAGTGGCCTGGAGGACAATGGTGGGCAAGTGGGTTCGAGGCAAGTGATGGAGTTACACGGTATGGAGCGCCTGGACGAGCCTCGCTGCGTGGGGTGGTTTGGATCCCGTCAGCCAGCAGCGTCTTCGCCACCACCGTTTCTCATTGGCTTGAATGCAGGGGTCTGGCGATGTTGGACTAGGGGGGAGCTGGGGGTGGACGTGGGGCTGTCACAAGGCTCCTCGCAGAGTGCCCTCTCTGAGCCTCGATTTTCTCATCTGGAAAATGGGTATCATGACTCCTTCCACACCAGATTATGAGGTTCACTGAGAACTGGGTGTGAGTAAACATGCCTTTAAAAGCAAAAATTCGTTACAAGGAGAGGAATTGTTCTTCTCAGTCTTCCTGACATCCTCCCCAAGTTTCTTGGAGAGCTGCATCGTCCAAGAGAAAAAGCCTCCAGTTTTTTTCCTCAAATGACCACGATCTTCTTTCTAAGCCCTAGTCCAGCCTCCAGAGTCCAGAAAATGGGGAAGTACAAAAATAAAAGACAATTAAGCTCCTGAGAGAGGGACTGGTGAGACGCCAGGGTTTCAGAAACTGCCCCTAGGTTCGGAAGTGGCTTGCTGCTGACACCCCCAAGGAGCTCCTTAAAGGGCTGGACCCCCAGTTACAAGGCCACGACCGTTGGCAAGAGCAGAGCCTGAAACGAAAAGATGCCGGAGAAGGCGGAAGAAAAGCCGGCAGATGCGTCCCCAGCCACCTCCCATGCTAGTACCTGTGGCCCGCTGCAGGTCAACTTATGCGGCGGCAGGGAGCTCCGGGCAACAGACGGTGACCTTGTGGCCCAATGAAGCCAAAGCTTTCGGGACTGTTGGAGGGGAGAGCGATCACGCCAGCCACCCACCAGCGGGAAGGGCGAGGGGAGGCTGAGCTGTCTCCACCCCTTTCCCAGGGAGTCACCCGAGCAAGAGCTTCCTTCTTCCCTAATTCCTGCGCCCCTGTGTCAGTCAGTCTGCCCCACGCCTGTCCTTGCTTGGCTTTCAGACTTTCATTCGAAGGCAGCCGAGGGAGAAAGCAACCGGGACTTCCTTTGGTCTGTTTTCTTGCTTTCATTAGTGAATCGGGACAGCCTGTGTGTTGAGAGGTTGACGAGTTTCAACGTGGTGAAGGGAGTGAATTCGATGGTCAAGCCCTGCGTGGCTTTACGCCTCGGTGCGGAGTTCCTGGCTCGGAAACGTCGGCTCTCAAAACGGTTGGATCTCGGAGACCCACACGCTGGCAGCCTCCCGATAACATCCGGATAAGGACAGCACCTGGTTCCTGCCGTCGCCTGGGGCAGCTGAGGCCGCGACCAGGGTCCAACCCTCCCGAGAGGGCTCAGTCTCCCCAGTGGACGCTTGAACAGTTATGCACGGGTTTCCAAAGAACCCCGCTCGGATTCCACGGGCCTCACTTCGCTGGAGGTACCAACTTGCGCCGGGACAGATAACGGGTCCGCGCGCTCCAGGAGGAAGGGGCCGGTCACCCTGCCCAGGTCGCGGCCGCTCAATCCGGCTGATCATTAATCGCTATCTCATTACTAACCACCAGGGAGTCTTCGGCCGGCCACGAGGGGGCAAGAAGTTAGGAGAGCTGCACCCCGAGACCCCAGCTCTTCGGACTCTACCCAAGCTGGAGCCAGCGCAGGCCAGAATGGGCCCGTAGTCAGGCCGCGGGACCTAGGACCTGACGCATGATGCTGTGGCCTCATTTGCGCGGTATCCCCCTGGCACAGGTGATCACGGCCTCGTCCTTTTTAGAACAGAACCCGTCCCCCCTTCCTTGCACCCTTCCGAAGGAAGCCCGACTCGGGGTGGAGCTGGAATTCTAGCGTGGGTGGTGAACTCTGAAGCGGAGAGCTGCTGGAGGGAGGAGGTACGCATTTCCAAGTCGTCTTCACTTCCTCTGTGGTCAGTGAGCCTACTTTGACTTCCCCGCCCGGCTCAGACTGCGGTCGCGGGAAGGTCTTGGCAGTGGGGCACAACCCCGGCGCTCCCGGGCGCACCGGGCTCAGCCGCTCGCGGGGATGCGGCCAGCGCCCGGCCCCCGCCACTAGGCGCCGCTGCGCGCACGCGGATACACGTCCCGGGTCGCCGCGCCTGCCCGGCGAGCGGCCTCTAGGGAGGACACCAGAAAGGGATTTAACGTCATGACGATTAAAAAAAAAAAAATGTTTTTAGGACATTAAGTTTTCTCTTAGTTTTACCGCCGCCCTATGCATTCGGAGAGGCCGGGTGACTGGGAATCACCGTGGGTTGGAGGAATTCTTAACCGGGTCCCGAGGATCTCCCCATCCCGGCACACCTTTCGCATGCCTTGGGCCCGTGAGAGGGCTTACCCTCCACGGACGCCCGCGCTTCTCGCGTTGCCTGGCTGGCGCACAGTGCAGCCTCACGATACCGGCTCACCAGGAGGGTCCTAACCGCCGCGACCTAGATTTAGCAGAGTGCAGCGGGTATGCGGGATGTACAAAGCCATGGCCTGCCATTACTATTTGATGAACGATAACTGTGCCAAGCATTAGCTCACTTACTCCCCTCAAGCAACTGTTAAGATATTGGTATTTCCTTTTCAGTGAGGAGAAAACCGAGGCTCAAGAAGGTAAAGGTCACACAGGTAGTGACCCAGGCAGCACCTGGGCATCTCTCCGGGGTTGCATGAAGGTATGCATCCACCCCAGTTATCAAACAGGCCTAGCACGAGCTGGGGGAGGGAGAAGCCCTGCTGTTTGCTCCTGCAAAGGTACAGGGCCTGGTGGGAAGCTCAGAGCAGACGGTATTGGGAGATGACCAGAAGGCTCTGCCCTTTGATGTCTCCCGCTAGCCAGGAATCCAAGCCTCTCTCACTCCCAGGGTCCCCCTAGAGAAGCCCCTGGCCTTTGGAGGAGCATGGAGGGGAGCATGGCAGGAGTGTGAGAAGAACAGCAGCTTATATTTGTACAACTTTATTGTTCAGTCTTGAAGCCCAGCAAGAAGCCCTGGAGGTGGGTAGGTAATAATAATAACAGCAACATCAAGGACAGGAACTTACTTTTATTACAGCTCATTCATTATATACTGGACACTAAGCATGTTGCTTGGCTTATCTTGTTGAACAACCTCAAGGGCCGAGATATTATTATTTATCTCGAGTTCACAGAAGAGATAACAGGCTTAGAGAGGTTAGGTAACTTGCCTAAGGTCAACCAGGCCTGACTTTGGGGGTGGGGGTCAGTTTTATACTAAGGTATAACCTACATACAGTAAAACTCACCCTTTGTTGTGTACAACTCTATGAGTTTTTAAAACACAGATGTGTAACTGCCGCCACAATCAGAAGTAGAAGGGTTCTCTCACTCTGTAAAACAGGCCGGCCTCCTGCCCTCCACGGCCTCGCAGGCAGCATTGGCCGATCTTACAGATGACAAAATGGAGGTTGGGAGAGGTTGTGGTGTTGCCCAAGATCGCTCAGTCAGTAAGTGACAGATCTGAGACTCGAACCTTCATCATGTGTCTGCTAGTTCAGCTGCCTGCAGAGTGTAGATTCCGAAATCTACAGAGCACAACCCTCATGGGGTGGGGATGTGGAGATTGGGAGCCCATTGCTCTAAGATGGAGCCTCAGAAATCCCCCCACTTCCCACTGCTCACACCGGTACTTAACCCAGCACCCACCCTTCCAGAGCAGCTAGGGAACAAAGAGGGGCCGCATTCTGAAAGGCTAAAGAAGCCACAAGTAAAGAGAATGGCAGCCGCTGGGTCCAAGGAGCAGAGTCTAGAGGCAGCTCAGGGTCCGAGTCCAGACTAGGTTGCCCAGCGCCTTGGTGCGCCTCTGCCCTCCAGCCTGGTTAATGAGTTACTCTCCTAGTTAATTCCCCTGCACGTCGGAGCCTGGCAGAGCGAACCTTTCCAAGCTCCTTGGTCCCGGCGCATGAATTAGCATAGATTACTCCGCTTCCGGGGCTTCCGCGTGCGGCCCCTGACTCGCTAGAAACCCGCTTCTTCCTCGTGGGGGCCCGGGAGAGGCTTGGGGCCAGCGGCGAACAGGCGTGTCCTACTGCCGCCAAGAAGGCAGCCACCAGACTCTCTCAGCCTCGCCCACCTGCCAATAACTAGAGCCCTTTGGGGGTAAAGCTGGCCCCCTTATGGCAGTTTGCAAGAGGCGGGTGGCCTGCTTCTTGTACACTGGGAGCAGCCTGGGCCCTCTGCCCCAGCCGACTGTCCCTGCCTCGGGAGGGAGGCTGAGGGTCTGGGCTCCGGACTGCTCACTTCATCAGGACACTCTCCAGACACATCTTGGTCAAAACAGGAGAAAGTGTTGAAGGTGGTACCAATAACACTTTAGTGCTCAGCCTGAGAGTTTAGAGAGGAAACTATCACACACCACGGCGGGCCTCATCCCACCTCCCAGACACTGAATGGAGCCCCTTTGCCTTCGAAGTCATCTACTCTCATACCCCCCAGCCAAGATCACTAATACTGACTGTGCAATAAATGGCCATTCCCTGCCCTGCAGCCAGGGTGGGACTTTTAGTGCCCTCAGTTTCCCACTTGTAGTCTAAGGCTGAGTTTGGAAGGCCTGGCCTGCGGGCGAGCCTAAACCTCCAGCCCTCCTGGAGATCCTTCCATGGAGAAAGGGGTCCTCCTCCACTGGCTCCAGGATCGGGGATCTACAACCCACCTAAATTGGGTATTTCTTTCTGGGAACCAAAGGCTGACCTCTACCTCCACCCCAGACTGGCTGGCTAGCGCAGCCCAAAGACTTCCACTTTTCCTGGTGGCTTCAGGCTCCCTGTTGGCCTGGGCACAGTGCGGCTTGTGTCCCTACAGCCTATCTGAGGGAAGGATTTCTGAATTGGGGACAATATTATTGGAGGTCCATGGTTCAGGACCCAGGGAGATACTATTTAAAATGCAACCCACGCCAAGAGGCTGGATCGAGCACCCTGTATCCTTGGGCCTGGGGAAAAGGATGGGGGGATGCCACAAAGCAAGGTCGAGAGAACCCGCTAAGGGTGAAAACCCAGCCAAGACTCCTGCCCAGAGCCGGCGTCAGAGAGCAGAAGCCTGAGGTAGGGGCAGGCTTCTTGGGGCGTGAGTATAGAGCTGAGGGCCATGCCTGTCTCGTGTGTGCAAGTGTGTATGTGTGTGTGCCCTGGGAAGCTTGGGGGAGGCAGCACGCGTGATCTCTGCTGGGTCCGCACTAAGATCAGGTGCCCAGACAACGCCAGAAACACACTCCTGACTCCTCTCTTGCCTGGAGTGTTTTCCGAAAGGGGTTTTAGATCCTCCTCCCATCCAACCCCCCCTCACACCCCCAACACAGACTATGCCTGGAATAAAGAAGAAATTGACACAAACATCAATACACAGCAGATGAAACCACAGAGGACGGGGGAGACCCTAGGGCAGGGAGAGGGTAGCTGGGAAAGCAGGGGGACATGTCCCCAGACCTGGGGACCTTTGACTGATGGATCTGGTGGCATTGAAGCCTGACTTACAGTATTTCCCTCTTCTCCCCCTCCCAATCGACATTTTTTTGGGTCTCACGGCAACCTCATCACCAAACACAGGCATTTCTTCATCCTTAAGCGAAGTGACATGGGCCTCCAAGTAAGAGATTTAAAGGATGCCAGATTTTTTTAAAAAAAATCATTAATTGTAAACGTGCAAAATACCTGCTGGTACTTCACTTTAGAAGAATGTAATTGGCAAAAAGAAAAAAAAAAAAGAGGAAAAAAGAGGCGGCTGATGAATAGATAATAGATCTTTAACCACCAATAAACAGAGAGCAGCGCCAGCAGCCTGGGGGATGTGATCATAATTATGCCGCAGCGTGAGCCAATGGGGACGAGGGAACTCGGCCCTAAAAATCATCCTAAAACCGAAGGCAAGCTCGAAAATGCGGACACGGCCTGGGACTGGAGAAGCGATCCTCACTCCCTAATTGCAAGCCCTGGGTTTGCACAGCAACCCGCCCCTAGGACGACAGATGGCAGAATAATAATAGAAATACTGATGATGATGATGATGATGATGATGATGATAATAATAGCAATAATAAGAATGATAACAACACTAACAAAATTAATAACGACAACGTAACGGTGATAGTAGTATCACATCAGCCTCTCCCTTGACCTTGGACCCCCATTCCCAGATATTGGGACCCTCAGTTCCCAAAAGAGTTGTTTGGGGGAAGGAGATGAGCACCCTCCCAGAGAGGAAAATCGAGAGCCAGTGGGCAAGTTGGAAGCCCGCCGCCAGGGCAGGGTCGTCCACTCCGGTCTCAGCTTGGAAACGAACGGGCCGAGTCAAGGATCGTGAACTCAGGGACCCTGGGACCTAGAGGCTACGAGTGGTCGGAGGACCCCCATCCCTGGCCAGACTCCCGCCTCACCTGGGAAACCTCCGGGAGCTTCGCTGGGGGTGGGAATTGGTCTAACCCAAAGGCTCCGTTAGCCCTCGCCGGGAACCAACCCCTGCTCGCTTACCCTCGAGTGCTCCCGGGGCGATTCCAGCTCCCCCGACCCGCGCCCGCGGGGGGCAGCAGCGGCATAACGCTAGGCGCGAGGAATATGTGCATCAGTGTGTCCGTCTGTCCCCCCGGCTCGGGCTCAGCAGGCTCGGGATCCAGGGGGCCGCAGCGAAGGCGGCGCCGCTCGGGGACTCTGCAGGGACCGGGGTGCCCCGGAGGGAATGGTGGTGGTGGAGAAGTAGGCGGTGGCTGAGGGGGAGGAGGTGGGGAAAGAGGAGGAGGAAGAAAAGAGGAGGAGGAGAAGCCAAAGGAAGAGGAGGAGGCGAAAGAGAAGGAGCCGCCGCGGGCGCCGCGGGAGCAAGTGAGCTAGGAGCGCGCGGCGACGGCGCCGAAAGGCCGGGCGGCCTGGCGGGCGCAGGAGGCACGGCCGAGGCAGCGGCGCCGACTCCGTTCCACTCTCGGCCCGGATCCAGGCCTCCGGGTTCCCAGGCGCTCGTCTCCTTCTGACGCACTTTAAAGAGTCTCCCCCCTTCCACCTCAGGGCGAGTAATAGCGACCAATCATCAAGCCATTTACCAGGCTTCGGAGGAAGCTGTTTATGTGATCCCCGCACTAATTAGGCTCATGAACTAACAAATCGTTTGCACAACTTGTGAAGAGGCGAACACTTCCATGGATTGTCCTTGGACTTAGGGCGCCCAAAAAAAAAAAAAAAAGAAAAGAAAAAAAAAAGAAAAAAAAGAAAAAAATTACCCCAATCCACGCCTGCAAATTCTTCTGGAAGGATTTTCCCCCCTCTCTCCAGGTTGGGCGCGTTTGGTGCAAGATTCTCGGGATCCTCGGTGTTGCCTCTCCCTCCCCCGCCCCCCTTCTTTCCTTCTTCCTTTCCTTTCCTTTCCTTTCTTTCTCCCTTTCCTCCCCCACCCCCACCCCCATCCC
>NW_006797481.1:4192391-4199241 GCF_000442215.2 Lipotes vexillifer | reverse complement strand
CCCCAACAAACAAGTCCCCAATTCTCGTCCGTTCTCGCCGCGGGCAGCGGGCAGCGGGCGGCGGAGGCAGCGCGCCGCGGTCGCCGGGAGCTGGGAGCCCCGGGCGCCCGCTCCTCGGCGCAGCATGTTCCAGCCGGCGCCCAAGCGCTGCTTCACCATCGAGTCGCTGGTGGCCAAGGACAGTCCCCTGCCCGCCTCGCGCTCTGAGGACCCCATCCGTCCCGCGGCGCTCAGCTACGCCAACTCCAGCCCCATAAACCCGTTCCTCAACGGCTTCCACTCGGCCGCCGCCGCCGCCGCCGCCGGCAGGGGCGTCTACTCCAACCCGGACTTGGTGTTCGCCGAGGCGGTCTCGCACCCGCCCAACCCGGCCGTGCCCGTGCACCCGGTGCCGCCGCCGCACGCCCTGGCCGCCCACCCCCTGCCCTCCTCGCACTCGCCACACCCCCTCTTCGCCTCGCAGCAGCGGGACCCGTCCACCTTCTACCCCTGGCTCATCCATCGCTACCGATATCTGGGCCACCGCTTCCAAGGTACGTGCCACGTCGCGGGGCTGCAGCGCTCTGCAGCCCGCACTGCCCTCGGCCTGCTCTGGGTGGGCGCCCGGCAAGGCCTGGATGGAGGTTCCTCCGGTTCGCCCCGCCCGCGTGCCGCGTTTGGAAACTGGGCGGCGAGGAGCCGGGCACGGTCCCTAGTCTCCAAGCTGCGGCCGGTTTGGGGGCTGGCCGCGGCCGCTTGACCCTTTAGAGAAGGGCGCAGACAGAGGAGTTGTCCCCGAATGCTCTCGGGTCGAGGCAGGCTTTCCTAGCGTGCTACGAGTGCCGGCCGCCAAGGAATCCGTGGCCCGCGGGGGTCCCCGGGTTCTCTGTCTTCCCGGCGATGCCCTCGCCGCCCTGGCTCCGAGGGGCGCGGACAGGGCCCGGCCACCAGGTTCGCCTTCGACTGCGTTGACCCTGTTTGCCATGCGCTGCGCGCCCCTGCATCCTAGACCTGCAGCTTCTCGGTCTCTGACCCTCTTCCGGCGGCGAAGAGACCCTCGCGTCCCCAGAGCAAAGTCTGGGAGTTTGTTTTATCCTGCTTACTTTGGAGGCTCAGGCGGAGCGGGAGCCCGCGCGGGTAGGAGCCTCTGAGGCTCAGGACTCTCGCCGTGACCTGCTCAATTCGGACGCCGAGCGGCCACGGCGAAGGCAGGTTCGGTCTGGTTTTTGTTTTTCTTTTAAAAGAAATGAACCGGGTCGGAAGACGGGC
The DNA here is from genome assembly GCF_000442215.2 of Lipotes vexillifer. Lineage (NCBI taxonomy): Eukaryota > Metazoa > Chordata > Mammalia > Artiodactyla > Lipotidae > Lipotes > Lipotes vexillifer. Next base: position 4,197,993 of record NW_006797481.1, on the reverse strand, counting down.
TGGAGGAGATCTGTTTGGGTGTTTTCCTTTCTTGTTATTTTTTGGATTTGTGTGTGTGTGTGTGTGTGTGTGTGTGTGTGTGTGCGCGCGCGTGGGGGGGGTGGGGGTGGGAGTGGAAGGAGAGTTAAAACTCCAGAAAAAGGGGCAAGTAATTAGTTTAGCGATCCGAGCGGGGACAAGACCTACCTCCCGAGGCCGCTGATCAATACCCAGCGGCTTGCCCATTCATTAACCCTTGGCGTTCCTGCCAGAGCCTAGAATGGGGTAGATTCCACTCCTCCATAATTAAAAAAAACCAAACCAAACAAAAACAACGTTTTACTCATTCCCAGACCGGATTTGCCTCCATCCCTGCCTGGATTGTAGGTTTGTCTTTCTTTGGGTTTTGGTGAATCGATTTCCCACCCTAAGGAGTGAATCCGAAACTCTCTGGCTTTGCTCGAAAAGTTTAGGGTTCCCTTTCCTCATTCTCTGGCAGCCACGCTCTTGGTCCCCACGCCAGGCCTGGAGTAGCCAGGATCTTCTGGGGCCGCGGACAGTCCCATCGGGTGACCGCAGCTCCGTACTCCCCGGGTTTCGATGCCTTCGCTCGAGTCTCCTAGTTCTCTGGAGCAGGGCAGCGGGAGAACGGGGCCTCGGGAGGCAGCGGCGGCAGAAACCCTGCGCACCCGCCGGCGAGATTTCGGTCTAGGCCGGGCTGCAACGACACGCCTGGCCTCTGCACTTTTCCGGAGGAGACAGACTTAAGTGCTTTAAAAATAAGTCCCCGAGAAAACTCTAGGATAGCGGTTCGTCGCCTCTTCGCTCCTCACCCCGGGGCAAAGTTCTCCCAGAGGTTAGAAAGAAGAGACAGACGTTTCTCTGGGTCCAGGGCGCCAATCCCCGGGCCCTGCCTTGCCGCCCCTTCCTCTGTCCCGGGCGCCGGTTGCGGAAGTGGCGAGGCTCGTGGGGCCCGGGCGGCTGCAAAGCCCGCAGAGGTCAGGAGCCTTGGGACTCGACCCGCCGGGACAGCTGCTGCTGGGTGCTGCACAGGTATGGTCCCGGCGGAGCGGGCCAGGCAGCTGGAGCGGTGTTCCCTTCGCGCGTGTGGAGGGCCCTGGGACCCCGTGGGCCGGGCCGCACGGGCTACGTACGCGGAGGCCCTGAGCGCTGTGCCGGGCCAGCCCGGCTCGGGAGAAGCGCGCGGACCTGGCCAGGACAGCCCCCTTTAACGGGACTTCTGTTGTGTCCCCCGCAGGGAACGACACAAGTCCGGAGAGCTTCCTTTTGCACAACGCGCTGGCCCGAAAGCCGAAGCGGATCCGAACCGCCTTTTCCCCGTCCCAGCTTCTGAGGCTGGAACACGCCTTCGAGAAGAACCACTACGTGGTGGGCGCAGAGAGGAAACAGCTGGCGCACAGCCTCAGCCTCACGGAAACTCAGGTGAGCGGGCCCAGGCGCGGCAACCGCATCCCAAATCTCTGGACACACGCGGGCCGCAAAGTGCGGAGGGCTTTCGGCAAACAGGCCGGGAGCTGGTTCCAAGCCCGGGCTCAGAATGTGTAAGTTTTGAGGTGCTCTTGGCTCCCCTGGGCTCCAGCACGGGACTGTAGGAGATGACCCGCCCGAGGCTCTGGTGGGGCGGGCGGAGACGGGCTGAGTTGCTCCTTCTGTGCGGCTGGGCTGGCCTTGCAGCTCCTGGCTAAGATACCTCTGCACTTTCGGTGAGACTTTCGGTGGGAGTCTGGGGTACGCGGCTGGGACCCAGGAAGGAGAGTGCCGCGGGGTTTTGGGGTGTTTGGGGCTCTAGGCTGGAGAGAGAGCTGAGAGTGGGTTAGGGCGAGCTCTGTACACCGGGGGCTCAAGGCTCACAGCGACGGCTCTAGTTATTCCCCTTGAGGGGATCGGAGAGTCAGACCGCCGAGCCGGCATCCTGGGTGCGTCCCTAAATCCGAGAAACAGAGCCAGAAGGCTGCGGGAGAGGAGCTGCCTCAGGGGGCAGACGCTTCCTGCGCAACAGGGTCCCGAGGCGGCCAGGTTCTGGCCTGCCCCGGGGCGAGGAGGGGGCTTAGGGCTACAGTAGGCGCTACTGTACGCGGAGCCTCAGGGCGGGGTCAAAGTTCCCGGCAAACAGTAACATTTTCGGGCAGATTAAGTTGTAACACTTTTCCTGGGAGGCTGAAAGAGGTCGAGGCTTTTGTTTTAAAATGTCCCCGCAGACAAAACCGAGGAGGGCCTCGCGGGTTGGTGCGGGGCCCGGCACACGGCGCGGCCCGGCTGATTTCTCCTGGATCGCCGAGTCGGCCGTGGTCTTTGTCCGCCTCGCTGCCCACGCTGCCTGGAGTCTTTGTGTGCGTGTCAAGCCCCGAGCGCACCGACGCGCGCCTTGGGCGAGCGCCGGGGAGAAATGAACCGTCCTCCCCCTCAATTAGCAAACTCAAAGCAAATTAAACTCAGCCGAGTTCCAGCTCGGCTTTTTCATGGGGGCACTTTGGGGGACTGGGGGCATCCGGGGAGAGCAAGCCGGGACCTGGGCCTGCCGACTCAAAGGAGAAAGCGGAGCGGACTTCAGGGGCCTGGGGTGCTGCTAGCAGAATGGGACAGCCCTGGTGGCATGGGAGGTGCAGTCATCACCATGTTCCTCACCTGTACCTCACCGGTGAGAAGCTTGGGCAGTGTTACTGTCTGGTCTGGTCACTGTATGGGGCCCCATCGCCAGCTTCCCCAAGGGACTGGTCGGGATAGCATGTGAGCCCCACCTCACTGCTCCCCAGACTTCTAGCAGCGCTCCGAGGAGGCCAGGCTGCCGGCCCCGCCCTGGTGGGAAGTGATGTGATGGGGTGAGAGCTTGGCCCTGGACTGTCCTGGGGCTGGTCAAGAGGAGGACTGAGGGGCTCTTCCCTTCTCTTTCACAGTTTTTCTTTTACTTCCCCTTTATCTCACGGTCTTTCAGAAGCTTTCACTTTTGAGCCTCTTTTCCTAGCTGAAAAGATACAGCTGGGTTGGTCTCCAGGGCTCTGTACCCCATCATCCCCCCCGGTTTCCCCCAGCACCCCCTCCCCCCACATACACACAGCTGCTTCTGCTCTCACCTGCAAGAGTACCGGGCAGAGAGGAGAAAGCTCAGGCCAATCTTGACTGCCTACCCAGGGCCCAGGCCTTGCCGAGGAGGCGCTATATTTAGGCAGCGGCTGCGGGAAACTGGCAGAAAATAGAAAGCACATTCGGCCCTGCAGGAGCTGCAGCCGTGGGAATGAGATGTTCCCTGCACTAGTTAGGTAGAGGGAGTCAGGGATGTGTCTCTTTTAATTTTCCCTTACTTATAATTTTATAGGGGTTTCCCAGTGTTTGCCAGGCTTTTGCACTTAGTGGGATGTGGGTGTCCCGAGCAGGACAAAGTGAGAAGGGGGCACTCTGGGCCTCGGGGCCAGGGGAAATGTGCCCCAGGAGGTCCAGAAGGGGAGGGATCCAGCCTTCTCACCGGCCCCGAGATAGGAGCTCTGTTCCCCGAGGGGAGGCCGTGGGGAGGTCGGCTAATAGGACACGCAGGTGGGGTGCTGGACTTTCGTAGTCTCAGTCCCAGGTCCGGGCCAGGCAAAAGAGGAAGAGGTAGGAGGGCGCTGTGCAGGAACTAATGCGCCCCCTCTGCCTCTCCCGCAGGTAAAAGTATGGTTTCAGAACCGAAGGACGAAGTTCAAAAGGCAGAAGCTGGAGGAAGAAGGCTCAGATTCTCAACAAAAGAAAAAAGGGACGCACCATATTAACCGGTGGAGAATCGCCACAAAGCAGGCGAGTCCCGAGGAAATAGATGTGACCTCAGACGATTAAAAACACAAACAGAACCCCACAGAAACGGACAACACGGAGCAAAACAGAGACAGGGAGAGGAGGGGAAGAAGAAAAAACCCTACAAAACAAAAACAAACCACACACACATTCACGGAGAAGGGGAGAGGGAGTCAGAGAGAGGGGCGGCGCGACGCAGACGCTGGGCGGCAAGAGCGCGGGGTCCTGATCCGAGGCCGCGCCGAGATGGCAGAGGACGGAGGCTCCTTGATGAACACGCAACCCTTGTCTGAAGAGGCAGCTTGTGAGAGACAGACAGAGACAGACAGACAGAGAGAGAGAGAGATCCAAAGGTGGCAAAGCTGAAGGCGCTCTGACAAGGGGAGCTGTCAGTCAAAGGCCAAACCAGCGAGACAAGATGATTGGCAGGTATTCCGGTTATCTCGCAGTCCGATTTTTTTAAAAAATGATGATGATAATCATAATGATAAAAGAAAACCCCCAACCAGGCACAGGACTTTTTATTTTGCACTTCGAAGTGTTTTTTTCCCCAATCTTTAAAAATAATCAGTGATAACAGTCGGGATTCCACATCCAGCCCCATCCCACACCTGTTCAAAAACTTGAATTGCATGTAGCAGTTGTTGGGCGAATGGTGTCTTAAGACAGAAAGTGCATTGTAATTTTCTTTTCCTTTTAAAGACAGGTTCTGCGTGCTTTTTATTTTGATTTTTTTGCAAGAAATGTGCAGTCTGTAAACACTTTTTGATACCTTCTGACGTCAAAGTGATTGTGAAAAAAGCTAACTGAAGTAGGCTCAGCGATAGCGATCCTCTTTCAGAGAAATGGGGAGCAGGATGGGGGGCTGCGGGGGGAAGGGGAGGGTGCCCACAAGATCAGTCAGGACTTGTACTGGAAAAAAAACCCTAAATTAATTCTATTTCTTGGACATTCCTTTCCTAACATCCCAAGGCTTAAAACCACGAACTAAACTCCTTTTAGTGGTTGAAGGTATTGGCCGAGTTCAACCATTTGCCGTAAATAAAGGCCATTCCAAACTTTCAATCTATCTATTGCAAAAACTGAAGGACTGTAGTTAGCGGGGATGATAAGTGTGGCCAAGAACACGGCAGCAAGTTTTCAAGCACTGAGTTTCTATTCCAAGATCATAGACTTACTAAAGAGAGTGACAAATGCTTCCTTAATGTCTTCTATACCAGAATGTAAATATTTTTGTGTTCTGTGTTAATTTGTTAGAATTCTAACACACTATATACTTCCAAGAAGTATGTCCATGTCAATATTTTGTCAATAAAGATTTATCAATATGCCCTCAGAGTAGTTGTCTTGGGAAATTGAAGTGAATTCTTGAAAAAAGTATCTCTTTGAGTGTGGTCCTTCCCCAACTAGGCTCAAGAAGCCCAGGTTCCCCACCCACAAAAGGGCCAGACTGATGGATTCTTGGGCGTGTTAAAGAGAGCAGAGGGTGGAAAAGGGAGAGGATTAGGAGAACTTAAGTCCTTCAGAAAAGGGATGGGAGAAAAGTTTTCCATCCAGACCTCTGCCCACTGCACGGCCTAAAGAGGGAGTTTAATTTGAATTTCAGGTTAAAAATGTTTACTACTCTTAACCTCTAGTTATTAAAAAAAAACGGGACATATAGTTATGCATCGAAGAGTATTCCCCCAGGATTGGGGAAAACACGTAGCAGAATCAGGATCCTGGGACTTTTAAAACTGTGTTTCTGACTTCAGACCTCAAAGCACAATTCTTCTCCCTCTCTCTGTCCTTTTCTCTCTCTTTTCCTCCCTCCCTCCCTCCCTCCCTCCCTCCCTCC
>NW_006797481.1:4176789-4191576 GCF_000442215.2 Lipotes vexillifer | reverse complement strand
TCCCTCCCTCCCTCCCTCCCTTCCTTCCTTTCTTCCTTCCTTCCTTCCTCTCTCTGGCCCCAATCTGACAAAGGTGAGGGGATGAGCCCAAGGGCCTCAGCAGCCTTATAAGGCAAGCGTTTTGAGAAACCTTCAACTCTCAATTTTAACATTAAAGAAAAAGTTGTACCCAGTCTTGGAGGAAACTTAGCTTTTCTCCCCCCCCCTTCCCCCTTCTGGGGGTACGAGGTTGTTTTTGCATGCTTCATTTGCTTCTTATCCTGATAGGCTGCATTAATCAGTTTTATTTCCATTGATAGAGAAACCTCGTCTGTTCTGTTCAAGCTACAAAGCGTCCTGCGAGCTTTTGTGAAAGTGCAAATCAGTTTAAGCAATTATCATACCAGGAGTATGAAGGGGAAAGAGGAGGCCTTGCCCAGTGGTCTCCTTTAATCTCTTAATCCACGGATCCAGGGGGGCTGCCTGGACATAATTTAGGACAATCTCCCCACCCTTTACACTGTGATAAGGCCAAGTTACAATGCAGGGCGAAAATACAAGCTTTGTTAACATCCTGCCTTGAAAAGTTAAGATTAGACATTCCATGCACGTGTGGGGACTATAGGGCACTATGGAAATTTTTCTTTCTTTTTTTCCCCTCCCCTCCTCTCTTCGAAAGTAGAATTCATTCTTGGCCTCTCTCCCTCTTTTTCCCCTTTATCTCTGCCCTTCTCTCCTTTTTTCTCCCTCTCTGTTTCTCTGGAGAACCCTGGCTGTTTATGGTACATTTCCACGCAGACTCTTTGGGAAGGTGTGGGTGTAGTCGGGGAGACTCCACTGCCCGAAGATGCTGGGGCGAGAGGGGGCCACCTCAGGAGACACAGGCTTGCCTCTCGAAGGGACAGGTGCTGTCCTGTGTATCCTGGAAACTCAAGTGGGGTTTCCAGTCACTTGGACAGCGGGACCTCTGTGACCAAGAGCTCTCCCGAGTGTTTTGCAGTCCCTGCTACAGCATTGCTGCACCTCTTTCTTTTAAGCAAGTTACCTTTTCCTTCTACCCACTTCACCAAACCCAGAATGCCTCAAACACAGAGCACAGACCTGTTAAAATTCAGGCTAGCCTTTCCTGAAGAAAATTTCCCATCTTGATAAAAGGCTTACTTCTGCAAGAACCATATACTTTTTTTTTAAGTAAAAGAAAAGGGGGAGGGTGATTTTTTTTTTTTTTTTGTAAATGTCCTATGTAGTGTAACAGCAATAAAATCATCAGAGAATACTATTAGCTTTGGAAAAAAAAAACCTAAAAGCTTTATTACAAACCAAGCTTTGAAAATAGGGGGGATTAGGCGGCTGAAAGGGTCCCACAATGGTAAGAAGAAAAGGTTTCATGCTAATGAGGTTAATGCCCTTTGTATCTCGGGCCGCCACATCTTCATTACGCGCTATCTCTGGCTGCACGGAGCGGCTCAGAGAGCCGCAATCCACTCCAACGCCCCCCTTCCCGGCCCAAAGAAGGATTTGATAGCAGCTCTGTTCAAACTAGATAATTATATCTTTTCAAGTCGGAATTAAGATAAAGAAAGTGAAGCAGAGGCGGCTCGCCTTGATCCACTGCAAACAAATTTGGCGCACTTTCGAGTCCTTCCCCCGCCTCAAAAAGGCTGGACAGTCAGCTTATTAGCCGCTCGTTTGCTTTATTAATTCATCTATTTAAAGTGGCAGGATTAGAGCGTCTAATGTGGACGCGGGCTGCCGTGGCGCTGAGGAATATAAATATTTGCGAGATGCCATCCCACGATGACTATCTGGGCGCGGGGCGCGGGGCAGGGTGCGGGGCGCGTGTGCCTTGTGGCTGCGTACCCGTCACAGTGCGCGCGTGCTGGGCTGGAGCCCCTTGGGCAGGGAAGCGTGGGAGCTGCGTGCTGCAGGTCTGTGTCCTCCCTCGTGGTACATGGGTGCCAGGCCTAGATGACCCTGGCAGGGTTCAATGGGCATCGAGGGTCAGGTTCTGCGTTCCTCCCTACACATGGAACTGCCCGCCTGTTGCCTTGTGTCTTGCCTGTTACCCCGAATGGGGATGTAGGTTACACGTTTGATCCATGACCTACTCCCTTCTTGATTACTTGTGGGCCTTCCCTGTGCGTTCGCCTGACCGAGAGGCTTGGGTTCTCAGTTTGCATTTCCCTGAGAGAGTGAAACGGAACGTATAACCCAAGTGTGCCCGGGCTACATTCTCCTTCCTGAGAGGTACACGTGGGTTCCGCGTGCGTGTCTCATTTGGGGTCCAGTTCCTCAGCGCAGCAAAGGGCCAGGTAGGCGTGGGCGGAGGGGTTGGGGTGGGGGGCTCTGTTCAAGGCACCAGAAACTCCTGAAGTGGGAAGAGCTTCGGACCTCCGGGTACTTACTCCTTTCTGCCTCTTGTCTGAGTGTCCGGTGCCCCCAGGTCGCTCCAACTCTGTTCCCGGCAGCCTAGCGCAGCCCGAGCGGGAGCTTTGGCGGCGGCCCGGAACCTGCCGGGCCACTTTTGTGCTTGGGGCGGATTGTGGCGGACGGAGAGCCGCACCAAGCGGGCCCGGCAGAAAGGGGGCTCGGGCCTGCGCGCGGCCTTGTAAACCTCGGTTCCTCCCCGTCCCCGCCTCGAGCCGCGGGGAACGAAGTCTCGGACGCGCAGGCCGATTGGGGAGGGACTCTGGCGGGTCGGAGGCCTCGCCCGGGGCCCCGTGCGGCGGCTGGGGGCATCTGGGCTAGGCTTCCCGCATGCGGGCAATTGCAAGTCGGACTAAGGGTGTGGATGTGAGTTAGGGAGAGCCTGTGCTTGTGGGTTTGTAGAGGCTGAGTGTACCAGTGAGGTCTGTGAAACAGTTGTTTGTGTGTCTGAGCCAGGATTTAAGTCAGGATGTGTAGGTGCTAATTGTGCTAACTGCGTGAGTTAGAGGCTGGAGAGGCCGCTGCTAGTTGTGTAGATTGTGAGTGTCAAGGTGTCCAGCTTTCCTTGTGCATCTAGATTGTATTGAGTTAGGGCAAAAACGTGCAGCTGCGCGGCTGTAATTAGAGTGCTTATAAAGGTGTAGAAATGCAATTGTGTAAAGAAGTTGTGTGCCAGTGTCTGGTCGCTGTGAGCCGGCTGCAGTTGTGGATCTCAGAGGATGGGAATGGCCTCAGAGTGTGCGACTGGCGGGAACATTTCTCCGTGTTTGGGTGGGGTTCCCCTGTGATGGCGTCCGTGCCAGCACCAGGGCAGCATATGTGTGTGTGTCTCGGGATCTAGACGTGTGTGTCTAGTGAGAAGGCTCGGGTTCGGTTATTGTTTCGCAGCGCACCACTCGCTCCGGAGTTTGGCAAACAGCAGCAGTTTTTTTTTTTTTTTTTTTGGTAACCGCATTTTCCCAGGCCGGCCCTTGTTATTCCAGCAATCAGCGTTTGGTTTACTTGGGTGCCGCCTCAGAGCAGCGGCAGGCCGGGCGGGAGAGGAAGCGGGCCTGCAGCGTTCGGCCGCGGTGCCTCGAGGCCGAGTTGCGGGGCCGCGGGCGGGCCTAGCCCGCCGCTCCGCTCCTGCGTCCGCCGCTCGGCCGCCGCATTTACTTCTCCCTACCAGCCCCTCAGCGAGGGGGAAGTGGGAGTTTTGAGAACTCGCTGACCCCAGCCGTGACCCCGCTCGGGCAGGTGGCTTCTCCCGGCGCGACCCAGTACTCCGGGAAACCCGAGGCGGTGCCACGCTTGAAAGCGAAAGGTCCATCCATCAGCCGCGCCCCAGCGTCTAATTGGCCTTTTGTTCATCAGTGCCTGTGGCCCGGCGAGGGGGTCGGGGGAACATGGGAGGGCCCCGGGGCTGTAAGTAGGGGTGCCCGGCGTTCCGGGCTGGGGTCTGGGTAGGGCAAAGGAGCGTCGCACTCCTCCGAGGGGGCGCCAGAGCGCGCCAAAGATCACGCCCACGTGCGAGGATGCTCGGCTGGCGGCTGGTCTCCGAGCGCCCCGGCCGGATCCTCCGAGCTGCTGGAGAGCCACGGCCTCGCCCCTGCCCTCACCTCCCCCTGCAGGCTGAGTCCACGCCTTTCCTCCGCGCCTCGGGGATTTCAGACCTGCCTTCCTGCCTGTCCCAAGTTCCCAGCTCAGGCGCTGGCCTTGGGGCTGGTTTGGGCTCACGCCCTGCCTTTCTTCGTGCTTCTTTCGCCCTGCTCTACCCGCCTACCATAGAGAGACTCTGGGTCCCCCTCCCTAGGCACCAACCTGGTACCCTCGTCCGGCCTGCACCCTGCTTCGCTGGGCGAAGGAATTGAGAGAATTTTTTGGCCCGCCAGGGAGGTGGGAGTTGACCAACTGTTAGGCGATCAGAGCCGGGAGGAAGACCGGGTCTCCACCACCCCAAATTCCATATGGCTGTCCAAATCAAGCCTCACCTTCCCTCTCCCTGTCTCCCACCCAGTGTACAAGTCAAGCCTCGCCGGTCCCCCTCTCTACCCCACACCTACTGCACACCGCCAGAGAGTCCTAGAGAAAGCGCAGGGGCAAGGTCTCCTCTCCCAGCAAAAGCACAGAGGCCGAGACGCACCTGATGCGCCGGGGAGGTGCCTGGAATGGGGATGGGGTCGCGTTTGGAAAATGGTCCAGGGCCCCCAGCCCCACGCCTCTCCTCCCTTTCCCCGGGAGGACCGGCTCTGCCCGGCAGTGGTCTGGCTGCCCGGCTCACCGCCTCAGCCCGGCCCCAGGCCGCGCCTGCCCCCAGCCGGGTCCAGGTCCTATATATAGCGCGGGTCTCCACAGCCCTCTGCTGGACCCTGACGTCAGGAAGAACTTGATCTTGCCTGCTTCGCTCCTGCTTCTGAAACTGATCCTTGAAATGAGAGAACAGACTCTACACAATTCCCATGGCCTTGACATAAGGTACAGCGATAAATATACACCACTAATGAGCAATTACCATATAATCACCTTCCAATTAGCTTGCATAATGATGAATTAAACATTCTAGCAGGCGGGATTAGGTTTCTTACTTTGTATATTATTTACGAAGGCTATAGCTTCTGCAAAGAACCAAATATCAAATTAGATGGGGAATTTTCACTTGGGGGTAATTATGCATTCAGGCCAGCGGCTGTATTCTGGTCACTTGTCAAATGAGGCCTCCTGCAAGGTACTGACCAGTTCGTTTGGGCGTTTATTTCCTCCTTTTCCTCTTTTTTCTTTAGGCTGCAATTGCCTTTCCTTTTCCTTTTACCGCCCTGGCCCGCGGGAGGGAGGCTGGGGGCTTGGGGCCGGTAGGCGGGGTTTGGGGAGGGACGTCTGTCTCGCGCTGAGGATACGGCTCAGGCATCCAGGCCCTCGTAGCGCCTGTCTCCTGAGCCCTGCCTGCTCTGGCCCCAGGTCCGTTCCTCTCCGGCCGGCCGGGCAGGACGACCCGGGCGCACCCCAGGAGCCACCCGAGCGCTCGGAGGGCAAACGCGCGGGCTGGGCGCTACGGTGGGCGCTGGGCCAGGGCGGCCGCCCTCCCACCCCCCCCGCCTGCGTTCTGCGGCATCCCCTAGCCCCCCCAGGGGCCTCAGTGCGCTCTATTCTGACTTTTACCCCCATCCGCACCCCAGTGACAGGGAGAGAAAGAGGGTGAGTGGGGAGGAATACTGAAACAAACAACAAACCTCCACCTGCCCGCAGACACCTCTCTTGTTCGGAAATGAATTTTGGCAAGAGATTAACTCCTAATCTGATCTAACGCTGCTGACATTTGGGGAGAAGATGAAAATGGCAGCTCAGTTTCATTCAGAAAAGGGGTCACTTCGCGGGGCTTCGCTCTGCTCCCCAGAGAACGTGGACGCCCCTCCTCCCCGAAACCAGAGGAGGCGGCCTGGAGCTGGGTGGGGGCCGGGAGGCACCCGGGACTGCTCACCTGCGCCCCGCGTCAGCAGCCGCCTTGGGCTGGACCCTGCCCTGTCGGGTTGAAAGGTGAGAATGGAAGGAGGCTGTAGGCTGGGGCATTGTCCTCTGGGCAGAGGTGGGCGCTCCTGGGCCCCCATCCAGGACTCTTCAGGCCGGAGAGCCTGTTCCTTGCAGGGAGGCCAGCAGGAGGTAACAACGTTTCAGGCCTCATCAGAGGTGAGGTCGTTAAAGCCAGATGTCCCAAGGCCTGCCCGGTATCCTTTTCCTTGTGCTTCCTGAGCAGGTAAAAGTGCACCTAAGAAATGGAAGGTTGGACCCTACAGTCTTGTCAAAGGGTCTGGCTTATTTGGAAATCATGAATGTGACTTGGCCTCTCCCCATTTAGCTCCAGGAGGCTGCAAGGTCCTGAGAGGTGGGAGCTAGGGCTTCCTGGAGACCGAGCTCCGCCCCTGCCCCCATACACCTACTGCTGACGCTAGAGGTGGGCCATGTTCCTGGCCACCCAGAGGGCTCCGTAGTGCCTGGCCTCTCCCCTCAGCTGCGACTGTGTGACCAGTGGCCTCATCCTGGTGCCAGGCAAGGGAGACAGGTGGAGTCACTGTTTGGGCACCTGCCTGATCCCTGGACCTTGAGGCAGGATTCCTGCCCCACCCCCTTCTGAGGCCCTGTCTATGGGGAGCAGGACCTGGGACTGGGCTTGAGGGCATCATCATCAGCTCAGACCAAGGGCAAGGAGGAGGACCTGTGCCTGGGCCCCTGGGAGTGAGCCTGGTGAGGAAGCCTGAGGATGGTCATGTACCTTGCATGCTGGTGGCTGCAGATGCGTGAGAGGCTGTGTGTGAATGTGGCTTGCACAGCACGCAACCTGAGCACGTGGACACGTACACAGATACGTAAGTGTGCGCGTGGCCTTGGGGGTGCAGGGACTGCTGGAACCCATGCTGTGTGTGCAAAACTTAGGAAAAGGCATTCCTTCTTCTGGGTGGATGGGTGCCCTGCGGCTTGAAGAGTGAAAAGCGAGCTAGATTTCAGCGACTGCCTCCCCGCCCTGCCACGGCCCCCTCACCTCTTAGGCAATGCACAGTCTCTGTTCCAAACGCTTGGGCTCCGGTGGGGATTCTCTGTTGGGTGTGATATTACTGAAGGTGCCTTTAGGGTTGAGAGTCAGCTTTGTGCTGAGCTGTCCCTCCTTCGCTGGCTGGGGACTGCCCCCTGCCCCCTTCCCAGTGTGGAGGTTTTGGGTACAGCAGCCAGAAACAACGTTCCTAAGCATCGCGCCAAAGGCTGTTAAGCACAGGTGCCTTTGCACTTGTGAGTGAGGCCGAGGGGCAGAGTGAACGTGTGGGCATGAATGTTTGTGAACACTTGTTTGTGTTTGTGGGAGAAGGCTGCAAGTGTGTGTGTGTGTGTGTGTGTGTGTGTGTGTGTGTGTATGGGTGAGCATAAGTGTGCCCGTGGCAGGGGGCATGGCTGAGCATGTTGGTGGGAGCCATGTGAGGGGCTGTGGGTGCAGCTGGCTTCCCTGCCCTGGCTCCCCCAGCCTTGCAGGGCCCTCTTTCGGCTGCCGCGTGAAGGGCTCATCCTGCCCCTCCCTCCCTGCTTTCCTGTCCCACACTCTAAGTGACTGCAGTTATGTCTTCCATGAAAAATATAAGTGGTGTCTGCTACGGCAGATGACTTCAAGTGGAAGGTTGCTGCTTCGTTAAGTAAACGATGCCGTGTTGATTCCGATGTCGCTTTCCCTTTTAGTCATCTACAGGCAGCAAGGGGACTTAATCAGCTCTAGGGACCCTGGTGGGAGGAAGAGGGTCAGTACCAAAGTTTATGGAAAGTCTGAGCATTTTTATGGCCCCTCTTCTCTGCTCACACCCCCTGCTCCTCCCACCCCGGAAATCTTGAGTTTTCGCAGGTGAACGGAGATGTTATTTAGAATGTGCTACAGGCCAGACCCTCCTATCATCTTCAGGAGGGCCGAGGAAGAGCCGTGGTTTGAGCAGTGTGCACACATGTAATGTGCATGTGTGGACCAATGACCCAAGGTCCCTGTTGCTCATCACCCATCAGCTGTCTGAGCACGTGGCTGCTCCCTTCCAGATGTAAGCCTGTAGTTCTGAAATGCTTCCTGTCCCTTTTGTGATGGGGTTCCTGACTGGAGTACCAGCGTCCAGGTGGTCCCTTCAGTTCTGAGCAGAACAGGACTCTCCCAGCCCTGTTCTAGCCACTGTGCTTCTGTTAATGCAGCCCAAGACAGCCTTGGCTTTTTCGGAAACCAAGAGTTGAGCAAAGTCATAGATGTTGGCCAAGCCAGCTTCCCCTCGGAGAAGGAATCCTACAGAAGACTTCACTGGTGGTCATACAGCCCGGGCTTGGATGTTTTCAGAGCTGGGTTGCTCACTACCTCCTAAAGTTGCCTTGTCTCTTCTGAAACAGCTCTGAGTTTTAGGATTTTCTTTGAGCACTGGAGAATGTCTTACCTCCTTGGAGTTTACCTGGTGACATGACAATTGTTTGAAGCATTGCCTCCCTGCATGCCCCTTCCCTCCAATTATTATGAAAAAATACAAACTTATACAATAGTAGAGTGAATAGTTTAATGTATACATCCCCCATCTTCCACAACAATTATGTGATGAGTTGAATTGTGTCCCCCAAATTCATATGTTGAAGTCCTAAGCCCTAGTACCTCAGAATGTGACCTTTTTTTGGAGACAGGGTCTTTATAGAGGCAGTCAAGTTAAAATGAGGTCATTTAGGTGGGTCCTAATCCATTATGACTGGTGTTCTTATAAAAAGAGGAAATTTGGACACTGACACACAGAGAGAAGATGATGTGAGTTCGGAGAGCGTAGGCAGCCATCTCCAAGCCAAGGTGAGAGCCTGGAACAGATCCTTCAAACCCTTGGAAGGAACCATCCCTGCAGATACCTTGATCTTGGACTTCCAGCCTCCAGAACTGTGAGAAACTAAATTTCTGTTGTTTAAGCCACCCAGGGTATGATACAGCCTAGCAAACACATACAAATGATGAAGTCAAGGTCACTCTGGCTCCATCTGTCTTTCCCAGGCACTCTCCACCTATGGCTATTAGGAAGCAAATTCCAGACACGGTGTCTTTCACTAGTAACAATTTTAGGATGTATCTCAAACAGGATTCCCCCCCCCCCACTATAATTGGTTTTATTTATTTATTTACTTTACTATTTTGACCATTTAAGCAATTAATTAATTTTATTATTTTTTTTATTGGAGTATAGTTGTTTCACAATGTTGTGTTAGTTTCTGCTGTGCAATGAACAGGATCCTTTTAGAAGTTTGATCACAACACCATGACTCCTTAATCATTCTCCTGTCCATGAGGTGATGGGCTGGGCTGTGAGTAGACAGGGGCCTGAATGTAGCCCCGGCCTGGGGTGTGAACTGCCTGAGGGTACAATGAGGAACGGCCTATTTGGGACACAGGGCAGGCCCATCTGTAGATGCTGGTGCCCTCCTCCTATTTGGAGGATTTCCCTTCCAAGGAAGTCTGTCTGTGTGTGTGTGTGTGTGTGTGTGTGTGTGTGTGTGTGTGTGTGTGTGTATGTTGGGGGGTAATGTAAGTGCCTCCCCTTTCCTTTGTGGGGACCTTGATGTTGCCTGTCTGACAAGACTGCAGACCTTAGCAGGACCCGAGGAAGTATCAGGAGGGGGGCTTTGCTTCCTTACCTGGGGCACAGGTGCCTGCGGTCATGCACCTGTGCCCCCCTTGGGTGCCAGCCCCTTTGGCCACTATTTCCACTGCCGTGCGCTTGCGTGGAGTACTCAGGGGAACCAGGCTGCAGCAGGGGTTCCCAGGATAAAGGGGCAGGACCTGGGCAGAGCTACTGTCACTCTCTAGAGTCACCTCCTCAGCTGGGGAGGGAACCCCCAATGAGGGGCAGCCCAGGAGGGTCCTCCTCGTTGCTCTCTGAACACCTCCACATGGACCTTTCTGAGCTTCCTGACACCCAGGTTGCTTCTAGGGAGCAGCTGGGCCGGGGCTGCCTTCGTCCAGCCTGCTGGGGTCCAGGGCCCTGGAAGCCACAGCCGTGGGACCACAGCCTCTCAGAGCGGAGCTGAGCGTGGCTCCCCATGTGCCCCGGCTGCAGCTGCATTGCTAAGTTGTGTCCCTGGCAAGTAATTACACCCACGCCAGCTCAGCTGCACCCTAAGCAAATTAGGTGCTGATCTGAAGATGTAATTAAGCAATGGTGAGTGCAGTTCAGCAATTGCAAGTGCCTTTCCTCTCTGGGGCAGCAATCACAGGCTGAAAAGCCCGTTCCAAGACCTGTTGGAGGCCCATTTCATTCCATGACCCTCCTTGTTCTGAGTCTAGGTAAAGAGGTACCTTGCAGCCAACTTCTGTTTGATTTCTAAATATTGGGGGAGAACCTTTGGATGTGTCAGGGTGCTAAACATAATTAGCGTTCTTTAGGAACAAAATACACAACAAGCCTGCTACTGTTTTCTTAATTATATGTCTTCTGATATAAAACAATCCCTTGGTGTTGGTGATGTGTAGATTAATTGTCCCAAACAATTTCTTTTGAAAGCTGGGAAATGTGTCTCTTGACCTCCTTCTTCACTTCAAGGGAGCCAACCTCTCGAGTTTCCTCCAGAGCCTTGTCACTACCTGTGCTGAAGAGATGGAGGAAGAAATGGACACCTCTGGGCTGTGGTGGGGTCAGGCTGGCCTGTGGGCTTTCGGGGCCTTGGAGGCCTTGGGGAGAGCGGGGCCAGATGACTTTCCAGGCTGGCCCATCAGAGACAGACCCACAGCCCCAGACAGGGGCCCAGTCGGGGGAGGGACGCATGCAGGTGACGACAGAGCAGTTGTGATGTTTGTCTGCAGTCTCTGGACCCTCCAGTCAGGAGTTCCTGTGACTCTTCCAGAAGAGGACAAACAACCGTGTCTTGGGGCACACCTGGCCGCCCCACTGGGCCGGGCATTGGGTTTCAGGAACACTCGATAACATGCCTGGGGCAGTCCCCTGGGGAGGGGTCTGTGTACCCCTCTCTGCCCATATCCAGTCCCCTTTACTGGCTGCTCACCAAAAAACTACTTACTTTCCTGAAAGCAAGTGAGTACACAGTACACCTGTGTGAGGTCGGGGGCGCTGGGACAAACGGCTGCTGAATTAAGTGGCTGGACTGAGCTGAGGATGCAGGGAAAACAGGGTTGGGGGGCACGGGGGGTACATAGGGAAGGGGAAGGTTCCAGCGCAGGGCTTAGGGCTTTGCTGGGTGCGGGGGCCTGGTTGCACTGCCTCTTGAGAGCTGATCCCCCCTCCTCCCTTACTGACCAGCACCTGCTCACCTTTCCATCAGCCGGTTGTTTTGGGGGTGGCTGCCGGGATGCTGCCGTTCCAGGGTGAAACTGACTTAGGGAAACACTACCTTGCGGGATGAAGGGAGAGTCGGAAGGGCCCAGCTCAGACCCTAACGCGCCCCCAACAGGTGCCTAAGCTAAGAACAGCCCCCTTTCTAATTCTTTGTTCATCAGCCTGCTGAGTGGGCAGGGATTCTCCCCACTTTGCAGATGAGCAGATTGAGGCCCAGGGAGATTCTGCCTGGACCTCTAGGATGTTTGCTATAGAACTAGTAAGAGGCCACTACCCCCCAGCTGACCCTGAGCTGGGCGGGGCTCTCCTGGCTTGTGGGCTTCCACCTGCCCAGGATGGGTATAAGCTGCTGTTAGTGGGCGCCACTGTGTGCAGGGCACCAACCAAGCTGGGCGGCAAAGCTGAGGCTTGGGGAGGCAGCATTGGTCAGCCCACCTCTTTACCCTCCATTTCACCGGCCCGGATCAGAACAGAGAGAGGCAGTCCTCACGGCAGGCGTCTCAGGGATATGACCTGCCTCCTGTCTCAACACAGGGAGTGGAGGAGGACATGGCTTCGGGGCCTGTGGACTTCAGTGCAAATTCCTTGAGCAAAGCCATAGCTCTCTGCTCCTCACCTGTAAAGTGAGAACAGCAGCACCTGATAGCGTTGTGTGGGATAGAGTTAATGCAGGTAAAATACTTTGCCCAGCGCATGGCATGCAGTAGGAGGTCGGGAGATGACTGTTACTGCTTTATTGATACTTATCAAAGTGATGCTGTAACTACATTCTTTCCACGAACATTTACAGAGCAGCTTTGTTGAACCAGGTACTGTGCTAGGGACCAAGGAGGTCCTCAGGGCAAGTATTGAGGGCTTCTTGTCCCCTAGGGGCTGCTGACGGTCTAGAGGAGGATTTTAGCAAGACACAAGACACATTTAGTGAGCAAGGCAAGTTGATGGTAGGTAGAAGTCATGTGACTTGATCTTAAAGTGTAGGATGACTTTGAAGAAGGCCATGGTGGTCAGGGAAGGCTTCCTGGAGGAGGTGAGGTTCAGGCTCTGGTCCTAGTCTCCTCCTGGTTCAGTACATTCTGTTTAGCTCCCTGTGCTTGCTTGCAGCCCTCCTAAGAATGTGCTTTTGATGAGCGGCCCTGACTGTGTATCCAGGGCCGGACAAAGGCACCCAGGAGGAAGAAAAGGGGAGTAAGGGTCCATGGCCAGGGTGGAGTTTGGAAGGGCTGGGGAAACCTCAGCTCTTCACCTGCTCCATGACCTGTTTTATGACCTCAGGCCCAGAGGGGAAGAGACAGGTAAGACCCAGCAGAGCAGGGGGTCTTTTCCTGCTCTGCTGTCTTGTGGCCCTGGCTGCGAGGCTGCTCTGCTGAGAAGCTGGTAGCCAGGGACACTAAGTGCCCACTGTGGGCCTTGTCCTACTGCACAGGGATGGGGAAGACCCTCTCCTCATCATGGGGATTCCATCTGGTTTTTATTTTCATGTGTAGCAGTGACGAATGTTACTACAGAAACAGAAAAAGGCAAGAGAGCTATACCTCCTCCTGGAATGGGACGTTTCATCGCTTCGTGTCTGCGCTGCCAGACTGATGGAATTTGACATTCCGAGCTCATTAGCGCGGGAGCCCGTTACAGTGAGCAGCTTGCTGCGGGGAGGTCACGGAGGGCCTTTCACTTTGGCGTCGGTGAGAAATTTGGCTTTCAGGGAGAAGCTGTCCGGTAGGGCTGAACCCTGTCCCGAGGCGTCCCCTTCCGCTGAGCCGAGGCCCAGCCGGGATCCGTGTCCGCTTCTCCAGGGAGGAGGCCCTTTGTGGGTCCTGGAGGCCAGCCATGGGCCACCCTTCCCCCTCCATCTCCCAGATCAAGACCCTTGATTGTTGAGGTGGGAAGAGATCTCAGCAAGTCCTACCTGACCATTTGCGTGTGGGGAAACTGAGGCCCAGGGAGTGGAGGGATTTTGCTCAAAGTCACCTAGGGTGTCAGGTAAAGAGCGGCTGCAGGGACGGGCCTGGGCTCGGGAGGGGGAAGGATGAGGCTTGAGCCTCGCGCTGCTCGTCACCGGCTGTGTGACCTTGGACGGCACATGTGCTCATCCCACAGGACCGAGGAGACTGAGGGAACACATGTAAAGTAGCCATTGCTGAGCCTGGTGTAGACGGCGGGCGCCTCTCCTGTTGCCATTGCTCTTGTTGTGACTGTCATTAAGCCCAGACCTCCTGACTCGCAGTGTGGCCCGTCAGTTCATGGAGAGGCCTTTTCTCTGCTTTGGTGAGCTGCCCAGCAAAAGTCACGCAGCGGCCCTGCTCCAGCTTTAGTCCTGTGGCTGGGAGCTAAATGGTAGGCGCCTCCGGAGACCAGGCCACTGGGAGGCGGGGCTTCAACAGGAGGGAAAATGCTCCCTGTGGGCAGCGGCACTGTCATTATTGTGCTTAGCTGGGCTCCAGAAAACCCCAACTGAATGAGTGAATGATGGAACATTTGCCTGTTGATTTCTTGGGACCTGGGCCCCCTCCGGAGCTTGTGTCTAAAGCTGAAAGAGCCTGAGTTTTGGAGCCCGCTGGCCTGTTTCTTGGTCTCCAAAAGGGGTACTATTTATCCTGCAGACTCGATGGGAAGATGCGTGCAGTGCATCTGGTGCCCGGCAGGCGATTCTCAAATGGAAGCTATGCTGAGCCCACCCCACCTCCATCTGCACAGACACGCAACTCCTCCCACTGTGTCCCTCGCAAGCCTTTGGACAGGCAGGAGATGCACTTTCATTGTGCAGGTAAGGAAACTGAGCCCCCCACCCCCACCCAGAGGGAAAGTGACTGGTCCAAGTCATCATCAGCAAAGCCAGGGCCTCAGGCCAAACCTCTGGGCTCCCAGGCCAGTCATCGTGCTGCTATGGTGCTTCTGGATGAAATTAAAGCAGTCAGCAGTTTCTCAGCCCTTCTCTTCACCTGCGCAGGGGGATCAGTTGCATTTTCCTCTTCCAAGGTGTAAGCAGCCCTTTGGGTTGAGAGCGCATTGGGTTTCCATCCCAGGGATCTGGGTCAGGCTTTAAGTAGGGCTCCAGGAAAAGGGGAAGGGGTCCCTAACCACAGGATGGGCTATGTGGGCAGCGGGCTGCGACCCCAGGCCGGGGGTCCTGTTTAGGCTGGCTTCCAGGTAAGATGTTCGTTGTTTCCTCCTGGGCCTCTCACACAGCCCAGCTGGACAAACAGCGCTCACCACCTGGCTCCGTGTCCTGGTGATGAGGATTTAATGAGCTGGCTGTGGAGAGCTCAGCCGGCTGAGGCCATTCTCCCAGGCCTGGGAGAAGCACCTCTGCCCTGGTTGGGCCTCTGAGTTTTGTGTTTTGGGCCAGCCGGCTCCTTGTATATCTATTTGGAACCAGCAAGCCCCCCAGAGCATTTTATTGGGTTATTTTGAATTAAGAGTTTTAACAGCCTGCAGTGCAAACATAGATGCCTTCAAGGAGAGAGAGTAAATGAAATCAGCAGTGGGGAGAAAGGAGGAAATCCCAGCCGAGTTTTGGCACAGGGCTTGATTGTGTCGGTGACAGGAGGCTGCATCTTTCAGGGACAGGAAACCCCCCCCCCCC
>NW_006797481.1:4162783-4176740 GCF_000442215.2 Lipotes vexillifer | reverse complement strand
CCCCCCCGCCCACCGAGGCTTACAGAACACTCTGCCCCACGTAATTCTATTTCAACCACACAACCACCCTGTGGAGGTAGCGATTGTTTTTTCCTCGTATTATCTTGATTTTACAGACGGTAAAACTGAAGCTCAGAGAAGTGCTGAGACTGGCTCACACAGCAGAGAACAGGTAGAGCTGGGATTCTGGCCCAAGCCTGGTGCTCTCTTCCTGACACCAGAGTATTCCCCGCTCCAAGTCTTTGTTTTCCATTCTGCAGTTAAATATCAGTGGTGGAGCTGTAGTGGATGCTGACTAGGCTCCGCCCAGATCCAGGGACCCCTTCCTACGGCCACCCTCCAGCTTCTGTGTGCTTTGGTTTCAATGGCTTTCGCTTGCAGCCGTCTTCAGGAGCCTGCCTTTGAGCTATTGGAGCCGTTTGCTCAGGCACAGGGCTGAAAGTGCCTGAGACCTAACTGGGGAGGTTCATAGCCCATGACTGACTGGAACCAGCTTCCTCGCCTGCAGGCAGGTGTAATTTGCCCTGTAGAGCTCCCGTGGGATCAGGCTGGTGCTGGGATCCCCTGGGATGGCATCCTTGCTTCCTTCCTCTCTCTCCCCTGTTCTCCTTCACCCACTCCCTCTCTCCAGTCTCTCCCGGGAGCACAAGCAAATCACTTGTAAATAAATTGTCCTCTCAAGATCTGCTTCTGAACCCAACCTAAGACAGGTGCTGAGCAAGGGCCTGGGGATAAAGACTGTGAACGGAGATGGGATCAGGGAGGGAGGGGAAGGTCCTTTGCTAAAATCTGACCTTGGAGGGGAGCCCTTAGTGAAACTGTGGCCGGCACAGAGGTGGGGAAGAGGTTGTCTGAGAATGTGCTAGAATCTATTTGACACTGAACCATGATCTTAGAAGGCTGAGATCTCACCCACTCTTCTGAATGACAGAGGTGGGAGGTTGGGGAGTGGACCCTGGCTCTCAGAGGGACACAAACACGCTGGGTACTGCCTTGGGTCTGAGGCAGAGATTAGCCAGCAGGATTCTAACATTAGAGTGCTTTTCGGAACAAAAGCTGCACAAAAGTTAGGGAGGCAGGATTGGGCAGCGGGAGATTGGGCTGCAAGGCAATTGTAAAAGAGCCCCCAGCTGATCCCATGGGGACCTCTGGAATGGGCTGGTCCTTCGGAGATGTCCTGAATCAAGGCTGGGGGTGGGGTCTTTGTACTCCCCCCATGGACCAGTCAGTGGACACTGGCTGCCCCGGGGAGAGGTATAACCTTGGACTAGGCAGCTTCCTCCAGAGGAGGGCAAGGTCTGGAGAAGGGCTGTGAAGGACCCAGGCTGCGCAGCATAGCAGACACCTGTTGACTGACGTCGACCTGTTCTCACCTGGCATTTTCTTGTCACTGGTTCATCCAATCTTTGAGTAGAGAAGTTGTAGAAAGGAAACCTGCCTGCTTGCAATTCCGTTTATGTTGACATGGACTTCCTGAGGGCTTTGCATGAGTTGGGCTTTTAGAGACTCGGTGAGGATGAGAGATGAATAAGGCAAGGTCCCTATTCTTGCAAAACTTCAATTCCGACAGAGAGACACTGCCTTTGCCTGTGCAAACTGAAATGATAGTTCAGAAGAACTAGTGTTTTAATGACTAGTGTTTACTAAGCACTTACTATGTGCCAGGCACCATGCTGAGTACTTTATAAGCATTAGCTCAGGCATCCTCTCAACAATTCTTGATGGCTAGAGAGTTTCTTAGCCTCATTTCACAGATGGATTCACTGACTTATCCTTGTTGCTGGTAGGTGGTCAAACTGGGGTTTTTAACTCAAACATTCTGACTCCAAAGCCTGAGCCTGAAGAAACACCCTGTCTTTGTAGGAACTGAGAGGATGCTGGGGTTCCCTATAGTCTGGTGAGGAGTATCAGGGAGGACTGCCTGGAGGTGGTGGCACTGGGTCTGATATTGGAGTATGTGTATTAGGGGAGTGGGGTTTGCCCCAATGTCACATAGAGAGAAGTCAGTCTCTCGTTGTGTAAATGGTTTATGAAATGCGTTTTCCCCTGAGAAGTTTCCCTATATTCATCAGTAGAAGGTTAATGTTTAATGGTACCCCCACTCCTGAGTGGAGGAGGAACTTTCTGGTACACTCTCTTCAACTTTTGCAGACGCCTCCAGATCCCAACAGCTACATCCTGTCTCTGCTGTCACTCAGTGATGTACTGGTAAGTGTTTAACAACTGCTCTCTGAGAAACAAAAAGCAAACAAAACGCACTCTGACTTGTAGTGTTTGCCAATTCTGTGGCGTACATACTTCCACCTTGGCCAATTCATGCTACTAACGTGATGTCGCTGAAGGCAGAGTTAGGGAGCTATGCACTGTCGGCTCTCAGTGTAAGCTGGCTCCAGTGGACCACTGACAATCCCCCTCGGGGCTTGAACCTCTCTATTGCCAGAGCTGGATCCTAAGGGTCCAACTTCTGCAGTGTCTGGGAAGGGAAATGATTCCCTGGGTCCATTTGGCTGTGGCCCAGTGGGTGTCATACCGACAAGCTGAAGACATGGGTTTCAGTGTGAAAAGTCAGCTGTTGCCATGGAGTGGATATCTCCCAATCCCACCCTGGGACACCGCTCTGCCCACTCACCTTCCTCTGTGTCTGATGCTTCCAGGTCCGGATCTGCACAGGGCCCCCTCTGATGCCACAATAACCCCTCACACCTAGAGAGCATGTTACAGTTTGCAAAGCACTTTTCACAGTCATCTGCTCGTATAACCCTCCCAACAACACCACGAGTGGGTGTGATTACCATCAATTGACAGATAAGTCACCTAAGGGTAGACTTGCTCAAGGCCACACCGACTAGTAACTGGTGGCAGAGCAGGACCTAAACTCCATGGTCTGTACTGCCCAGTCTAGTACATTTTCATCTGTTTTGGGCAGATTGAGCATCACGAATATTTCAGAGTGCATCATAAATTGAAAGCTGGATTAAAAACCACATGCCTGGATTTACCCTTTTAATTTAGAGATATTAATCTTAGAATATACCCAATTGTTTCCATCATTGCCCATTTGGTTGTCAGTAGTAGGCAAAGAGATTTGGGAGGAGCAGGGGAAATGACACTGTTCTTAGGTGATTCCATCCCTCCCTGGCTGGTTCTTTCTCTCCTCAGCCTCTCCCAAACCCCAACACTGCAAAGCTCAGGTGACTATGGAGAGGTAGGCAGAGGTAACATTTCAGCCCAAGGTGTTTCAGGTCAACAGCTTCTGTAGTCAAGATGACAAAGGTATTTATTACAGGAAATCCCTGGCAAGGATGACCTATGCTTCTCAAAGAGACGGCAATAAAGGCACTTTTGCCCGGAGCATGGGACTTCTGAGGCTGATCTGCAAGTATCCCAGTGAGGCAGCATTAACATTCCTGCAGGAGGTGGAATCTGCTCCTCTGGTTAGGAAGTCATGAACAGCACACACTGGATCAGGCCAGGGAGATTTATACCCGTGACCTGGCTTGCAATCTGCTGTCATCTTAACTCCAGGATGGGACAGCCACAGTGCTTGACTAGGCGTCCAGGAAAGATAAACCTGCCCTCTGCCGGACACACCCTCTGTGTGAAGTCTCATCATTTTTCTTCCAGTGCAGTGTTAAATCTTGGATGAATGTTTCTAAAACTTGACGGATGCGGGGGACTTTGTTAAAAATACAGATTCCCAGGTTCCCGCCCACCATCTGATTTAGTAGGCTAGGGGAGTGGTGCAAAGAAGCTATAGTTTTAACAAGATCACTCATAATTCTTATGATTGGATACGTGTGATTGGATTTATTCAGATATATTCCATATATTCGGTAGGTGTGGCCCAGGGCTCCTTAAATGACAGCAGGGTCTGAATCAGCTGGAGGACTCATTAAAAAAAGTGCTAACCTTCTTATCTGGGCTGAAAATTTGCATCTCCAACACCCCGCACCCCGGGTGATGGGGATGCTGCTTGTGTGGGGACAACACTCTGAGAGCCACTGGTATAGACAGACCTTGGAGCCAGACTTAACTTGCGTAGGCCTCCATTTCAGCATCTGTAATATGGGGTTGGTCATAATATTTACCTCTGAAGGGTTATGATGAGGATTAACTGAGTTAATGTTTGTAAAGCACTTACAGCAGTGGCTGGCGCATGGTAAATTAGTATTATGTAGACGTTTGTTAAACAGATAAAATAAAATGCAGCTTAGGATATAGGTGCCTATTCATTCATGCATTCAATGACTACTTAATGACCCTTACCCTGTGCTGGGACCAGGATAAGTACGGGACCAGGTAGTGGTGTGGGAGGTAAGGAGCGCTGGATTTCCTGCTTAGGGCTGATCCATTCTTCTAGCACCATCTCTCTGCCCAGACCTTAAATACAATACAGTGATCAACATCAGGACCGGTCCCACTGTCCTAGCACCCCGGACTGTGTCCTCACAGCACCCGTGCTGATCCTTAACCACACAGCCTTTTGTGCGATGGTTTAGTAGCTACATGACAGCATGCTTGGCAGGGACAGCCTCTGTCTCTGTGGCCCGTCCCTGAGCCAGTGCACATGATGCAGTGCTTGGCACACTGTAGCTGCTCAATAAATTTGTCGAATGGATGGATGGTGCACAAGGATCAGCCTGGGTCACTCACCAGTCTTTCCGGACAGGCTTTCCCGCTGCCCTTCTTTGCCCCTTCAATCCATTTTCCCTCTGAACCTGTGGAGAGCATTCTAAAACCCAGGTTTGCTATGTTCACTCCCCTGCTTGAAACCTCCCCTGGGGTACTCTCTTTAAATAATTTCTTCTGTGGGCATGTGGAGTCCAAACTTCATGACTTATGAATTAATTCATGTCTCCATTTACAAATAATCAAAGCCACAAGGCTGCCAATCAGAACTGTTGATTAGCCGGAGATAAGAAGTGCTAATAAAATTTCAGCTCAAAGCAAAGAAACTTGATGTGTTATTGACCTTTGCAGATTTACCTTGGGAAGCAGGGTATGGTTCCCGCTAAGCTTCTTGAAATCCTAAAAATAGCTCAAAGATACCCTTTCCCCATAACTGCCTACTCAGACTCTCAGGGGTCAGGGATGCCTGATGGGGAAATCACGTGATTAGGGGGAAAGGGCAAAGTCTTAACCAGGAGTCGAGGCTCACATACTTGGCTTGATCCTCCCTTCTGAGTTTTGTCTCTTGCTTCTTCCCGTTGGCTGTCTGTTCATGGGTGTCTCCTTGACCGGGTGGGAGGGACTTGAGGGCTGAAGTCTAGCCCAGTACAGCACGTGCTCAAAAACTATGGGATAAATGAATGGCACTGCATAATGTACAACAGATTTACTTTTAAAGTATTTTCTCAGATTATTTTTCTCATAATTTGAGTTTTTCAAATTTTAATGCACAGGTGACTCGACATATAGGTTCTAGATCTTGGCGTTTATCTACATGTAATAGGATGCTAAAATGTTACTCACTGGGAATTATAAAAGTATTGAAATAAAGAGGCCAGGACAGAGGATTTCCTTGAAAGGAGTAGTTGGTTGGAATGTGGTACATTTTCCCTTTTCACAACCTTTTTTCTGCTTCCCCCCATCACCCGCCAGCTGCCGCTGCCCGGTGGCTGCCCTGGAGGTGGTATTTGCTCCTTACTTCAAGCCAAAGGAGGCAGGCTCGTGGGGGACCACTCAGAAAGCTTGACATATGCCCCCCAGAACTGGGGGCCTGGGTGCATGAGCATTCCCATGAGTCGTCCCATGAGGCAGAGGGACCTGCTCTTGGCTGGTGGAGCAATGTGACCCCCAACTTCGAACATCTGAATAGGGGGACCTTTAAAAGGCATGCTAGTGGATGGGATGCCTTAAGTAGTGCGAGAAGGAGCAGCTCCCAGCAGGCAAGTCTCTTACAAACCCAGAGAAAGCACCCTCCCCCTCAAGAGAAAGAGTGAGCTTTGAGCACCCACAACAGCCAGCAGCATGTGATTACATCTGAAGGAGGCAATCCCCTTCTTTCTCTTCCTCTGGAAACCTGTGTGCTCACGGGTGGTTGGGGGACATGGGGAGGAGAAAGGCAAGGCCACCCTGTCATCACGGTCCACGGCAGCCTCCCTGGCTAAAGTGAGGGAGGGGGGCTGAGGAATTGCAACCCTGGGCTTGACATTTTAATCACTGAAATTAGACTGTGCTTGGGACTAAAAGCGACAGCAAGACTGTTTGTTATTGAAGAGTGACCGGAAAAGGGATGGGAGTTGACTGAGATTTTATCCCAGGGCGAGGAAAGAACACCCCACGAAGCTGGTTTGAAGGGACAGCTGGGCTTGGTGAGGGGAGGTTGGAGAAAGTTGTTCAATGCAATGGCTCCACTACCACATTTACAGAGATATATGAAAACATATTTACATACATATACATATATAACACAGATTTATATCTGTACGTGTGCATACAGATATAGCCATATGTATAAGACACGTATCCATATATACAAACTACCATTTTTGAGAATCCGTTACTGCACATGCTCTAAGCCAGGCTTTTTTACAGACATTAGCTTTAAATTTCAAATAGGATAGGTATTATCCTATCTTACAGATGATAAAACTGAGGATCAAGGGCATGAAATCTTTTATTATCGAAGTATAGTTGATTTGCGATGTTGTGCCAAGTCTCTGCTGTGCAGCAAAGTGACTCAGTTACACACACATAGACATTTTTTAAATATATTTTTCCATTATGGTTTATCACAGGATATTGAATATAGTTCCCTGTGCTATACAGTAGGACCTTATTGTTTAGCCATTCTAAATGTAATAGTTTCCATCTATTGGAAACCCCAAACTCCCAGTCCATCCCCCTCCCTCCCCCCAGCCCTCTTGGCAACCACAAGTCTGTTCTCTATGTCTATGAGTCTGTTTCTGTTTTGTAGATAGGTTCACTTGTGCCATATTTTAGATTCCACATATAAGTGGTATCATATGGTATTTCTCTTTCTCTTTCTGACTTACTTCACTTAGTATGATGATCTCTAGTTGCATCCATATTGCTGCAAATGGCATTATTTCATTCTTTTTTATGGCTGAGCAGTATTCCATTGTACATATGTACCACATCTTCTTTATCCATTCATCTGTCGATAGACATTTAGGTTGTTTCTATGTTTTGGCTATTAAGGGCATGAAATCTCTTATCCCAAGATCGCATAGCAGATGGCGGAGCTATAATTCAAACCCAGGTCCCCTCCCTTATCCAGACTCTATCTTTGGCTCCCCTACTACATGCCTGAGCTGGGTCTGTCCCAAGGTCTAGGTTTTTTCCATGACCTTACGTGGCCTGTAGATTTGACAATTCCTGTGTCTCTTTATGGAGCTCTCTCTCTATGCATAGATAGGTTGTGATTAATTAAGCTATTGGCTCGGACTAACGGATTCCCCCTCCCTCTTAGCTCGCTCAGGTCTTGGGTGGCTTCTTCTGAACAACATAAGGTCACATGTCTAAGGCACATGAAGAAGGTGACTGGGCTGTGGAAGCCTGGGGGGGACCGAAACAGCGCTGAGGGGTGGGCAAGGTGGGAGTGGCATAGGGACTGAGCTCACAGCTTAATTATTCAGTAAAATAGGTTCACTTGTCCTGGTTGAATTTCAGGGTAAGCACATCTCCCTCCTTTCTCCCTCTGGTCCTCTCTGCACGCTGCCCATGTGGTCAAGAGATGTCCTTTGTCTCTGAAACAGTCACCTTCTGGGACCTTGCACAGCCCACAGAAGGCCATTTATCCCATCTCATTGCGCACCATTTTTGGTACCCACATGTGGTCTCCCTGAAGCAGGCTGTAACCCCATGTGGCTGCGCTGGGGGAAGTGGGGGAGAGCTTGTACACCGGCATTTCCCACTCTGCTGTTGTTGTCCTGACATTCTTTGAATAAGGTGCCCTGCATTTTCATTTTGTACTGGGCCCAGCAAATTATGTGGCCGATTCTGGAGGGGGGCACCTTGGTCTGACAAACCCCTGTGTCCTCCGTAGTGCCCAGCACCATGCAAATTCAGCCCAAACCATGTTGTGTGTGAAATTGTTAAACAGCAATAGGCCTGAGCTGCTTTGCGTGGTCTGTGTGGGTGTGGCCTGGGCAGGTTGATGCACGTATGTGTTACGAAGGAAGGGACCTCGTTTCCTGGCTTCCACCCGATGCAAGGGAAAAAAAATCCACTATAAATTGAGATCTCAGTCAGGAAGTTACTCTTCTCAATGAAAGGAGAGAGATGAATTATTCCATCCATTCCTACACCAGAGCCGAACCCCAGAAACAAATACACAGAGCCAGGCATCTGGCCGTAAAAACCTTGAAAACAGAGAGAAGCCATCCCCTTGGGTAATAAGTAATTAGCAGCAGGTATTTTACTAAAAGGATCAGAAGGATGCAAAGCTTCCCTGGCAAAGCGATTGCTAGAGACCTGGCACTTACAGTGGCAAGGGCAAGCACAAGGCAAGCACATGGGCAATGACAATTAATGTTCTGCAAATCCCAAGAGCCCTACATACCAGCTGACCACTGATATGTAGGATCAGGGGCTGATCAGGAAAACAGAAACCATGTCAGGTATTTATAACCGAGGGAGTGTAATACGGGGAATCTGCTACACAGGTGATATGGGTGAGCCTAGATGGCAAACAGGGTTCTATGAGGTACTTGAAGACGAGTCAGGGGAGGAAGCCACGCCCACCTGAAGCTGGAGAAACAAAGGGAAGAGATGGCGCTCCTGGATCCCAGTGTGATCTGGAATCAGGCAGGACTGTTCAGTGAAACCTGGAGCTGCTGCCAGAGAAGACGCCCCAGGCAGAGAGGTAGGAGGAGAAACACCTGCCTTCTTCCCTTCCCCCACCCTCCACTCTCTTGCCAGTGCCTCCCACTGGCTGACACAGGAGTCTGGGAAATGCAGCCTGCTGGGTCATCCTGCTGGGTCATCCTGCTGTGATACAGAGCAGGGGAAGGATGTAGAATGGACCTGAGAGCAAAAAGGCCCAGGGCTGGCACAGCATCCTAGCACAGAATGGGAGGGGACACTACAGTAAAAGACTACGAGAAGATCTCAAAGCTATGAGAAAGTCAGATAGATTTAGCAATAATAGTAACGCCAGCCATATATTGATAAAACCATGTGCCAAGTGATACTTGATTTCACGGAAACTTTTATGACAACCCTGTGAAGTAGGTGGGGTCTGATCCCCATTTTATGGATGAGGAAACTGAGGCTCAGACATTAAATAACTTGCCCTAGGTCTCAGCCACTCAGTGGTGGAGTTGGAGCTGGAGGTCAGGTCTGTATCACTCATAACTTTGCCTCTAACCACCACAATGTGCCCGTCACTTAGCTATTCCTGGGCCAGGTAAGAGGGGAGATTGGTGATATCAGAATCCCCAGCAAATCATTCATAGTTTGTGGATACAGTTGTATTCAAGGGAACTGAGCCATAAATTGTCTAGAATTTTCACTTTGTGGACTGGTTCAGCAAATTCTTCTCCTTCTCAACAAATTCTTTTATTGGTATCATGAAGTGTCAAGTTAGTGTCCCCTCCAGGTAGGATTTTGGCCAAATAGCTAATCTGGGCAGATCCCTCTGCTGACAGTCTGGTCCCCAAAGTGGGAACTTCTAGTGAGCAGAACACCTTGAACAAATCTTATCCTGCATTGTCTTTTTTTTTTGGTAGCAATTCCAGTGGTTGTGTAGTGGAATCTCATTATACTTTTAATTTGCATTTCTCTGATGATTAAAGATGTTGAGCATCTTCTCATGTGCTTATTGCCCATAAGTACATCTTCTTCTGTGAGCTCTCTGTTCAGAACTCTTTTTTTAAAAAATTTTTATTTATTTATTTTGGCTGCATTGGGTCTTCGTTGCTGTACGTGGGCTTTCTCTAGTTGCAGCGAGCGGGGGCTGCTCTTCGTCGAGGTGCGTGGTCTTCTCATTGCGGTGGCTTCTCTTGTTGTGGAGCATGGGCTCTAGGCACGCGGGCTTCAATAGCTGTAGCACACGGGCTCAGTAGTTGTGGCTCACGGGCTCTAGAGCGCAGGCTCAGTAGTCGTGGTACACGGGTTTAGTTGCTTCGTGGCGTGTGGGATCTACCTGGACCAGGGCTCAAACCTGTGCCCCCTGCATTGGCAGGCAGATTCTTAACAATTGCACCACCAGCGAAGCCCTGTTGAGAACTTTTGCCTGTGTTTTTTTCACTGGGTTTTCTTCTTATTGAGTTGTAAAAGTTCTTTATATATTCTGGATGTATATTATTTGCAAGATATCTATCTATATATATCTATATATCTATCAAGTGATCTATCTCTCATCTATCTATCTATCTGGTGAATCTTTTCTTATATCTGTTGCTTGTTTATTTATTTTTTCTTAATAGTGTCTTTTGAAGAGCAGAAGTGTTAATCTTGATGAAATCACTTTATCTTTTCTTTGTATGATTTGTGTTCTTTTTTTGGGACCCATCTAAGAAATCTTAGCCTACCTCAAGGACACAAAAGTTTTTCTCCTATCTTTTCTTCTAGAAAATTTATAACTTTAGCTTTTATCCAGGCCCATGACCCATTTAACGCTAATTTTTTAATTTTTATTTTTTGTATAGCGTGAACTCTGGGTCAAGATTAATTCTTTTTTTTCTATTTGGGTATCTACTCATTCTTCTGGTGCAGTCTCTGGCACTTAGCAGGTGTACCCTAAAAATCTTGTTTTCTAATCTCCTCTTGACCTCAATTCCTGGGACCTGGGGAAGCTCCATGAGCAAATGAATGGGATCTCCCTTTACACGTGTTCGGAGAAGGTAATAAATCAACTAAGGTGTTCAGCAAGATAAAAAGAAGATCAGGGCATCTGCTCCGTCCAGGTGGTTGAAATCAGCACGTTTCCTGAGGAAGTTTTGCCCAGTCCCCTCAAAAGTGTTCTGCTGTTTTAACTGCTAGAAGAGTTTAATGATAAAAATATGTCCTGGACACGCATTTCTGTCAGATATGGAGCCCAGCCAATAGCCCTGTTTTCAGACCTGACTGTAAGATGCTGGTGACTATGGATACCAGAAATGATGAGAAGTGTCACGATAGGCAAAATCAGACAACTCTGCTCTGACAAAGGTAGCTCCATGGCCACAGGGCTTTCTCCTCTGTGGGAAGATGGAACCTTATCCCCATGTCATCTTTCTAGCCTTGTCAACCTTATTCACATGTCATCTACTGTAGACTTGGGCACAGAGAAGCTTCAGGGAAGGTGTGGATCACCTGGCAGGGCAAGGCTGACCCACTTATACCTGCAGCTCTGAAATGACTGAACTGGTGTGGGGGAAGGGGAAGGGGAAGGAGGGATGAGGTTAGGGAAAAGTGAGGAAGGTGTGATTGATTGAAAAATTGGACACGGATTCTTCACTTCTATCTAGGAGTATTCTACATCCACACCCTTGTCAGAGCTTCATGGTGGACAGCGGGGACCTCCCTGCCCTTTGACTTTGGGTTCAGTCATGGGACTTGCTTTGGCCAATGGGATATTCGCAGATTTAATGTGAGGGAGGATTGAAATGTGATTGCTCAGCTGGCTTCCTCTCTCTGTGCTTCTGCTATTGCTGTGAGGTGTGTGTGCCCTGAGCAGCCACTGCCCTTTCACTCTAAACCCCAGAAGGTGACATGTGGAGGAGAGCAACCCCAGTTGAGTCACAGACCTACAAACAAGGAAAGTGAGTATTTGCTCTTAGTCACTGATATTTTGTGCTTGTTTGTTATGCAGTGCTATGTGTCCGTAGCTGACCAATACAGAGGGGAAAGCTGGTGTGTGTCGGGGAGGTGTCATGTTGATGGGGAGTTCCAGTTTCTTTCTTAGGATTCCAGCTCGGCCTGACAGCCGTCAACTAGCTGCTTCTTGATCTCCCTGGCTCCCCTGGTGGGCTTCAATGCTCTGCTTCTCAGAGGGGTTTTTGGAATGCGGGCTCAGCCAAGCCTGTTTTGAGTTACCCAGTATGGTAGATTGTTGGACTAATGACCCTCAATACATCTCATGCTTTCTGTGTCAATTTTCTTGCGTGGTTCTTTCCCAGAATGATTCCGGGCTTGGCTGCGTGACTTGCCGTGGGCAGTAGACATTAGCAAATGTGATGTGAGCAGAGTCTTAAAAAGTGCATGTGCATTGGGCTTGCATCCTCTTACTGCTGGGAATTCGTCTGCCATTTGTGAAAAAGCTGGGCCAGCCTCATTGAGGATGAAAAACCATGTAGAGAGAGGCCCCAGTCATCCTCACATGTGAGTGAGGATATCCTGGACCATCTGGCTCCAAGCGAGGCACCCAGGCCAGAAGAAGTGCCAGCCCACCCACGGGATCATGATAGCTAGTACATGTCTGTTGTTTGGAGCCACTACATTTTAGGGTGGTTTGTTATGCATCAAGAGCTAACTAATACACCCAGGCAAAAGATAGGCAAAAGATGCCTCAGAGAGGCATCATTCGTGCATATACACTTTTTGAGCACTTACTATGTTCTAGACATTGTGCTATGGGCTGGACTTGGGATCTTGAGGTAGGAAACAAATTTGACTTTTCAAATGGAGAATCAGAAGGCAGATGGCCATGCAGGGGTTTTGTCTAAAGTACAATCAAGATCGGTCCTGTGAGAGGTGGATGTTGACACAGTGGAGAGCAGGGCATCCAAGGCTGAGAAGAGTAAGTCAAGGAAACACTGATTAGGACGAGGGCAGAGGTCTGAACTTCAGGTCCAAGTTAGGCTGACTGTGAGAGAAGCAGTGGGTGAAGGCACTCGGGAGATGCCTGCCCCAGACCGGAAACCCTTGTTCCTTAACTGCAACAGCAGGATAATGAGAATAATCCCTGACATCTGTTGCACACCCCCACACCTAGTTTCTCATCTGATTCTCATGACCTTGTGGGTAGGTGGGCCAGGTGTTCTTAGCTCCATTTACCAAAGTGGAATTGAGGTAGAGTGACTTACTCCAGGCCAGATGGCCACTAAGAGGCAAAGCTGGGGTCTGCTTAAGTCTAAGGCTCACTATGTCTACCCATCCACTGAAAATCTTCCAGGACCTGGAGCCCAGCATTGGTCCCACAATAGCCCTGGAAGGTCCAAAGGATGCAGGATCATGGGGCAGATAGCAAGGACTGGGCTAAAATGGCAAAAGTTCTGGGTGTTGGTCAAGGCAGGGAATTAGGTTCAAGGGAGTTGGGTGGGTATCAAGGGCCCTAGAAGGAGGGAAGGAGAGGTCATGTAGTGAGCAGGAAATATATGACACCAGTTAGTGAACAAACCAACCTCTCCACTACCTATCTACCCAACCATAAACCAACCATCCATCTACTCATCCAGCCATCCAGCCATCCAACTATTCAACTACCCACTCAACCAGTCAACTACCTATCCACCTACCTATTAACCAACTACACATCCATCCATCCATCCATCCACCCATCAATCCGTCTAATCAATCAACCATCCAAATAATCCACCAACCAGCCAACCTACCAGCAGACAACCAAGCATCCATCTATTCGTTAGTTCCTTTTGCGAGCAATGCAGAGTGCTGGATGCTGAGTCTCACTTGACTCTTTTTTTCCCCCCTTACCTCCCACATCCAATCCATTGGCAGGTACTTAAAAATATCTGCCCTAAAATATGTTTCAAATATGCCTCCTTCTTTCCATCTCCGTTGCTTCCTCCCCAGGTCATCATCATTGCTCCCTGACTCCTGAAATAGCCTTTTATCTGGTACTTCTGGTTCTGCCCCTGTCATTATACTGTGAGATGGATCACATCCCTTTCCTGATTAGAGCCTTTCTATGGTTTGCTCATCACACTTAGCAATAAATCCAGACTCCTTACCAGGGCGATGGCACCCTGGCTGACAGCTCTGATCTCAACTTCTATTTACCCGACTCCACCCTTACTGGTGTCTTTTTTTTTTTTTTTTTTTTTTTTTT
>NW_006797481.1:4146571-4162030 GCF_000442215.2 Lipotes vexillifer | reverse complement strand
GCCTCTCACTGTTGTGACCTCTCCCGTTGCGGAGCACAGGCTCCGGACGCGCAAGCTCAGCAGCCATGGCTCACGGGCCCAGCCGCTCCGCGGCATGTGGGATCTTCCCAGACCGGGGCACGAACCCGTATCCCCTGCATCGGCAGGCGGACTCTCAACCACTGCGCCACCAGGGAAGCCCCAACTGGTGTCTTTTTGTTGCTCACCTTCATAAGCTTGTTCCTGTCTTAGAATCTTCTCCTTTGCTCTCTACTCTGGAATGGTCTGCCTTCAGATCTCAGCGTGGCCAGGGCTTCCTTCGGGTCCAGTCTTCGGATGTCACCTCATCAGAGAGGCCTTCCCTAAGTTCCTGCTCTAAAGGAAACCTCCAATCTCTCTCTCATCATCCTGTTTCATGATCTTCAGAGCACATATCACTTGAATGTATTTATTTAAACTCAATAACAAATGAACAATAAATACATTGTGGGTTGTTTGTTTCCATTTTTAGAATAAGCTGGATGAGAGCAGGGCCTTGCCTGTTTCATTCACCGTTGTATCTCTGGTGCCTAGAACAGTGCCTGGCACATGGTAGGGCCTCAGGGAATGGCAGTTGTGGATATTATATGCACCATCTGATTTCTCCTTGCTGCCCTATTTCTTTTCTCCCAGAGTGCACTGCTCAGCCGCACTTCCATGGCAAAGGTGACCTAGTTCTTTCAGACAGAAGACGTGCTCACTTCTTCGTCATCACCCTCCCTGCAGGCCCCCTGGGGGACGCGCACACCATAATGTACATCCAGGCTGGTGCCTGTGAGGGCATGAGCTGACCAACTTCATTTTCAGGGCCCACCCCAGTGGGATGTTGGCTTCACCATTTTCATGCAAGGACATCCTTCACCTTTTTCTTCTGGGGCTTTGCCCTCTTGCATCCTCCCTCAACCCCAAAGAACTCTCCTTTTGGTATGAAATTAAGCAGATGGAGTCAGAGCAGAGCCTTGCAGGGTATGGCAGGACCGAAGCACATTGGAGCAAACATTCTAAGTGGAGAATGTTCCCTGCCTCAGTGAGCAGTGGGTTAATGCTGTGCCCTTGCCAGGAGTGCAGTAGTGAACGTGACACTGTGCTCAGTTGTCCCAAGTTGAGAACTTTCCAGATAGCTAAGTGTCTTCATTCAAGCTCTTAACACTTAAAATGTACTTGTAGTACAATTGTTTTGAAAGTCACCATCCATGTTATTTCCTTATTAAGAAGAACTCATGGAACATAGTTAGTCTTTGGCTTCCAGGCTCGGGGTTCTCATTTTGAACAGAAATGGTTTCTGAGCCATAACACCGTGAACCCAGTGACCACAGGGCCAAATGGCCCCAGGCCTTAGAGATGTGGAGAGAGATCCTTGAGTCTGCTTTTCCTTTTTTCTAGAAGGACTTTATTTTCTAGAGCAGTTTTAGGTTCACAGCCCCTAGAGAACGGCCAGGGTAAGTAGGACTGGACCACCTTGGAGATGAGGTTCCCATTCAGGGAAGCAGCCACAAGACTCCATCAGTGGCTGGAGACTCATGCTTTAAAGGCAAAAGAGAAGTGGGAAGCCGTGTCCTTCTTGAGTCTTGAATTCCTACTGCCTTAAGGCTTGTAGGTGGCAATGGCCCATACTCGGAGCAGCTGCTCACACATCTGTGTCCCTCTGCAGCCCTAAGAAGTGTGTTTGCTTGGAGAGGAATGTAGAGCAGTAGACTTGAGGTCTGGGTGGGTGGTGTGGTGGTTTACGGTAAAACCTCTCTGCTAAATTCTCTTCTTTATTGGGTGTAAGGCTGGATCTGGGATTCTCTCCTTCTTTACCCGTAGTATTGCAGGGCAGAGGTGACCCTATCTGGCAGCCAGCCTCATAAGCTCATTGGCAGTCACTGACATCTTTCTGATTGCCTAATGCATGGTGGGCCAAATGGGAGTCCTGGACAGGGAAGGGGGCTCTTGCCAAAGAGGCATCTGGGGGACAGGAAGGAGGCTGTGTGTCCTTTTGTCCAAGTCAGCATGATGCAGGAGAAAAGTATACTGTGGAGTTCACTCCCATGTTCCTGGAAAGACCAGAATATTTTGCAAAACTAGCAGATAAGCGGTGGGGATGGGGATTCTGCCTCTGCCGTTGACACAGAATCCTGGAAAGATCAGGTCTTTGGAATCATGCAGATCTAGTTTTAAATCCTAGCACAGCCACTTACAAGTTGGGTGGCTTTGAGCAAGCAATAATCTCCCTAAGTCTCAGTTTCTTCACCTATACAATGGGAATACTAATACATATTTGCAGGGTTTCATGAAAATTAAATGAGGGGTGGGGATGAAAGCTCGGCAGAGGTAGACTTTCAATACATACTAGCATTTTCCATTTCTCCCTGCTTATAAAGACAAAACCCAGCCTGCTGCTTCTTTTCTCTTCTTTCCCTTCTCTTCTTTTTCCCTTGTCTGCTTGGGAACCATGTGCAGATTACTTACGTGGTCTCTAATTATGAAGCGGGGAAGTTGGGCAAGAAAGCACGGCAAACCTTTTATTTCTCTGTAGACTGAGTGTGTGCATGTGTGTAACAGGAGATTGGGTGAAAGAGAGTTAAACTTCCCCAATTCTAACCACAAACATACTGTAGGCACTATTATTCCATCTCTTCTTTGTATCCTAAATGATTTATTTTAAGGTCTGCTATAAAAGCAAGACACTGCTTAATTGTCTTGCCTATAAAATATGTAAAGTATTACACTATTGGGGCTCATTAGCTAAAGCGGAGCTGCTGTTTAGAAATCCATACGGTGATACTTGTTAATGAATGCTGCAAATAATGCTGCTAACTACCTAAAGAGTAATAATAGATATGTCAGCTCGAACAAACAAGTCCCCAGTCCCCAGGGGACATGGAGACACTGGATCATAATTAGAGGGGCAGAGCAGACGCTCGTATTTTTGTGGCTGTGTCTCTCTGTGTGCTTTCCCGTCGTTCCTTCTGGGTCTGCAGAGGTGGAGTGCCTCTTGCATCTGCACCCTCACCTGGTGAAGCCTCTTTTCCTGTTCACAGTGGAAGTCACCAGTGGACGATGCTGAGAGTCAGAGTTCCATTTGCCAAAATGTGGAGCTGTTAGGATTCTTATTTACAGGTGGAGTGGTGCTTCCGGTGGGTCTCTCAATCCCTTAAGGCTAAGGCTGAAGCCCATTACTGTTATCCACTCTAAAGTCTGAAATAAAGCAGAGTGGGTGTGGGGGGAGAGGGAGTATTTGGGGCGCTGGTGTGTTAAAAGCCATTTGGTCCTTGGAAAACAATATGATGGTTCCTCAAAATTTAAACATAGAATTACCATATGGTCCAGCGAGTCCACTTCTGGGTATATACCCCAAAGAATTGAAAGCAGGGACTCAGACAGATATTTGCACACCCATGTTCTTAGCAGCACTCAAAAGGTGCAAAAACAATCCA
Organism: Lipotes vexillifer; assembly: GCF_000442215.2. NCBI lineage: Eukaryota > Metazoa > Chordata > Mammalia > Artiodactyla > Lipotidae > Lipotes > Lipotes vexillifer. The sequence goes on along the minus strand of NW_006797481.1, from coordinate 4,158,593 downwards.
AACGTCCATCGATGGATGAATGGATAAAGCGAACGTGGTGTGTACATACACTGGAATGTTATTTAGCCTTAGAAAGAAGCGAAATTCTGATACACGCTACAGCACGGATGAACTTTGATGACGTCGTCGTGCTAACTGAAAGAAGCCAGATACAAAAAGACAAATACTGTATGAATCCACTTGTATTAGGTACCTAAAATGGTCAAATTCGCAGAGACTGAAAGTAGAACAGAGGTTATCAGGGGCTGGGGGTGGGGATGGTATGGGAAGTTATTGTTTAACGGGTACAGAGTTGCAGTTTAGGATGATGAAAAGGTTCTGGAGCTGGATCGTGGTGACAATTGCACCACAATGTGAATGTACTTAAAGCTACTGAACTGTATACTTAAAATTGACAAAATGGTAAATTTTATGTTATGTATATTTTGCCGCAATAGAACAAAAAGCCAGTGGGTCCTTATTTAAGTCAAACTGGTACTCTGTGGTCAGATGTGGCTAGAAAAGTCCCACATTATGCCCTGACCCACTGGTTGGGAGGAAGTGGGGTGTAGGCAGGTCAAAGGCATGGACAAACATTGGGATACTTTGTGAGCAGTGAACAAGGCCAGACCAGGGATGCCGGGGCTGAGGCAACCAGAAGTTGTCTCTGGTTCAGTGTCGTGGCCTTTGGTCATTGCAGAAATGCTTTGGGGATTGGTGCTGCCTCTGTTCTTGGCTTTAGTTTTGACAGTGTCACTGGACCCCTTGACCTTTCTGTGAGACCCCTGACAAGTGACATTCCCTTTCTTGGTTCATTTCCCCCTTCTGCTAGGCGAAGGGGCTGGTGAGGAGGCTCTCAGAGGCACCTGAACCCTGGCATTCTAAGAAGCCAGGGACACCCCTGGAGGCCTTTGAGAACTGAAAGGTCCCCGCATCCTAGGCTGCGTTTTTGCAGAACTTTTGAGGTCCTTGACAAGGAGGCATCCTGGACCCCTGCCCAGGCTGGGGACCTGGGCCGAGACAAAACCATCTCTCTACTGCTTTATGAAGTTTCCACATGAAAGCATTAAGTCCCAGGACTCAGGAGACAGACCGTGCTCAAATCCTGATTCCTCCTCTTACTGTTGATTTTAGCGTATTAACCTCTCCAAAGCACCAGTTTCCACATCTAAAAGAGTGGGACTTGCCTCATAGGCTCATTGTGAGAATTAAATGACATAATGTGAGTAAAATGCTTAGCTTGTGCCTGAAACATGGCAAATGTTTAGTATACAGTGGTCATCATTGAAATTAATAATAGGTATTTTTAATACTTAGGAATAAACCTACCTAAGGAGGCAAAAGACCTATACTCAGAAAACTATAAAACGCTGATGAAAGAAATCAAAGATGACATAAACAGATGGAGAAATATGTTCTTGGATTGGAAGAATCAATATTGTGAAAATGACTATACTACCCAAAGCAATCTACAGATTCAATGCAATCCCTATCAAATTACCAATGGCATTTTTTACAGAACTAGAACAAAAAAATCTTAAAATTTGTATGGAAACACAAAAGACCCTGAATAGCCAAAGCAATCTTGAGAAAGAAAAACGGAGCTGGAGGAATCAGGCTCCCAGACTTCAGACTATGCTACAAAGCTATAGTAATCAAGACAGTGTGGTGTTGGCACAAAAACAGAAATATAGATCAGTGGAACAAGATAGAAAGCCCAGAGATAAACCCACACACATATGGTTACCTTATCTTTGATGAAGGAGGCAAGAATATACAATGGAGAAAAGACAGCCCCTTCAATAAGTGGTGCTGGGAAAACTGGACAGCTACATGTAAAAGAGTGAAATTAGAACACACCCTAACACCATACACAAAAATAAACTCCAAATGGATTAAAGACCTAAATACGAGGCCAGACACTATAAAACTCTTAGAGGAAAACATAGGCAGAACACTCTATGACATAAGTCACAGCAAGATCCTTTTTGACCCACCTCCTAGAAAAATGGAAATAAAACCAAAAATAAACAAATGGGACCTAATGAAACTTAAAAGCTTTTGCACAGCAAGGGAAACCATAAACAAGATGAAAAGACAACCCTCAGAATGGGAGAAAGTGTTTGCAAATGAAGCAACTGACAAAGGATTCATCTCCGAAATTTACAAGCAGCTCATTCAGCTCAGTATCACAAAAACAAACAACCCAGTCCAAAAATGGGCGGGAGACCTAAATAGACATTTCTCCAAAGAAGACATACAGATGGACAACAAACACATGAAAAGATGCTCAACATCACTAATCATTAGAGAAATGCAAATCAAAACCACAATGAGGTATCACCTCACACCAGTCAGAATGGCCATCATCGAAAAATCTATAAACAACAAATGCTGGAGAGGGTGTGGAGAAAAAGGAATGCTCTTGCAGTGTTGGTGGGTATGTAAATTGATACAGCCACTGTGGAGAACAGTATGGAGGTTCCTTAAAAAACTAAAAATAGAACTACCATATGACCCAGCAATCCCGCTACTGGGCATATACCCTGAGAAAACCATAATTCAAAAAGAGACGTGCCACAATGTTCATTGCAGCACTACTTACAATAGCCAGGACATGGAAGCAACCTAAATGTCCATCAACAGATGATTGGATAAAGAAGATGTGGCACATATATACAATGGAACATTACTCGGCCATAGAAAGGAATGAAATTGATTTATTTTGTAGTGAGGTGGATGGACCTAGAATCTGTCGTACAGAGTGAAGTAAGTCAGAAAGAGGAAAACAAATACTGTATGCTAACACATACAGACAGAATTTAAAAAAGCAGTACTGATGAACCTAGTGGCAGAACAGGAATAAAGACACAGACGTAGAGAACAGGCTTGAGGGCACGGGAGTGTGGGGGGAAAGGGGAAGCTGGGACGAAGTGAGAGAGTAGCACTGACCTGTACATACTATCAAATATAAAATGGATGGCTAGTGGGAAGCTGCTGCATAGCACAGGGAGATCAGCTCGGTGCTTTGTGACCCCCTAGAGGGATGGGATAGGGAGGGTGGGGGGGAGGCTCAAGAGGGAGGGGATATGGGGCTATATGTATGCATATAGCTGATTCACTTCGTTGTACAGCAGAAACTAACACAACATTGTAAAGCATTTATACTCCAATAAAGATGTGAAAAAAAAAAGAAATTAATAATAGGTTCTTGTGTGTGTGTGTGTGTGTGGTACGCAGGCCTCTCACTGTTGTGGCCTCTCCCGCTGTGGAGCACAGGCTCCGGACGCGCAGGCTCAGCGGCCATGGCTCACGGGCCCAGCCGCTCCGCGGCATGTGGGATCCTCCCGGACTGGGACACGGACCCATGTCCCCTGCATTGGCAGGCGGACTCTCAACCACTGTGCCACCAGGGAAGCCCAATAATAGGTATTTTTAATGGTAGAAGAGAGAGCACTTGGATTCCTGTGGATCTCAGGCAATAGCCTGGATCAGCCACTGCAAACGCTAATACCTATCTTAACAGTTCATGAGATTGGAGGTTCATAGTTCATAGATTCATAAGAATCTATGACTTCATACTCATGATAAATAAATAAATGAATAAATAAAGAGGAGGGAAGCTTTTTATTATAGTAGCTTTCAAACAATAGGTGTAGAAAGAATGATGGAATTGAAAATTAACATTTGACATCTACTGTAGTTATAATTGTTTCAGGCAAGAATCATCAATGGGCGCTGACATTACTGGTTGAAGTTAGGATGAGAAACAGGATATTTACATGTTTCAAAGTCTTTCTCCACTAGATACTGATTAGTTACAGAGAGGAAAATCGTAACTCTGCAGTAGAGAAACCTGGAGACACCGGATGAACTAAGGATCAAAGTGAACGTTACAGTAACAGAGACAAGTCAACATTGTTTGTCTCCCCATGTGGTGCTCTGAGACAGTGTAACACCCTCACCGTGGTTTTCCTCATGAAAATGCACAACCTGAACCCAGTCATGAGAAAAACTCAGACACGGTCAAATTGAAGGACATGCCACAAAAAAACTGCTTTTCCTCTTCAAAATGGTCAAGATCATGAAAGATAAAATTGGAAGACTGTTCCAGATTCAGCGAGAGTAAAGAGACATGACAAGTAAATGAACTGTTGTCCTGGATTGGATTCTGGACCAGGAATAGGACAGTGGTGTGACAGTTGGTGAAATCTGGTTAAAGTGTGTACATTAGATAAATGCTATTTTATCAATGGCAATTTCCTGATTTTGATAATTGCACTGTGGTTATGTAGGAGAATGTCTTTTTTTTTTTTTTTTTTTTAAGAAATACACATTAAAGTAGAGATAAAAGGGCATTATGCCTCCACCTTACCCTCAAAAATTCAGAGAAAAAAATTAATCTTATACACATATAAATTTGTGTATACTAGAGAGAAACAGAATGATAAAGTTGGGAAAATGTTAACATTTGAGGCAGCTGGGTAAACGGTATATGCAAATTCTTTATACTGCTTTTCCTACTATGTAACTTCTCTTACCACTCGTCTCATTTAATTAATTTATTCCTCTAGGCCACTGTGGAAGGTAGGTACTGCTATTTGCCTCATTTCAAACATGAGAAAAGGGAGGCTTCAGCAAGATTCAGTAACTTGCCCAAGTCTCAGCGCTAGTAAATGGCGGAGTTTTGATTTGAGATTTGATTATAGGTGGTTTCACTGCAGTGCCTGCATGCTTAAACACTTCATAACAGGTATTGATTGTGTCCAGTAGGGGCTCAGTACTCTGCATATGATGCTTTATTTAATTCTTGCTGTAACCCTTTACAGTAGGCAGTGCCATTCTGGTTTAACGCGTGGGAACTTGTCTGCTCAGGAAGGCTAAAGGATGGGCAAATGTCCTACAGCTAAGAGACAGCAGATACGGGATTCGAACTCAGATCCTCCTGAGGCCAAAGTGTGTCTCTCTACTGTGCCATGTGCTTCCAGGCTGCGTCCAGGCTGGGAGCAGTCAACAGAGTATCCGTATCCTGGCCCACATCAGGCTAGCAGCTGTGCTGCCCTTCTTCCTTGTGGAACAACTGTCTATCAGTTACAAGCATGGGCTCCATCTTGCAAATCTGAGGAGTAAAGTGCTAGTTGCACACTGGCGTGCACTGTCATTGATGGGGAGACACAGTATCATTGTGGCTGGGAAGACTCCCGGCGAAAAGCCTGCAGACAGCACCATTCACACGATGATCTGATCTCCGTGAACCGTGCCTGGCTCTTGACCCGGCCTCAGTGCGAGTGGGCCCGGGGTTGGGGATCCTCTTCTCCCAGGGGCATTTCACTGTGGCCCACGGGATGTGGACTCAGGGCCTCGTTAAGAGAGTCTGCAGGATTTATCCACAGCCTCCAGGCCTGCCCCCCTCTCCGAGCGGCGACTGTGGACAGCATTTGCTCACAATTTTGGCAAGGCAGCCTGATCATGAGTTAGGTATAAAAATATTCAGGGGAAGACAGTGACTCATGATTGGGGAATTCGAGGGGACACACGCGATGTAATGTGGTTTTAGCACGAAATCCAAGGGGCCGCTAGGGTGTGAAAGAACTCGATCAGCAGAGGAAGAGGCCCAAGGGGGGACTATTAATTCCTTCAAACAGGCTGTAGATGTCACTTTGATATTTTCTTAGATTAAAAATATGTATGATGTTCATAGATGTGGGTGTTGGAATATGCCAATAAATCAACTTCCAAAACAGAATCTTAGCCAGTTAGCGCTGGCTGGAGCTCATAGGTCATGGAGTTCAGTGCCTGTATTTTGGCCTGAGGTGGATGAAGCCCCATCAGTCCCGACTCCCAGCCCAGTGCTTCTCCTCACTAAGTTCTCTCAGCCTGGCCTCCCCGCTGAGCCCTTCCCCAGCTCACCCTCGGCCTGCATTCCCCAAGCTGTTTTGCATTAGAATTCCCCTAGGTCAGTGGCTCTTACACTTTTTAAAAATTGTAACTCACAGTAAGAAATATATTTTACATCGTGACCCAGTACACACACACACACACACACACACACACACACACACTTGCCCTGGATCAGTAGTAGTCAGGGTCCCAGTAGGAAACAAAATCTCCCTCCAAATGGTTTGAACAAAGAGACAATAAAGGAGGGATACTGCCAGAGGTGTGGGCGAACTGAAAGAAACAAACAATGGCGGCTGAGGCACGCAGACACTCGCAGTAGTGGGAAGCTGTTACCACCCCCAAGAGTGTAGAATCCTGAAGAAGGCTCCTGGCAGGAGCTGTGGTCCTGGGAGATGCAATCTTCATCAGAGGCACTGTGCTGAAGCTGGGCTCGCGCTGAAGCCTAGCCTCTCTCTGCTCCAGCCTTGTGACCTCAGGCAGAGCTACCCACTGGCCAAACCCAACCGGCAATAAAGCCAAGGAGCTAGATTTGGAGGAGTCAGCTGCAGGGGCCCAGAGCAGAGCAGGGAAGGGAGGAAAATGGACAGTGACCGCGACGGGGCCCAAAGGGCAGGGTCCAGCTCGTGCACACAGACACTACTGGCCCATGCGTCCCCTTTGTGAGTATGAGAAAAAGGGCGCCCCCCTCTGGGGAGACACAGCTCAGTCGGCACACAGCCTGGCACATGGGAGAGCATCTCTGTGCACATGGCAAGCAGTTGCCCTTTCCTCCTGGAGATGCGGCCCCATGTGAGAGTGTGGGTGGTGAGTGAAGGTTGGGCTGGTGCATGAAGGCCAACCTGCCAACTGTTCCCCGCGGCCCTGCACACACATGTGCAAAAGTGAAATAAAATTTCCTGAAACAGTACTTACCATTGCTTGCTTGCATTGCATCCATCTAGCTTAATCCCATCTCATCCCATTCCATTCTTTCATTAAAAAATGCTGGTCTTGACCTGACAAATGGGTGGTCTTTGCAGTTTAAAAATATGCTCCTGAATGTGGGTTGGGGAGCTTCCAGAGCCCAATAACTAGGTGTAGCATTGTTTTTAGGGCCCAGGATGGACTTTCCCTTGGCACTACTCACCCCCTGGGTCTAGACTTCTCAGGGGGTGCCCAGCCTGCCTGCAGGGGTGGGTAGGGCACAGAGCCTGTGCAACATTATTGTGGCTTTGGTGTTAGAAGGATTTGGGCTGAAATCTGGCCTCCATCATGAGTGACATTGGCTAGGTGACCCAACCTCTTTAACCTTCAGTGTCCTCATCTGTAAAATGGGCATGATAATCACCCAACTCTTAGATTTATGTGAGCATTAAATTAAACTAGATGAGGTCAGTAATACACCTGGCACATCTACATGCTCAACAAATATTGCAGCAGTTATTATTATTGTGATTATGGCTCCTAGGGACTCTGACTCTTGGCAAGGAGTCATCTCCCACCCCTGGGAATGGCAGGCAGAGACTGTGTTTCTCAGGCAGATGTTGGTAACTCAGGAGTTGCCTGGTCTGGAGGGAGAGCTGGCTACCAGCTTCTGCTTTTCTAAACTGTGAATGAAATAGGCCAAGGATCAGCTTCTATGTGCCCGGGGGGTACTCGGAGGATGGGAGAGGCCCCATATAGTCACTGGACACGTACATACAACATCCTCCTGGTTACTGAGAAGCTGGACTGAAAAGTCTGAATATTCAAAAATTTTTTCTGCACTTTGCTTTTATGAGGGAGAGATACAGATAAAGCAGCCAAGAGCCAGGGTTTGTGCAAGAGAGCAATTTCCTGGGCAGGTCTTAGAGGATTACAGACTCAGCCCCACCGTTCAGCCCTTCTGCCCGGATGATCACAGTAAAGCCCACTGCCCTCTCCCCCCAGGGCTGGTGTGGAGCAGCCTTGTCACTGCACAGCACTGGCAGAGTCTATGGTCACCAGCTACAGCCTTAAGGGCGGACAGCGTGCCACCCTTTCCCTCCAACTTTGCTTGGCCCAGTTTGGGCCCCACCGTTCAGCCCTTCTGCCCGGATGATCACAGTAAAGCCCACTGCCCTCTCCCCCCAGGGCTGGTGTGGAGCAGCCTTGTCACTGCACAGCACTGGCAGAGTCTATGGTCACCAGCTACAGCCTTAAGGGCGGACAGCGTGCCACCCTGTCCCTACAACTTTGCTTGGCCCAGTTTGGTTTCTCAAGTCTCACCTCGGAACTCCTTTGCCAGGAAGCCTTTCGCGACCATCCTAGTCTAGCCAGGCCCGCCCAGCCTCTGTACTCCCTCTGTAACCCCGCGCTGATCTCCCTCAGAGATAGCCCCTCCCACACTTAATGGGAGCTCTCCTTTTGCTCATGGGACTCCAGGATGGACTGTGGGCTACTTGAGGGCAGGGCCTGTCTTGATTCATCTCTGTGACCCCCGTCCCAAGCAGGAAGCTTTGCATGTGGCAAGCACTGATTCCAGGCTTGTGGAATGAATGGTGTGAAAAACATTCAAACGAATAATTTTTGAATTTCATGTCATTTTCCCCGTGTGCTGTGTGCTGACTACACTTGGAGGAGGCTACTTAGTTAAATGAAAACCAAATGCAAACCCAGATCAAATCCCTCCCACCTAAACTTGTCGTTTGTGTAAGTGGAGCATCAGTCAAAATAACTTGGGGGATGATAAAGAATCAGGGCACTCCACGTTTCTTCTTTTCATTCTTAGGAACTTAGCTTAGGGTCTGTGGATTCTTCCTCTCACCCTGACCCCAGGCCTGGGATTCACTCACTCACTCACCACCCCCCCCGCCCCCACACCAAATAAAAAAGATCTCTGTTCTGATCACCAATGTAATATAAACTTATCATAAAGAATCAGACAATACATAGAAAAAAAAAACAAGGAAGAAAGTAAAAATTACCTACGAGCCACTCCCGAGAGATAACCCCTACTATCAGATTTGAGTATGTTCTTCCAGACTTATCCTGAGTGTATGTAAACACATATACACATTTAAAAATAGATGTCATCATCATCTCCACAGCACTTTGTAACATGCTTTTGTCAATTAACCTCACACCGTGACAGGTTTCCACATCAATAAATACAGTTCTGAGTCATGTCATTGTTTTTAGAGCTCCTTTAAGTTTTATTCATTACACGGCTTTACCATACAGTCTCTCATGATGGGACGTGTAGGTTGTTTCCAATCCCTTTGCTACTGGAAACAACACTTGCTTTGGACACAAACTTGTACCCAAAAATCTGGGTGGAGAATGCTATTTTGTGTCCTACGAAAGGCTTGACAATACAGCTGTTTATTCCTCCACTAAATCGACTAATTAGTGTGGTGACAGCCTTAGAGTGAGAAAAAGCGTTTTCTCTTCTGCCCAGATAAATAGCCAATATCATAAGAAGGAAGACGAAGCCTTTTGCAGGGAGTCTGGGTGTTTTTTCAAGTTGATGAGGGAAATACCCGCAGCCCTCTCTAGCCCAGCGAGTTCAGGGCGAACAGTTTTCCCTGCGGCCATCGCGCCCGTCTTAGGGGCTGAAACCTTCCCTCTACCAGTACACAGATGCGTGTTTTACTCTCCGGCATGACAACCTACTAGGGAAATACAGACAGAAAGCCCCAGAGAGCTCAATAAGATGACATAAACATGCCTATGTCTAGAAGGTGAGAATTAAGATCAAGCCCCGAAATCTTCTGTCAACTTCCTCCCTTTTCATGAAAAAGGGTTTCCTTCCAACAGCCTGGAATCAAATGCGAAAACGTGCACCAGGATACAAAGGCACTTACATTTGTGAGCTCCAAGAAAAAAATCCTGGTGATGTAACTTGATTGTGTTGACAAATTAGCCTAATGAGAATAGTTTCCCACTACGAATTCATTAAGCAAAAATGTGCAAAGTAGGTATTTGCAGCCTATTAACCCTTAATTGGCTCAACACTGAAAACACTTAATTGTGACGTGTGTCACCAAAATCCCTAGTGTAGTTAATCACTGGTAGACTTACAAAATTATACATTTTAAGTGATGATCTTTAATTAAAAATTATTTGGGATTATCTTTAGCCCCTGGTTTAAAATGAGCAGCTTGGGTACACTTGAGAAAATGGTGGCAAAGACAGTAGTTTCGGGAGGGTTGCTGTCGGCTTGTAATAGGAATTCTGCATATGGGGAATATGGAGATAAGACACAGGCAGTTTTCAAATAAGCTTCAAATGTTTCAAAGTCGTATGGTGGAAAGTGCCCGACCAAAAGAGAGGAGAGGACTTGCTCCTGCATGGCTGTGTGACCTTGGATACATCACTTCTCTGCTTTGGGACTCAGGGTCCTGATCAGTAAAATGTGGGGACTGGATTGGTCTGGTGCACACAGGAGAGAGATGAAAATAAGTATTTTAATGTAGCCATTGGCTCAAACAAAAGTCAAGGCACAACGGATAAGCTTCTCACTCAATGGGTCAACGAGCAGATGTGCTATAGACTCTAAAATGTGCCGTGGAAACTTAAAAAATGGAAATAACAAAAAGTGGGGCCCAATTCAGTTTTCTTTCTGGCTTCCGACCTCAGAACGCTCACTGGCACAGATATGTAACTGCCTTTCTCCTTCCTTGGTGGTCCCAGTAGGTGGGGAGGAAACTTTCATCCTAACCAACAAGCCCCAGATTGCAGAGAAAATACTTTTCCTAAGTTGGAAAAAAAAAAAAAAGAAATTTTGGAGTTGCACTAATCTTCTTTACACCTTCTATATCCTGCGTGCTCCATTTCAGTGTCAAATACAAATTAGAGTAGCATCTTTTGGCTCCCTGGTGACCCTTGTTCAAGTACACAATTTTAATGATCTACATTCTAAGGTGGTTGAACGATGGTCTCCCCCAAGAGTCTTGGAAGTCTCTGAGGTGTCTGTTCAAAAAACACAGCTGGTGGCAGGCCTGGAAACCTCAGGGGGGTTGAACGTGGAGCAGGTGGAGGAAGGGAGGAGGCTGACATGATGACCATGTCCGTACAGACTGTTGCTGTCGCTTCAGCAACATGACAGCCTCTGGCCTGACCCACAATGAAAGGAGGGGTGCTGGGAAGAGGGTGAGTGTGGACTGGAGTGGGGCTGAAATGTCACAAATATCAATCAAAGGGAAGTTGGGTACTCTTTTGTCATTGTGACTGTAGACCAGGAGCAAAGAAGGCCAGGTTCTCTGGGTGAGGCTCACCTTAGTTCTAGTGTGGCCCCATGGTAGGTCAACTGAACTTCACTCATCAGTTATTCGATGTCACTTGTGTACAAGGCTCCAAGCTGGGAGGCATTGGAGCCTCCATCCATTTCCTCTCCTCTGCCTTCCACGCTTCTCTCCCAGCCAACCAGCTCAATATAAACAGACCATAGCTGCTCACTGATCAGCTCTGGAGTTTTGCTGGCCTGATCTCACCGGGTCTCTAGGCTCATAAACCTCTATTGTTTGGGCTTCGCTGTCCCCTGAATTGCCCTCCTTGTCAATGGCGTGGACTCCATGACCCTTGGGCTCATTATGCTCTGACTGGGCTGTTTTTCTGGACCTCTCCTGACCAGGACAAGCACTATGGCTGCGGGTGAGAGGCACCCACCTCTACCACTCTGTGGTTTCCCTGAGGTGGTCCCTCTCCCTTCTCAGTGAGGAGTGAGGTGGGACCCCATGAAGCATCACTAGCGGGATATGAGGCGAGGTGCCTGATGTCATGGCCTTCAGGCCGGTGGGGGCGGGCTCATGACATCCAGGACCCAGCGTGGCATGGTTCCTCCTCCCTGGGAGGAGCCATGTGGAGAAAAGCCAGAAGGAAGTCTTTTGCAAAAGTCAGTGTAACCTTTACCTCCCCTGCTACCAAAGGAAACTATATAATCAAGTAAAACCGATAAAGGCAGAGCTTCCCTCATTGAAGTGAGGAATGCAAGTCTCCAGAGAACACTTAAAAAGTTATAGTCGGGGCTTCCCTGGTGGCGCAGTGGTTGAGAGTCCGCCTGCCGATGCAGGGGGCACGGGTTCGGGCCCCGGTCCGGGAAGGTCCCACGTGCCGCGGAGCGGCTGGGCCCGTGAGCCAAGGCCGCTGAGCCTGCGCGTCCGGAGCCTGTGCTCCGCAACGGGAGAGGCCACAGCAGTGAGAG
>NW_006797481.1:4092140-4146437 GCF_000442215.2 Lipotes vexillifer | reverse complement strand
AAAAAAAAAAAAAAAAAAAAAAAAAGTTACAGTCACTTAGTGAATTCATGCTCCTTTAAAAAAAAATAGAACATTAAACGATTACACTAAAATCTACTGACGCCCCATGACCAGGCCCACTTCCCTCCCCAGAGGAAAGCACGTTACAAGTTGGTGGGTATCCTTTTCGACCCGTAATCCACGCTCATATACACATCTCTGTCTCCATAGCATTTTCTTGAGTGTGTTTTATATCATTGTTATCCTACTGTTGACCTGTACACACACACCTGGTTCATTCCCTTTAACTGCTATATAGTATTCCGTTGTATGTATACTCCCCATTTTATACAGCAGCCCCCTATTGATGAGCATTTAGGTTATTTCTATTTTTCCTGGTCACAAACAAAGCTTGTGCAGGTATTTTTAGGCATAGGTAAGAGAGTTTCTCTACTGAGGAGAATTTTCCTGAAAGCTTGGAAATCACTATGCTGGGGACTTGGGTGCGGGTGCGGTGGGAGCGGCAGAGGGGAGGATGGACGCGAAGGCTTCACGGAGGAGCTGGGCTTGCTATGAAAGGCTATGAAAGGGGAACCTGGGCTTCACACAGATGGAGAAAAGGAAAAGGGGGTCTGGAGTTGGGAGAGGCAGGTGATGTGGTCAAGGTGCCGACCCAGAGGAAACAAGAGGTTGGTGACTGGTGCCGGGGGAGGGGGGTTAGGTTGGCACGGAAGGGCATGCTTTCTGGGGGTTTGGCGTGAGACAAGAACAGCTCACAAAGGTGTTTGTAGGTGATGTTGGACCCAAGGCTGGCTCTTTATTAGGCACCAAGGTTTACCTCTGCCTTCAAATCCTCGGGGAGGCTGTGATCTTGTGCCAGCACTTGTCGTCTTCCCCCTGGCCCAGTAACCCAGGCCTCTCCTTTCTCTTGCCATCATGTTGCCACTCAGCTCTCACCCCTGCACAGCAGAAGGGAAGAGCCGGCAGCCATGGTCACCGGCCTCCGCAGGGGTTGAAGGTCAGTGGGCAAGGCCTACCCAGGTGCTCACAGAACCCTTGGGAGGCTTGCAGGAGGACGGTGCAGGCGAGCCCCTTCTGGGTGATCCAGGGAGGGTCCATCTCTTGGGCCCTGGATGGAGCCTCATTGTTTCACGATGATGGAAATCATGGCCATGGTCTGCTCACACGTTTGCCGTGTGCCTGGCAGGGAGCCACGGTCCCTAAAACTACTGTGGGGAAGTGGAGGGGTGCCCTTCCAGATTGGTCCTGGGAGTAGTCACAGAAGCAGGACTCCGGGAGGGACATGGAAGCCTGAGGAGGGGGCTTCAGTGAACGTCCCTTGTCCTGGGTGGGGACATCACTCCTAAAGCTCACTTTTGCTCCAGTACAGTCATATCAGGAGAAATCCTCTGACTGTGCCTGTTTCCCCACGTGCCTTAGGACTGGCTCCCCAACCTCTTGACATGTCCCACAGTGGGCTGACGAGTTTTTTGTCTTGCCTCTGGGGTAGGAGGTTCTGAAGACCACTGGGGAGCAGAGACAAGGGGTGACAGCTGGCGGAGGTCTCAACTGTCCTTCCAGCCTCTGTCACTGTTCCCACCCGCGGCCTCTCTCTCCAGCCCCCTCTGAGGTCAGCACATGCTCCAGGCAAGAGGTCTGACACCCTGCGGCCTTCCAGGAGAGGGAGAGGTCTGAGCAGCGGAACTAAGGTTGGAGGGTGGAGGGCAGTGGGGTCGCCAAGGAAGCTGGGGCTGCCTCGTGCAGGTCCCGAATGCCAGGCTAAGGGGTTGAAACCACCTCCTGTGGGCAATAGGGAGCCACTGAAGGTTTCTGAGTAAAAGCAGCAAAGTGATCTGCTAAGGAAATGCAAGACGGATTGGCGGGGGCACGGGGAGTCCAGCTGGGAGACACCGAAGGACAAAGAGCTGGTCTATGGGATAGCAGAGCAGGAGGCAGAGAAGGAAGAGCTACAGAAGAAAATCTGGAAAACTCAGTGACTGCACTGGAAAGCAGAGAGGCGATACACACACAGCCCAGCCCCTAGTGGCTGGCTGCATTTTCTTTGGGAAAGCCTTCCTAATTAAGGTGACTTTTGTCAGGTGGATGAGTAATTAAAAGAGCAGAACTTCTAAACTTTGAGGCCCTTAGCAGTCCCGGGTCAAAAATAATGGTCGGGCCCTTGGAGACAACGAATGCCAAGGTAACAGAGAAAGAGGCCTGCTTCACTGGAAGAATGCATGGCCACAGCCTCCAGTAGCTACACCCACCTCTGCCCCCAGCTAGCGAGGACGAAACCTCTCTGACTTTTGTTTTCTTATCTGGAAGATGGGCACAGTGCTATCCCCAGTCTTTACGTTGCGGAGCCATTAACTGGGCTGATGTGCACGGTGGGTGTTGACCGCAGAGCCTGGCACAGAGGGACCCCTTCGTAAATGGCAGTTGTCATTCATAACAGCCCTGCTGAAGCTTTTCTCAAAGCTTCCTCCTTCTCTCAGTGCTTCTCATGAGTCCCGTCTGATTTCAGATGAGTCTCTGCTCTCAGGATACCCCACGTGTCACTTTGCCCTGTCCCATCAGCCAGTCCTGAATTCCCGTGAGGATCCCACAAGGGCCATTTGAACTGCAGGCACTCACGGTTCCACGGGACTCTCCCCGGTGCCCTTTCTGAGGTCACCGCTTCCACAGGGGCCTTTGGATTCACAGCTTTGCCTACCTGTCAATTTCTCTCCCCTTTCTCCTGGCCGGTGATAGTGAAGGTGGGTATTTCTCTTGAAACTGGATTGGGGGAGTTGTGTACTTTTGTCTGTAATAAAACCCAGCAATTTTGTTGGTCCAACGCAGCCAAGTTTTTAAGACGATGGCTTTGCCGAAAGCCATGATATAAAAGGGACTTATTAACACTCCCTCCAGTTAGCAGACAGCTCTGAATGCAGCGCCCTAAAGTGTCCTACGTGCTCTTATCACATTGTCTGATTCTTCCCGGCATTAACGAGGTGATGCCAATGTTCAGCTGAGAATGGAGGGGTCTAACCTTGGGTGCCTCTGGGACGGAGGGAGCCCCAAATGAGGAGAGGTTTGGGGGTATCTGGGGTCCAAGGAGGCCAAGTGAATACATTGAAGAAAAGTGCCTCCATGGAAGTGGACCACGGCCCAGGGCTGAGACCTACAAGTTCTTGGAATGTGCCTGATGGAGAAAGTGAGGATGGGTCGGTATTAGGGTTTCTTCTTTCTGCCAAGAATGGAAATGGAGCAGAGCATCAAAGTCCACCCAAAGCCTGGTGGCAAATTCCTGGCAGAGAACTGAGCTATCCCCATGACTTCAGAAGTCCAGGGGACTTTGCTGTGGGGGAGAAGTCTGCCACCTCAGCCTATGCATTAGGATTTGCATGTGTTCCTGGAGTTACGGAATGTGGATGAAGACAGGTGCACCATCTGCGGCCTCGTTGTTTGCCTGTGCGTCAATGGCTGGAGGACTCTGTCTTAGGAATGCAGAAAGGGTTAGGGAGCATGGTGACACATGGGGGAGGCAAAAAGCCTCGCCAAGCAAGTCACAGAATTTATGGTGGGAGGTGACTGTCAAGGATGCTTTGTTCTGTTTTTATCAGCTCAGCATTCATTTCAACCTCCACTGGGAAACACAACTCATTTGTTTTCCTCCTGGGAGAAAATTGTCCCTTTCTATTCTTAAACCATTAGGTGTGAGTCAGTTCACATTACTCCCTGATCCAGGGTGAGCACATGAGTCAGACCTGGCCAATCAGAGCATTCTTCTCCCCCTTGGCCATGGTGAATGGTTCAGGGATGGGGCAGATGACCCAAGCCCATCTAATGATGCTGAATTCAGAGATTTTTCTTGATACTATTGTGAATGAGGAACTTTTTTTTTCTACTAACACTTAAGTCTGGAATTATTAGCAATCAGCTCTCTTTCAGAAGCACGAGTTCATGTACAATTCTTCTGGAAGAAATTTGTAAGTCCTGCCAGCTCGTGACTGTCCCTTTTTGTTAATTCTTTTTGCCACAGTCAAACTTGATTGCTGTTCAAAATGCTCTGACCAGTACCCGGGGATGCTGGATGTGTGAAATTGGTAAGCAGGCCATCTTGGAAAGGCAGGCAGCTGTAGGGGACTCAACATCATCCAATCCCCAAACTGCAGCTGTGAGCTCACGACCAACTAAGTCAGGTGCACGAGGCTCTGGCACCATCACATTACCTGCCTATTAGTTTTGCCATCTTTTTTTCTTGTCCAACAATTAATTGATTTTCTCTAAGGTAGGATGTAGTTACATCCTGCCTACCTTTTTCTTGCCTACTCATTGATATTTTGCACATGAAGACCCAGGCTCTGGGAGTGCCTGAGAGGTGCTGTTAGTGCAGTTGGTGGAGTCCTTGCAAAGGGTCTGCAGGGAGCTATCCGAGCTCTTCCCTACAAGGGACCAATTCGTGAAAAGAACTTAAAGATGCAAGGATGCAGATGCATCCACAGAGCAGGGCATGATGAATAGAGCAGCCCCATCAGTTCTAGTCCCTACTGGCTTCAACGCAGGCGTGCTAAGGGAAAGCCAGTTATGTGATTCCACAACGAAGACCATGGCGTTCACTGACTTCCATTGCATAACAGAACTGGAAAGTTTGTGGGGTAGACCTGGCTTCCTCCATGACTTAAACACCTGTCTTTCTCTCCCTTGTCTCTGCTCTGCTTTTCCCAGTGTTGTCTTCATCCTCAACGTAAGCCCCACATTCACATCTTTTTTGTGGCCAGCAGTCCCAGGCCGAGTTATTGCCCTCTCTCACCCTCATTTGGCTTAATCTCTGAAACAAATTCTGATTGCCAACTTGGGTCACAGGCCCTCCCCAGTCAGGCCCTAGGGATTGAGCATGGAGTATTCTGACTGTCCAGACACCCTGGAGGAAGTAGGTGTGGTCCCTTGATTGACAGCCCTATCAAAATCAGGTGGAGTCAGTGCTGTTAATTTACAAAAGGAAGGGAAGCAAGGCATACCCCAAAGTAATTGAGATCTTCCATATTCATGGTATAAATTTCTTTTCACAGGCCAACTCCATCACATTGATGTTAGCTGCCCATAGTTAGTGGATTAGAAGGCTACCGTTGATTAGCAGGGTCTGCCATGGGTGTAGGATATGGATGCTGTGGACACATGCTCTGTTTTTTGCTGCATTTGAACTTCTAGGGCATGAGAGGCTGGAAAGTTCACATTGATTTACTCTGGAGTGAAGTTCCTAATCCCACATCAGAGTTGCTGATGCAGAAATCCCAAGGCACATCATTAACTTGCTCCCAGCCTCTCTCCCCTATCCCATTTCCCTGCTTCACAGGAGCGTTTCCTCCCTGTTAAGGGCCTCTGCTTGGGCTGGGGGAGGAAGCCGGATACCCTAGCTGAGGACCCTCCTCTTCCCCTAGTGCCAAACAGAGGTCCGCAAATATTCCCATTCTTGGGAGGAGGGGCTGTCCTGGGGCCAGACTTTTCCATCCTGGATGGAGAGGAAAAAAACAGGAGAGAAGAGATGAAAGAGAGAGAAGAGAATAGAGCTCTGTAGCAATCTGGACGCTTTACTCTGAGATGATTCTTCTCTCCTAGTCAACAGCATCCTGGCTGGTGAAGGGAAAAGGGCAGTGGCCAGGACACCTGGGCTTGAAAGCCATCCCTGACTCAATGAGTGGAGGCCCTCGGCACCTTCTCTGGACCCAGTGTCCCCATTCCTGAAACAAGGGGTCAGTACTTTACAGCCTTCTCCAGCCCAGACTTTCTGGAGTTTGATGACAGCAGTTAGCTCTTTTTTCCTTCTCATAATGGTTTCTCACACAGGGCCGAGGAAGTGATTCCTTCTAGTCACAGACACAGATGCAATCCCATACAGATCTTTAAAAGTTTGTTTATTATTATTCAAAACAAATTTTTTTAAAAAATATTTTGGCTGCACCACTCGGCTTGCAGGATCTCAGTTCCCTGACCAGAATCGGACCCTGACCATAGCAGTGATAGTGCCAAATCCTAACCACTAGACCACCAGGGAACTCCCCAGATTTTTTTTTTTTCAATAACAAAGAGAACTTGGCCCCACGTGGTCCTGACATATTTGAACTCCATTTGCTTCTTCTCATAGGGCGATGGTTTAACTGGCCCCCAGTCCATTTTCAGTGACCATGAAACATGAGTCCAAATGCCAACTGTGCCTTACTGTATTACTTTTTTTCTCTTTTGCTGGTGACCTTGGGCAAATCACTTTTCTTCTCTGAACACGATATCCTTCCTCTGTAAAGTGGGGATGTCCACTTATTGGGCTGGTGAGATATTCAAATATTTAATAAGGGTTTTGAAAATCATAAAGAATCGTACAGGAGACAGGGATGAGCTGTTATTAAACTCTCACTCAAGACTGTCCTAAGAACGGGCCAGAAATTCCTTCAGGCCTGTTTGTACTGTGCCTTGCACGTAGCAGACACGTGGCAAATATTTGTTGAATGATTGGAATCCCAGGGGCTGTCTGAGTTGTGGTGGATCTCCACATAGCACTCGGGCTGGGCTACTTTACGTCGCAACTGCGGATCTCTGATAGGACAGCTGGGAGGGTGGGTTGTGGGCCTGGAGCAGGGCTGTCTGGTACCTGCCTGGTGCCAAGTCCACTTACTCGCCTGAGATGGGGCATCTGTCAGCCAAGGTAGGAAGACAGATTTCTAACAGCTGGTGGGGGGGTGGGGTGGGAGGGGGCTTGTGTTTCTCTGATCGTGTTGTAGCTGTTTTGGGAATAAATTACTGTGGCTTTATAGTCCTTACAGGAGTTTCTGGAAAATCTAATTGGATGAGTCCCAAAAACTGAATTCTTTTTCGAGTTTCCAACTCCCTCAGATCCTCATTTGGAAGGAAAATGGGGTCAGCCTCTTTGCCTTTGACAGACACCCAATCACCCTCCTAACGGGGTCACCTCTCCTTGATCTTGGAAGTCTCTTTTTTCCCAAAGGACTCCAAGAACATGGCTGAGCCACTCAGACACACAGCCACTCCCCGAGGGTAAAGAGGCAGCTTTGGAAGCCTTGTCACCTCCTTGATCTTGAAAGTCTCTTTTTTCCCAAAGAACTCCAAAAACATGGCTGAGCCACTCAGACACACAGCCACTCCCCCAGAGTAAAGAGGCAGCTTTGGAAGCCTTGTCACCTCCTTGGCCAAGCTATCAAGCCAATCAGGACAGAGCTGGCGGGTGGGGAGGGGCGCGGGAGAAGCCGACTTCCCGCCCAGGCTCCTTGCCCTGTCCTCTGTTCCTCTCTCCTAAGAAATGGGCATTGACATCCAGAGAATGCTTTTACACCGATGTAGGTGCACACGGCTTAACAAGCACTGGCGATGCTCTATTGTCAATTAAGTTAAACACCCAGCCCCCCTGCCCCAGCCCCCATCTTAGAAAAATGCTCTGTGTAGCCAAACATCTGTAGCCCAGGATATGTGATCTCCCTCTGTCTTGTTTTGCTCCAGACAAAATGGTGGAAAAGCTGAAATTTATGCCTTTGGAATCTGAGGCATTAACCGTTGTAAATCAGCATTTGGTGCCCAAAGGTAGCAATTACTGCTCTCATTAATAGATTTCCCCAGCCTCCATCATAAAACAACTCTGGAAATGTCTCCAGGGACAGGGTGGGGGAAGCGTGCCTGGGGATCATTAACAGTCGAGCACCCTGGGCATAGAGGGAGGCCGCATTCCTCTCCCCAGGGCCAGCCCAGGGGACATGAAAGAAAGTGCACACACACAGGGTCCCCCAGACAGGGCCGGGGGGCTGCTGACATGAGGTGCAGGTTGAGCAGAAGCCCCACATCCGTGCAAGGCCTCCCAGGCAGGGGATCAGAAACACTGGGTCTTGAAGAGGAAAGGACTGAGGAGGCAGGACAGGCGGCCGAGGGAGAAAGGGAGACGTGCGGGTTGGAGGGCAGGGGGAAGGAAGGTTCGCATCTCTAATGACTACGGGTGACTTTCTTCTTTTGGGAACACCAGGGCTGGAGGGCATCTTGCCTTCAGTAACGATCTGGGCACAACGGGGGCCCCGGGGCTTGCCCAGGGTCACCTGGCAAGTCAGTGTCTAACTCAGCCATGACCATGAAGAAAAATGTAGAGGCCTGCCCAGAGTGTTGACCGTGGACCCTTTCTGTCTCTCTTTGGTTGGAACGTAAACTGGATTTGTACCCAGGAAATAATTTCTTCTGTTCTGTAGATGGAAGCAGGGTGACGATGCTGAGGCCACACACGTGGCCCCTGGAAACGGTAGTTGAAGAGACCTCGCTGGGCTGGAGGCATGGACCGATCCCCCTTCGGGCATCCCTTTATACCTGGGGGTGGGTGTGAATGCGGGGCAAAAGAGAACAGAGAGTTCTCTCTGCTACTTGCTGATCCCCACCCTAGTTTTGTGTTATTTTGCTTTTCCGGTGGGATTCTGACATCTCTTTTTCTGGGATATTCGTTTGTAGAAAGAATCCATATGGGTTTTGGATTCGACGGGGCCTGTGTAAGAATCCTAACTGCAGCCTTAGCTGATGAACAAGCTGTGAGGCCTCATGAAAGGAAGTCTCAGAACCTCTTCCCTCCTTGCCTGCAACGGGCACTGTGGTTCCTCCATGAGACGGTGCTGTGAGGGTGGGTGCCCAGCTGTGTGCGCATGTGTGCCAGGCTAAGCAGCTGGCATGGGGTAGGTGTTCACAAAGTACTTCTGAGTGAACGGAAAAGAAAAGGTATCTATTGGTGTAGAACAACAGCGGGGTATCCTACCCTTCTGGGTCAGTTTAATTCTCCCCCTTGCAATTTACTCAGATGCAAGAAACCAAAGGCTTCCTGGTACTCGGGCAAAGCTTGGCTCAGAGAAGCTGCCATGCTGCTCGGGGCGCCCAGCAGAGCGCCCAGCAGGTGGTCGGCTTCCCATGCTCCATATGTCTGCCGGCCCGGAACCTCGCTTCCAGCTCATAGCAACTCCACCAGGCTGACTGACAGAGAGCATTGCCCCTTGTTTGTTCATTTCTGTTGTGGTAAAATATACACAATCTAAAATTTACCATTTTCTCCATTTTTAGGCGGGCAGTTCAGTGAGATTAAGTACCTTCACAGTGTTGTACAATCACCACCACCATTCGTCTCCACATCTTTTGCATCAATCCTGTCCTCGTGAAATAATAACTTCCCCTCTCCTTTCACCCAGCCTTGGTAACCTCTAATATTTCCTGTTTCTATGAATTTGACTGTTCTAGGTAAACTCATGTATGTGGAATCATACAATACTTGTCCTTTTGTGTTTGGCTTATTTCACTTAGGATAATGTCTTCAGGGTTCATCCATGCTGTGGCATGTGTCAGAATTTCATTTGTTTTTTTTTTTTTTTTTTTTTTTTTTTTTTTTTTTTTTTTTTTTTTGCGGTACGCGGCCCTCTCACTGTTGTGGTCTCTCCCGTTGCGGAGCACAGGCTCCGGACGCGCAGGCTCAGAGGCCATGGCTCACGGGCCCAGCCGCTCCGCGGCATGCGGGATCTTCCCGGACCGGGGCACGAACCCCTGTCCCCTGCATCGGCAGGCGGACTCTCAACCACTGTGCCACCAGGGAAGCCCTCATTTGTTTTTAAGGCTGAATAATATTTCATTGTTTGTATGTACCACATTCTGCTTATCCATTTGTCCCTCAATGATCATTTGCGTTGTTTCCACATTTTGGCTGTTGTGAATAATACCGCCATGGACGGAGGTGTGCCATATCTGTTTGAGTTCCTGCTTTCAATTTTTTGGATATATACCTAGAAGTGGAATTACTGGATTTATGGTAATTCTACATTTACTTTTTTGAGGGGCCACCATACTAACCCTTTTTAAAACTTTCTCGGTGGAAGGGCAGTGCTGCAGGGGTGGTGTCTGATGAGAATAGACGCTCTGGGCCTTTCCAAAGTTAGGGCTGGGGGTTGAGGGTCCTGGGACAGGGAGGACCCTGGAGCTGGCACAGGGCACCCCTTGGCAGTTCAGCACTGCCCTCCACCAGCTGGGACCAGTTTTACACTAAGCCCTGGGAGAAAGGAAAGCGCTAGCTCTGTTCACCATGGATGGACAGAGAGTGTTTTGCTTCTTATGATTAAATACCAGCTAAATCCCCCACCCCATGTGTGCACACACCAACTCCAGATTTGGTTCAGAAAGGTGACTTAAGAAGTTTTAAGACGTTGTGATGAAATACATGGGCTTTGGTGCCAGTTCAAATTCTGGTTTACAACAAGGACCTACTATACAGCAGAGGGAACTATATTCAATATCTTCTAATAACCTATAATGGAAAAGAATCTGAAAAAGAAAATACGTATATCATTATATATATATATATATATATAACTGAACCTCTTTGCTGTAAACCTGAAACAAACACAACATTGTAAATCAACTATATTTCAATTAAAAAAAAGAATAAAACTCCAAATTCTGGTTTAGTCACTTACTAGTTAGGGATCTTGGACAAATCATTGAAGCTGAGAGCGTCAGTGTTCACATATAAAACTGGGGTCACAGGTTGTTGTGGTCTTAGAGGGACATTGGATGTGAAAAGCTGTGCACAGTCTTGGGCCAGAGGGAGCTCTGTCCAAGGACTGGGATTTTGTTCTCAGAGGCTGCTGACCATGCCATGACTGGAGGGGTTAGAAGATGTCCCCGACTGGCCGCTTTGTTCTGTCTCACCTGCCTGCTCTGGAAGTGGAGGGTGCTTGAGCCCCGGGTGTTCCACGTTCACTGCCGGGCCTCCCAGGTCCCGAGGCTGGCGCTGCCTGCGGGGAACGGCCCACAGTGGGGGGATTTATTATCTCTGGTCTCCGGTGCTTCACGGGTCATGTGACATGGCTAATCCTTAATTACACCTAATGTTAAAGGTTAGTCCACCTCTGGGATGTTTCCCAGCTTCAAGGTGCCTATGGAAAATTAGTTCATTCATAAAACGCAGTGTCAGGTTACAGACCCAAATGGCTTCCCCCAGCCTCTGGTGGAGATAGGGTTGGTGGAGGCTGCTGAGAAACACCCCCAAGCTTGCCTCCTGACTCATCTGTTACCTCTAACAGGGTGTCAAATGAATGATTCTCTTCCAGAAAGATAGCAATCATGCCCAGAGGAAGGGTGAGTTCAAAGGGCTTCAGAAGCATCGAACAATCACTCAGATGGACAGAGGTCAGCATGGGGGAAGATGAGGCCCAGGAAATTTCATGGTGGTTGTTCAGCTTCCCTGCTCCTCAGCAACTGTCCCCCCACCCCCACGGGTGCTATACTTTGTATGGTCAACGGAGACATTGCCAAGCTGCCGAGAAGTGCTGGGGCCCCGACTCCACCCTGCGCAGTGCCCCAGTGGGCCCAGAAATCATCACAAGTGCCTGCCCTCCAGGGCAGCTTTGCTGGGTCTAAGTTCTGCTTGCTCTAAAGATGACTTCCCATCAGTCCAAAATTTATTAAGTCATCCAGAAAATATTCATTGGGCACTCACTGTGCCAGGTACTGTTCTAGAACCTGGGAAGGGATTGCAGTGACCAAACAGACAAAACAAGAATGGCTACCCTCCCAGAGTGTCCATTCTAGAGGTTGGGGGAAAGACAGACAATGAACGAAAGACAGACAATGAACGAAAGGATAGTGTTATCTGATGGTGATAAGTGCTATGGAGAGAAAGAAAGCAGAGGAGGGAGAGAAGAAATACTAGCCTGGGTATGTGCTGCAAGTTTTGATAGGGTAGTCAGAGAAGGCCTTACTGTAAGTTGAGAGTGGAGCAAAAAAAGGAAGGAGGTGAGGCAGTAAGCCATGAAGAGATCTGAAAGGACAGTTGCTCCGGGCAGGGTGAATAGCAAGCGCAAAGGCCCTGAGGCAGTAGGATGCAGGTATGTTTGAAGAGTAGCAGGGAGGCTGTGCGGCTGGAGCAGAGCGAGTCAGGGGAAGAGTAAGAGAAGACGAGGTCAGGGAAAACAAAGACCATGCGTCGGTTTCTGTGCCTCTAGCCCTGTGCTCAGCGTTTCCTGGTCTTGACCATGGATGTAATATGTCGGCTATAATGTTTTAGAGTAGGGATCAGCAAGCTACAACCCTTTGGCCAAATCCATCCAGCTGTTTTTGTAGATCAAGTTTGATTGGAACAAAGCTGTACCCATTCATTCACATATTGTCTATAGCTGCGTTCAAGCTAGCAGGTCAGAACTGAGTCGTTGTGACAGTGACTGGATGAACTGAAAGCCTAAGATATTTACTACCTGGTCCATGTTTTAGGTCACGGGCTTTGGAGTTAGACCACATGGTTCAAACCTCTGCTCATTTATCGTCCAAGCGGCCCTGGGCAAGTTACTTAACTTCTTGGAGCTTTAACCTCCCATCTGTAAAATGCTGATAATATCTACCTTACAGAGTTTTCTGAGATTAGATAAAACAACTAATATGGAATGCATGCACCCGATAAATCCAAATACTTTTTAAGGAGTCAGCAGTGGGTGCATAGTCCTGGACTCACAGGGACAATACCTTAGCAAAAGTTTTCATTGGTCTCAGTTTTCATTAGTCTCAGTTTCTCTGTCTGTTAAGTGGGGATAATTATTTGTGAAACTAAAATGAGATAAGGTGTATGACTTGTAGCAAGCACATATTAAATGGAAGTTGCTGCTTTTATTTTCATCAGCTTTACCCTCCATTGTCTCCTGTGGGGGGGGGGCATCTGCAAATTCTCCAGGACCTGGGAGAAAAATCCAACATCTGTCTGTATATCCATGTGCTGCTGCCCTGCTGCCGGCTCCTGGTACATACCTCAGCAGAAGGGAGTGAGTACTAAAAGGCCTCCCTTTCCCACATCTTGACATCCGGCCTAAACCCACTGCTACCTGAAAGAGCGCCAACCTGTTCAGCATGTTTGAATTTGCAGATAACCTCTTATTTATTCTTAGAGTATCCGCAAAGCTGAAGCTTGTCATGGGTTTTTATCATGTGGCAATAAGTACAGTTGGGGAAGGTCTATCTTCGCAAAGCCCAATTAGCGTATTTATTTATTAGGCTCATTTATCATCAGGTAAGAGTAATAGGAGGGTCATTGTAGGATTCTGCCCACTGAAGCCGGTTTGAGCATTTGCCGATTTGCAGGGGTGGATGGCAAATGGTAAGAATTTGGGATGGGATGGCGGTCTGGGCTTGGGAAATGTTGATTTTGTTGGAGGACTTTGTCACGCCTCCTGGCTGTGATGACAATCCACTTGAGTTACATTGCATTAAGAAAAAAAGTGGCGAGAGTCCAGTGGTTGAAATGCAGACGCCCACATGTATTTATATTTGCAGTGCCTGGGCCATGTGTGCAGTGATACAGAGAACAAGAAAGTTGTGGAACTGAAAATAACATATGTCTGTCTCAAGTGCCAGAGGAAATTGTAGCACTGGCGAGAAGGGGAAGGGTCCAGATTTAGAGATGGGGAAAGAAATATGCTCCTTGTTCAACCGTGGTGTTTATACACAAGCCCTCATTTCTCCTCACACATAATGAACAGCCACAAAACTGACAGGAAAACAAATGCAAAACGGGGCAAGTTGATTGCTTCTTTGAGAGCTGGTTGGCGTAATGGAGTCCTGGATTGAAAATAAAGTTCAGGCAGATTGAACTCTGACCCCCCCACCCCCTTGTTGCAGTTTTCTTAGTTCCTGGGATCTTGTTCATGAGAACGAAGCTGAGGATGCAGCTGAAACGGGTCGAGGTGGACATGGTTAGAAAGAGATTCCTCCTTCACCACAAACCTCCTTGACTTAAAAATGATTAAAATAAAAGATCTCCAAACCAATTACTTTCCGTCTCTTGAGAGCCAGAGGATTGTCTAGGGTTTTTCTGGACACAGGGACCCCGAAGATCATATTTCTCTTCTGGGTGGGGTGCTATTTTTAAGGCTTGGTTACCAGCCTCCAACTCTTAATTCCATGTGTCTATATGTATAAATAGATGTGACTAAATTTAAAAAGAAATAATATTCACATCTTTGGGTTTTTTCCATCCTCACAAAAAACAAGTAATGGTTTTGACTTCATTTTCCACATTTCTCGTTTTGACGTTAATCAGACACAGCCCAAGACGAGGAGCACATTTGGTCTTTGCAAACAAAAAATAGAATTGGCCTCTGACTCCTCTGGATGGTTCTGTAACTCATTGCTCTCAGAGCACCCCTGGCAACCCAGAACCCCAGCTCAGACCTCAGATCCAGCTGGAAACCTCCTACCACGGTCCTTGGCTTGAAACTAGACCCTCAAGATTTTAACATACATGTTGGCCAAACCACTTACGTCTAACTCCCCCTGCCTCAGTTTTTTCATCTGCAGAATGGATGTGATACTCTCACCACCTGTCAGGACCAGAAGAGGTTGGGAGGAGTTGGAGAAACACCCATGGTGGGTTTTGGAGTAGCTGCTGAAGTGAAATAGAGCCCGATGGCCACTCAGCTATTGTTTTCTGCTTCTTCCTCACCTTACTGGTTAAGTGTGGCCAACACCCAGTTTTCATGTCAGGCATGCTGGTCCCAGGGACCTGAGCCTGGGGGCTAAGCTATCACAGCCTGAACACCTCCTGCAGGCAAGCACCAGGTGCCTGGCCTTCGTTTGCTTGG
Source organism: Lipotes vexillifer (assembly GCF_000442215.2). Lineage (NCBI taxonomy): Eukaryota > Metazoa > Chordata > Mammalia > Artiodactyla > Lipotidae > Lipotes > Lipotes vexillifer. Next base: position 4,131,837 of record NW_006797481.1, on the reverse strand, counting down.
TCACACCTCACGACAACTGCCAGAGAGGCATTGCTGGTTCCATTTCACAGACTGGGAGACTGATGAGCAGCTGTTCCTTTCACACCGATTGAAACGTAATACTCCCAGCCGTTAAAAAAATATGTCACAACCAACCAAAGAAAATGTATGCAGCTGTCTGTGGAGGAGGATGGGGCAGGTGGGCGGAGAGCAGGGCATTTAGACTGGAATCTTGGGAGGACAGTACCATATCCTTCCACATCCTGTGTAGTGGGTCTAATAGTATCACCCTTACCTCAAAAAAAAAATCTGTTTCTACCCAGATGTCAGAATATGTCCTCCTTTGGAAATAGAATCTGAAGATGTGTAATTCGTTAAGGATCTTGAGAGGAAATCATCCTGGATTTAGAATGAGCCCTAAATCCAATCACTGGTGTCCTTCCAAGGAGAGGACAGGGCACAGACACAGAGGGAAGAAAGGCCATGAAGACAGAGGCAAAGACTGGAGCCAGAGGACGCTGGGAGCCACGATGAGCTCCCAGGCAAGGAAGGATGCTCCCCTAGCGCCTTTGAAGGGAGCATGACCCTGCTGACACCTCAGTTCTGGACTTCTGGCTTCCAGAACGGTGAGAGAATAAATTTCTGTTGTTTTAAGCCACCAAGATTGAGCAATTGGTTAGGGCATTCTTAACAAACTAACACCTTCTGGCGAGCTGTTTACATTTGGTCACCAGAAATAAAGGCAGGCAGGAGCTAGTACTGAACACACACAAGGAAGGGCTAACTCTGTAAAGGGAAACATTAAATCTCTTTGGTAAAACAAAACAAGAGGCAGAAAGTCCCTTGTTCTTTCCTTGGAGCATGCCTTAGAGATAGAATCCCTGAGTCTGCGAGGAGTCCAGCAGTGTGAGGTGTGGGATCAGGGGAATGATGTAAGATGATATGATTTATTGCTTTGTTGAGCAATGTTTTCAGCTGTGGATCTTGCTTTCAAGCTTAAACTATCGCTGAAATAACAGGCAGGCCAAGGGACTTTTGAACACACACAGAATATCTCTGGTGACAGGAGAGCGAGTGTGGCTGATGTTTCTATGGGGAAGTCGGGAGGTAAGCGGTTTGAAGACTTGATTATGGAAACACTGCACGGGGTGAGTGACACAGGTAATTGAGTGACATTGGGGTATGGGGAATATTGAAGTAGGCTGGTGCAGCCTTATCTCCAAGGGGCTGATATGAGAAGTCCTTTACAACAGGACAGCAGTTGTGGGGGGAGCCTCTAACCCCAAACAGGTGAGCGGAAGTGCTGTAATTACCATTATTGTGGTAACTAGAGACCTGGGAAGGGTCGACACAAACGTGAGGCCAAATTGTGAAGAGGACAAATGATAATGACAGATGAAGGAGGACCAGCCAAGAGCAAATCCCAGCAGCTCAGCTGGGAGATGATGACAGCAGAAACCGGAATCTTGGCAATAGTCGTTGTTAAGTATCCCGCCATCCATGTGTGAGATACGCATGTGCATGTTGTATTTTTAAAAAGAGATTAAAGTACAATAATTAGGAGACTTTATTAATGCCTTTGGAGGAGTTAGAAATGATCATCTATATCCAAAATGACACACAAATTTCTAACCTGGGGCTGAGGGTATTTCTGGGATGACTTAATCTCAGGAAACTGGCAATCTGTCACTGGGGGAGGGTGAAGACAGACCTACTAGGGAGGGGGGAGGGGTTAGTCTGGGAGAGGATGGGAGAGGGTTCTCTGGAGCGAAGGGCTTCATGGCTGGGTGTCCACCCCACAGAGGAAGGACCACCTGCTCTCATCCATCTCTCTGTTGGAGTCCAGGGAGCTGGTCTTCCCACCAGGCTCTCAATCTGTGCTCAAATCACAGAGGTCAATAATTATTCAAGTTGATGAAAATGAAGATGTGATTTATAATGAGATAACGGCTCCCACATTTTGAAGGAGACAGTATAAGCCAGAGGCTCACAGCCTGCGCTCTGAAGTTTGAAGCTCGAGTTCAAATCCCGCCTCTAGCTGTATGAGATCCACCTGTGTGAGGTCTCAGAGTAGTGGATGCCTCCGAAGTCATGAGATCAGCACATTGTTATGTGAGTCTCGCATTGCTGAACATAAGAGGAGTGGGTTCTAGAACCACTAGTGGTTGTGTTAGCCTACGTCATCCTATTTCATCAGCACTACTGCACGGGGATGGGGTGTGTGTGTGTCGGGGGGGAGGTGTTCTTCCCTGAGTCATACACGAGGAAACTGAGGCTCGGAGGACTTGAGTACTCATTTGCCTGAGGTTCCTCTCCTGGTGCCTGGTGAGCGGCGTTAGTGCAAGTCACAATCCCTCTCGTGAGTGAGTGGCCTCACCATCCTAAAGGCACCGTGGAAGGTGGGTAGACCCACTTGGGTCCTCTGCTTCTGGCCACCTCCGCTTTCTCTGTGCCCTGCCTCCTTGTCCCAGCCTTTCATCTTAATTACCATTGGGAATGGACCTTGTGGGAAGCTGCTCTGGGGCCCAGTGGCAGAGTCACCCAACAACGATGCTCCTCCTTAAGAAAAGACCATGTATATTCCACCTTCTGCAACACCTCCCTGAAGTTCACAGGCATGGCCTGTCCCTGGGGAAATGGACACCACGGGGGTGGGGCAAGGTCAGCCATTCTCAGGTCTGATGCACACATTCAAATCACCTGGGGCCACTTTCAAAGGGTCCCATGCCTGTACCCGACCTGTGAGCCCAACTGCTGCTCTATCTGCCCAGGTGAGTCTGATGTGCGGTCAGGCTTGAGAACTACCGCCAGGGCACAGTTCTTCTGGGTCACAGCCCTGCTGACATTGTTTTACATTTTTTTTTTTCTTTTTTGCGGTACGCGGGCCTCTCACCGCTGTGGCCTCTCCCGTTGCGGAGCACAGGCTCCGGACGCGCAGGCTCAGAGGCCATGGCTCACGGGCCCAGCCGCTCCGCGGCACGTGGGATCTTCCCGGACCGGGGCACGAACCCGTGTCCCCTGCATCGGCAGGCGGACTCTCAACCACTGCGCCCCCAGGGAAGCCCTGTTTTACATTTTAAAACGTCTCACCTTAGAGTAGATTCCACGTAGCTGGTGGAAGGCTCCAAGTCTCCGTTTGGTGAGTTGTTACCCGGTCACGTGAGGGCCACTGGAACCTGCTAGGGTAGGGGTGGGAACTGCCTTGTGAGGATGATGTGCAGACCGTTCCCATCAAACAAGCAGGGGTGGCCTGCTCCCCAGGGACCTGTGAGCCAGTCCCCACTGTCCCGGTGGCTGACACTTGGGGGCAACGTGGGCAGAGCCTTCAGGATCTTCATCCTCTTGTTCCTCAAAGGCAAGTCTTTAAAATGCCTCCCACTTTATATAAATCTTCTAATCATGGAAAGTTTCCTTTATTTACTGTAATAATAGCTGAGTGACTCTCAAGCAGCAGTGTGAGTCTTGTGACAGCTCTGAGTTTTTGTAGGTATTATTATTCTCGTTTCATGGGTAGGAAACCTAGAAGTTACACTCATTGGATGAATCACACACTAGGAAGAGGCAGAGCTGGCACCTGGCGCCGCGTCTCTGCCCTGCACTCTGTCTTCTCCCTGCTTGAGGCGGGCAGCTAGGTTTCCATATCACAGATGATCCTTGACATTGACACATATTCCGGGTGATCTTGGACAAGTCCTTTCTCTTGGAGCCTCTGTTTTTTTTGTTGTAAAATTCTGATTTTAAAGACAATACAGCTTTTAAGGTCATAGGAGACAAGGAATGTGAAAAATGTTCTTACAAGGAGAGTGCCTCCTTGAGACGTGAGGGTTATAATCATAGTTTTCTATAACATTAGCTCTGGCCATTTTGAAAACATCTGGGCTACAATTGCTTGGGAGCAGGGTCACTTCTACCTTGTGTACCACTGTATACACTACATACAGGTAACATATACAGGTATTCAGTAAAGGATTTTAAGCAAATGTTTTAACTTTGAAGTATGACATAGAGAGATGTGTATAAATCACAAATGTACAGATAAATGATTTTTTTCAATTGAGCATACCTGTGTAACTACTACCCCAAATAAGATGTGGAATATACCCAGCACCCATCACAGGCCTCCCTCGTGGCGCCTCCTAGTAATTACCCGCTGACTACTAACTGCTATCCTGACTTCCAACCTCATGGATTGGTTTTGCCCATTTTTGAACTGCAGTTGAATGGAATCATGTAGGACGGACACATTTCTTTCAATCTTATGTTTGTGACTGCACTCAGGTTATAGTGTGTATAACTTGCTGTTGAGATAACGGCACAACATTATGTTGTTCATCCTCATTACTATCTATATTCCATTGTATGACTACCGCTCAATGTATGTATTCATTTCACTGATGATATATGTTTAGATTGTTTCCAGTTGGGGGCTATATGGAATAATGCTGCAGTGAGTAGGCTTGTATTTTGGAGCACGTATGTACTCATGTTTGTTGACTAGATAACTAAAAGTCGAATTGCTTGGTTATAAGGTTTGAATATGTTCAACTCTGGAAAGTCCTGCCAACTTTTGCCCCATTGTACTTGTACCAATTAATATTCCCATCAGCAATGTAGGAGAGAGGATTCTAGCAGTTGCTCCAGAAACTTGCCAAGACTTGGTATTATCTTATTATTTAAAAAAAAAGCTGTGCTGGTGAGTATGTAGTGGTATATAATTGTGATTTTACATTTCCTTGATGGTTATTTATTTTGAACACTTTTTCTTACTTAAGTCCTTTGGCCTTTTTCCATCCAGTTGCTGATATTTTTCTTACTGAGTGCTAGGAGATCTTATTTATCTATATATTTATTTAAATATTTATTTATTTATTTGGCTGTGCTGGGTCTTAGCTGCCGCACGATCTTCGTTGTCGTGTGCGGGATCTTTGTTGCAGCATTCGGGATCTAGTTCCCTGACCAGGGATCGAACCCAGGCCCCCTGCATTGAGAGCCCAGAGTCTTAACCACTGGACCGCCAGGGAAGTCCCACTAGGAGTTCTTTATATATTCTGTCTTTTTTTTTTTTTTGCAGTACGTGGGCCTCTCACTGCTGTGGCCTCTCCCATAACGGAGCACAGGCTCCGGACACGCAGGCCCAGCAGCCATGGCTCACGGGCCCAGCCGCTCCGCGGCATGTGGGATCCTCCCAGACTGGGGCATGAACCAGTGTCCCCTGCATCGGCAGGCGGACCCCCAACCACTGCGCCACCAGGGAAGCCCTCTCTTTATATATTCTGGATATGAGTCTTATAGGCTTAAATGAACAGAACAGAAAATTTTTTTGTTGAACAGAAACTTAAAATTTGTTTTGAGTAAGTTAATTACATATTAGTAGATGCTGCTAATGATAAAAGACTGAATCATTATAGGAATTATTTCCTTTGGAATATTAATTCCTACATTGTTTTTTTCAATTTTTATTTTTTAATTATAGAGATATTCTTAATTTTAATGAAGTCCAATTTATCAATCTTTTCCTCTATAATTTTTGCTTTTTGTATCTTGTTAAGAAAATGTCTATCCTAAGGCTATAAGGATATCCTCTTATGTTATTTTCTAGAAGCTTCATTGTTGAACTTTCACAGGTTAGGCCTGTAGTCCCATCTGGAATTGACTTTTATGTATGGTGTGAGGTTGGGGTGACCATTGCTTTTTCTCCATTCAGATGGATCATCTTTCCTCCATGCATTGCAGATGTATGTTTATTGTAAACTGGGCAACCATATGTATGAGCCTCTGTTTCTGAACTCTGTTCTGCTGGCTCAGTGAATACTTCAGGGATGAACGGTGGATGGCCTGGGCCTCACATGCTCCTCACCAAGATGTAGGTTCTGAACTCTTGCTTTCTGAGGAGATCCTGTACTTCCTCTGCTGAATCATTTTGTTTATCTCTGCCCTTTTCTGACTTCCTCCAATAGACACAATTAATTGGCTAACAAAATTATCAAGATAGCAAAGGCTTCCATAACATTTACCAGGTCCTGTTCTAAATATGCTTGAATTCATTTAATCTTTACACAAACCCTCGATGTAGTCACTATTGTTATCCTCATTTTCCTGATGAGAAAATTAGGGCACTGAGACCACATGGGTGGCATGTACCAGACATGGAATTTGAACCCAGGGATTCAGCCTCGGAGGCCATGCTCCTAAGCACAACACTGGGCTTTCTTTCAGCCAACAGCAGGAAGTAAAATGGTAGAGGACAAAATCACCCTGGCCTAGGAATGAAGACATCTGAGCTCTTGTCTTGGCTTCTACACCTATTGGATGGGAGATTTTGGACACATTGGTTAATCTCCTTGAACCAGTTTCCTCAACTAGAAAGTGAGAGAGTAAAATTATATTTTCAGCTCTGACATTTTACAATATCATCTCTCTGGAAGATTCCTAGAGAGACTGGATTTTTTGGAGAGAAGACTATTGTACAATGGAAACTAGGGTGGAGGCACAGATTGGGGAGGAGCCCAGAGAGAGTGAGAACCGGGTTGGGGGGAATAAGGAGATAGGGAGGTGGGGGGAGTGGGAGAGGGAGAGGAGGGAATGTCTCAGCCCTCCAACCTGTCTCTTCCCATCTGCTTATCCCCTTCATGGACCCTCAGATCCAGCCTATCAGATTACATGATGGAGGAGGTGGTGATGCCTAGGTGCTAAGTTTTCTAATTGACCCGCCTTCTGGGAATTTCTTTGAGAGGCTCCTGTTTGTTCCCAAGGCCATGGTTCTTGTGTGAGCCTCCTGGGGGGCAGTTTCTCTGCCCAGGGCTGGCTAATTGTTCACCCACCGTGTCCACTCACTGGTGAAAATCACACCAGGCTCTTCCATGTAGACACCAGAGGTCCTGGGGGTGTCCCGTGACTTTGAGGGCCCTCACAGCCCGAGGCTGGGGGCCTGGGAACAGTCAGTCTTTTATCATTAACTTCTGGACAGTGACATTGGTGGTGGTAGTCGGGGGGAGAGGAACGGTTAAAAGATAACTTAGAAATGTCACACAAGGAATATATGCTATTTTTAGACAAATTTAGAAAATTCAGGTACACACAAAAAAGGAAACCAAAAAAGTGATCTGTAATCACTTAATCCAGAGATAACCACTATTAGCATTTTGGCAGTGATTTGCTTTAGAAGTGTTTTGGATATCTCTGTTTCTCTCTCTCTTTGTAGATCTTTATCTCTGTATGTATGACATACATATATATCTTTTTATAAAAATGGGTTGCAGTCTTCTGGAGCTAGATTTTTTAATTTGGCAATATATCATAAGCATTTCTTCAATCACTCAACATATTTTATCATCTTTAATAGCTGCATGACAAGCCATAGGTGATAGTTTTCCATCTTTGTTATTATTCATTGTGAACACACTTTTTCATGCATTTTTGAACATATTTCCTTAGGAAATTTTTGAAAATATTAGAATGAATATGTCCCAGTGATTTTTGAAAGATAATAAAGTTAATACTGTCATGATTATCAATAAACATTTATATAGTACCAGTAACAGTAAGAATTATTTTTTAATTGAAAGCCTTATAGATGACCAACTCTCTCAGTAGGTCATCTCATTTAATTTTCTGAGAGTTTCTATTAGGTTCATTTATTCCCATTTTACAGCTGTGAAAATTGAGACCTGAGGAGGGGAAATGACTCCCCCAGGTCACCCAATTGAGCAGGGCAGGGACAGGAAGTATCTGGGCTCCCTCCTCTCCGCTGGGCTCCCTGCACCCAGCAGGGCATGTGAGGCTGCCCAGAATGAGGCCTCCGCTCGCTCTCCAATGCTCTGGACAGGACGGGAGATTGGTGCCTGCGGATGGGCTGAAGATTGACATCTGTCAAAGGAGGATCCCAGGTAACGCCTGCTGGGGCTTCAGAGCAGCCTTCCTGGAGCTGAGCCTTAAAGCGGGGAGAGAGGGAGCCACAGAAATGCACAGAGAGCATGCCAGGCAGGGGGGGCATGGTGTGAGCAAAGGGGTAAGTCAGGGAAACCTGACGCCCTCCCTCCTCTCGCTCAGGCCCCTGTGCTGAGATCAGCTTACCGGAGGCCTGTTCTAGCACCTTTGCCAGACACTGACAGCGAATGTGCAGTGTCACAGGCAACGGGATAATAATGGAAATTAATTTTTTTGTTAAGCAGCCTTGTATATGTTTAAATCATTTCATTATACAGATAGAAATGTTTTTCTGATTTCTTCTTTTTTCCTCAAAATGGTAATAGCCTTTTGCCTGATTCTAAGAATGATATGTATTCAATGGTAAAAAGTAAAATTTTACACAATACAGACAAGCGTAAAGATACAAAAAAAGGCAAGAAGCAGACCCACCCCATCCTGAGGTAACTGCTTGGCGTCTGGGCTTCCAGACTCTGGGCCCACAGATTCGTGGGGGATTTTCTTTGACAGTTTTACATAAATGGGACGGAGCCAAACACACTCTTCTAGTGCATGTTTTCTCACTCAGCAATCTGTCTTGGACACCTTCCCCTGTCATTACGTATGGATTTCCACCATTACTTTTATTTATTTTTGTAGAGTCTGACTTCCATTAATTCAAAAAGGTCAAATTGCCGGTGTATAAAATGTTGATTAAGGTGCACAGAAATTGGGGTTTGACTCCTCTCAAAATCACAAGGGCTTTGTCAGCCCTGGTGGCCCATGAACAAGGGATCTTCCTGTTTATTTATTTTTTACGTTTACTTTTTTTTAATTAGGCAAATTTTCAAACTACTTAAAAGAAGAGAGAATAGTGCAAGGAACTTTCCAATACCCATCACCTGGATTCAACAATTATCAAGATTTTGCCGCATTTGCTTTATCAATCCTTTTTTATTTTATTTTTTGCTGAAATATTTTAAGGCAAATCCAGTTATCTTGTTATTTTAGCCCTACATCCTTTAGTATGCATTGCTCAAAAAAAAAAAAAAAGATATTTTCTTATGCAGCCACCATCTGTTTAGGGTAGTGTAGTATTTTTTTTTAGAAGACAATACATTTATTTGAATAAAATGAATGGACAAGTTTAAAGAAAAGCCATGGAAAGGGTGACAAGCAAATACAGCAACCCTTCCAGAAAGTGATTTGAGAATGGAAGATGCTGCTTTAGCTCATCATCTTCTGAAGGGCATTTAGAGTGTTTCCAGCTTTTCCACTACTAAAAACAATGCTGTAATGAATAATCTTATATAGACAAACCTCTGGTGCTGTCTGGTTATTTTCTTAGGATATATGCTCTAGAAGCAGAACTGCTGGTTTTACAGGCTATGAATCTCTTAAAAAGCCATGGTTTCCTAACCAGAGTGTGCTGTACTTAATTTAATATCTTGTTCCTGTTTTCATTTTCTGGTGACTCAGGGTCATATTGAAGTGTCAGCAGTTGTACACGGATGGTCTTAGGCTTTCTGCACTTTTTCTGTACGTCTCCAGGCTATGATGGTGAAGCTTTTGCACCCACATTTCATAGTGTTTCTGTCTCATCCTTTTCAGTAAATTTTCCTTTGTCGTTCTCTCCCCACCTTTTAATTTGCTTCTTCTCAAGTGCTGTGAGCTGGAACCAATAAACAAGTTTGTGCTGATTGTACCTAAATTAAGGGTAAATAGACTCTCAGTAAGGGTCTGATGGGACAAACATGAGGCAAGATTTTTCTTAGGTCCTGCCCATCCCACTTCCTTTTAGATCTATCCTGCTTCAGATCTCTAGGGCTCTTTGAAGGGTGGCCGCTGGTGATGGTAATGGGAGTTACTGCTACTTAACGGCAGATAAAGTGACAAACGGAAAGTATCATGGATCCCTTGTGCTCCCATAGAGATTTTTCAGGATACAGCATGGATTTGCTACTTACCTCCCTCCATCCTTACAAGCATTTTGATGTAGCTGGAGTCAGCCTTATGACCTCTGATTTGTGGAGGAGGGATCTGTGTTTCACAGAGACCAGATGACTTTCCAAAGGCCACACCGCTGGCTTATGGCAGAGCTATGACTGGAATTTTTTCTGCTTACCACCTGGGCCAGGTGCACCTGGGGGTTTGAATAATGGGTGTTTCTAGGAAGAGTGATGCTAATAGCAAAGAACCAGCACGTCATGCGGCACTTGCCCAGCCAGCGCGTGGACAAGGTCCAGGGACTGCGACAGACAGATTCACGGGAGTTCGACTTCTAGGGACAAGGCTTTTACGTGACTCGAGATGTCCTCAGCCAAAAGGACAGCTGGGCAGGAGTGGGGGCCAAGGACGCTAAGTGCTCATTACTGCTCAGCCTCCTGGCTGTGGAAGGAGGAGCAGGGCCCCAGGGACTCCTGGAGCTGGGCTCCAGAGCCTTCCCGGCTGTGTGCCCTGGGCCAGGAAACACCCGACCTGTAAGACTCAGCTGAAAAGAGGGGCTCAGACCCAGATCAGGGGTCTTCTAACTGCAATCCTGGGGAGGCCACCCCCCTGTACCGCTCCAGGTACCTCAGTCATTGAAGAGGCTCTGTTTTTTGTTTTTAATTCTTCAGACTTAATTGGAAGGATTCTGATGCCAACATTTTTCTGAACAGTTGACCAAAATGACCTCGCATGTTTCCCTCTCATCTGCTCCTGAGTTTCCACCCCTGGGTCATGGTACTTTGCCAGCCCGCACTGACATTAACCAGCCCTTGGGAGACAGCCCTGGATGCTACCCCCTCCTCGTCCCCTCTGCTTCGTTCTACCCATCCCGCTTCCTCAGTTTCCCTTTTAGCCCCTGGTACCATCCTGCCCCCGCTCAGTTGCCTGGTCTCCTCGCTGGCCTCACCCCTGCACTCAGCCCTCCACGCAGTTGTGTTCACTGCCAGCGGGAGAAAGCCCAAGGCATCAGGCATTCCAGACCCTTCGGTCCTACCCTCTCCTCCGTGTCTAACCCAGGGGACGGTTTCCAGGTTTCTGAACTCTGCTTTCTCTCATGCATTGGGATGCAAGTTTCCCTGTGCCCGGAGCTCTCTTTCTGGTCCTTGTCATCTTGGAGCCACTGGACTCACCCTGAAGACTCAGCTCAATTGTCATGTCCTCAGTGAAGCCTCCTGCAAGCACCCTCCCCAGCTGATGAGTCACTTCTGTGTCCCTGCAGCTGCTGCTAAGATCTGTCACATCAATCCTCCCAGCCCTGGTTCCCCGCTCAACCCCAGGCTTCTCAGGGTCTGGGATTTAAAACTTCACCCCAATCACAGATGTCCGGTGTTTCTAACAAACCTGAGCTCAGCAAATGCTTGTTGAATGAACAGATGATTTTCCTCTGCAGCCGGGCCCTGTGCCAGGTATGGGAGGCTTGCACCTCACCATTTGGACCCTGTGAACCTGTAGGTCCTAACTTGTCGACCCCTAACTTGTCGAACTCTGACTGCAGCTTTATGAGCACAAACTTTAAAAAAATACAGAATTATACAAAATCAGATGTATTTACAACCGACAGATTAGACACACTCCGTCAAGCCAGTTTAGTGGATTGATTACTTTTCTATAGAACATGGTTAAACGGGTCCTGATTTTTGTCCGTTTTTATCAGTATTGATTCTTTTCCAGGTAGATTTTATAATGAATATTTGCTTCACTGAGGGATTTTTTTGTCCCTCATAAAGTTTTACAAATTATAGCAGTTTCTGTTGTAATTTTCTTTTGTGGGTGTTATTTTTACCCAATCCAGGTTTTCTGGAACAAATTTTGTGGTAGACTTAAAAAACTTAATTAGCTTTTTATTTTTTAGAAGCAGTTTTAGGTTCATAGCAAAAACTGAATGGAAAGTACCGAGAGTTCCCAGATACTCCTGTCCCCATACCTGCACAGCCTCTTCCTCTATGGCTGTCCCCCACCACGGTGGCACATTTGTCACAACTGATGAGCCTACATGGACACATCATCACCCTAAGTCCAGAGTTCACATTAGGGCTCACTCTTGGCGGTGTACATTCTGTGGGTTTGGACAAATGTAGAACGACGTGTATCTGTCGTGATAGTACCACACGGAATAGTTTCATGGCCCTAAAAATCCTCTCGTCTCTGTCTATTCATCCCTCCCTCCTGCCTAACTCTTGTGATAAAAATATGATCAGAATGACTTCAATCTTTTGTTAATTCCAACTGTAAAATAAATTTTAACATGTTCAATTTGAACTATACTCAGTTATATTTTGTGTAAATTACTTTTACAGGCAACAATTGATTAAAAATTAATCTGTATTTATTTTTCAGGTTATTTATGTGAAAATTGTGAGGAACCTTCTGTTGGGTATTCCAGACTTCTTCCAGAGACAAAGAGTAGCCAGGTGAAAATGGAGAAGTCAGACTGTCCCTTCTCAGACCCTACTGTGGCTCTCTTCACTCTGAACAAAAGCTGGTCTTGGACTTCCCTGGTGGCGCAGTGGTTAAGAATCCGCCTGCCAATGCAGAGGACACGGGTTCGAGCCCTGGTCCGGGAAGATCCCACATGCCACACGGAGCAACTAAGCCCATGCGCCGCAATTACTGAGCCTGTGCTCTAGAGCCCGCGAGCCACAACTACTAAGCCCAGGTGACCCAACTACTAAAGCCTGCGCGCCTAGAGCCCGTGCTCTGCAACAAGAGAAGCCACTGCAATGAGAAGCCCGCGTACTGCAACGAAGAGTAGCCGCCGCTCGCCACAGCTAGAGAAAGCCCGCGCGCAGCAACAAAGACCCAACGCAGCCAAAAATAAATAAATCCATCAAAAAACAAACCAAAAAACCCCCACACAATGGCCTGGTCTCTATCCCAGCAACTCAGAGAGCTTCAGTCTCTGGTCAAGGTCACGGAGCTTATGTTGCGGACAGAATCAGGACCAAACCCAGCCAACCTGGCTCCAAAGCTGATGCTCTCTCATTGAGCCCCTGCCTTGTCCTGCAACTGTCCCAGGTGACGACAAGGTTTTGTAGAGTCCCTTGGGGGAGGGTGTCCATCAGGTTACAATGAAAGATCGTGTATCAGACCAGACCAACCCTGGGTTGGGAGACTGGGGAGGGTAATGAAAGCCGGTTGGAAGCAGGATATTGCCTTCTAGACCCAGTACTCCAATCAACCTTGAGTATGACCTTATGCAAGCCATTTACCTTCTCTGACTCCAGGTTTTCTTATTTGTAGCATTCATTCATTCAACAAATATTTGTTGGACACATATGACATGCTAGATGCCAGACAGTGTCATAGGTACCAAGGATACAGCCACAAATAAGACAAAGTTCCTGACCCCATGGAGTTGACTCTGAACTAGATGGTCTCTAAACCCTCTGAACTCCATGATGCTATGGGGGAGTAGGGGGGCTGCATTTTGTGGGGATACAGAATCAGTTCAAAGCCAGTTCTTATCCGAGAGTAGTTGATCATTGGGCAGGGCAAGACAGGCTGCCCGCCGTAAAACAATCAGAGACACAAATTCCCTCTAATGACGTCAAGGACCTGCATAATTTGGCCCTTCTTGCCCTCTCTGGCAACCTCGCAGGCCAGTTTTCCTTCAACTCACCAGCCGAATCCTTTCCAGCCTATCTTAGGCTGGATCCCCCAGAAGCAGGCTCCGAGGTTAGTAATTTGAGTGCAAGCAGTTGATTTGGGAGGTGATCCTAGAAAGCAATGGTCGTAGAGTGGGGCAGTAAGGCAGAGAAGGCAAGGAAAGCAAGCCAAGTGTGTCCCATTACAGCAGGTTATTGCTGAGAGCAATTGGAACTCAGTCCTGACGGAGAATTCTAGGGGTGAGAATTCTAGGGGTAAACGCTGGGGCATTTACCCATCAACTCCTATTGAGCACTGGCTGAGGGTTGCTCCTAGGGGCATTAACTTCCTGGCACTTCCGGTCTGTTCAAGGCACCATCCAACAGAGAGCCCTCAGGCAGAGACTCTTGGGGGCTTGCAGTAGGGCACTGTGTGTGCTGAAAAGGTAAGTGCTGATATGGAATATGGGAGGGGCTGCTATAAGGCCTCAGGGCCTTTGCACTTACTGTTCCTTTGATTGGAGCAAACTTCTCCCCAGCTCTTTGAAGAACTGGCACCTTATCCGTCAGCTCTCAGCCCAGAGTCTTTTCCTCTGACAGATCCTCTGTGAATTAGCACCCCCCATCCCGGGACTCTCCATCATATCTTCTCGTTTATTTCTTTCATAGCGCATGTCACAATCAGAAATCAGCTTCTGTGTTTGTTTGCAGGCACTTCTGTATCTCTAGTGCCTAGAGAAGCATCTGGCTCATAGTTGCACTTCCAGAACCATTTTCTGCACACACACGTGCCATGTCATCCACACCCAGCTAAATACCAACATGCCTTCCACCCCCACTCCCAGACTTGCGACCAGAGAACGGAGTAAAGATTGAGTTTGGGTTACGGGGACACGAAGACACTGCTCAGGTTTTCATGTACACTGGCTAGACGTCTGCTCATCAGAAAAGTCTGAAGCCTGTATTGTGCTTTGGGAGAACGATGGTAGTAACACTCCAGCAGGATAAGGGAGACAATGACCAATACTGATGAAAATAGTGGAGTCTGCAAGTTCCCCGAATGATTGGATATTTTTGCTTCTGATGTAAAGTACGGATCCCTTCTAACAGCCTACTTGTAGGTATTAAATGGACAAGAGCCCAGTGAATGTCCTTCAAGATAAATTTCATGTTATCTTTTCTTGTTCAAAGAGGTTTATTCCATCCCTTCAAAAATCTGTAGGGTATCCTGCTTCTGTTTTTTAAAAACTATATTTAGTTTGCTTTGAAGATGAATAAAACTGAGATGCTATTATGTTCCTTTCCTACTTTGCAGCATCCAGAAATTCCTTTACTATTAGTACTCTAGAGAAACAGATTTCTTTGATTTTTTTTTCAGTTTAGAAGATCAAAAGCTGCCAGAAATTGTTTCAGAAGAAAAATAAATCTCTGAGAAGTTGGATTTGAAATTCTGAGAGGCCAGCACCTGTGTCCACTGTGTCAAGAGCCATGTGATGAGAGTGGCTCTAACTGTGGCATCTGCCCCCTTGTGCCTCTCCGCCTCTCCTAGGGAAGCCCCGCCTTAGCCTCCACCTTCTGCTTTCTCTTGTGAAATCATAGAATATTGGGCTTAAAATTAAATTTATTGTAAATCTGAGCAGGCAGAATCATTTCCCAAAGAGGGTGATTAAAATAAATGACTCTCAGTCTTTGGAAAAACCCACTATTTCTTGGAGATGAGGACTCAGATTATGGAAAGTTTTGAATGAAAGATTCAATTTTCTATAAAGGTAGTGCCTGAGGGAGTTCCCTGGTGGTGCAGTGGTTAAGACTCCATGCTCCCAATGCAGGGGGTCTGGGTTCAATGCCTGCTCAGGGAACTAGATCTCACATGCATGCCACAACTAAGAGTTCACATGTTGCAACTAAGGAGCCTGTGAGCCGCAACTAAGGAGCCTGCCTGCTGCAACTAAGACCCGGCACAACCAAATAAATAAATAAATAAATACTAAAAAAATAGTGCCATTGATAAAAAAAAAAAAAAGTTGTGCCTGGACCAATTCCTTAGGTTACCTCTCCTCTCTGCCCCAGGAAGGTTGAGGGTTTAGCAACCATCTCACCACACTTTCCTATGTGCCTTGGGACATTTGTGTTTTGGGCTGCCGAGAGGATTTGGGGATCTCAGAATGCTGGTGGATGGAATATTTGGGGAGAACAGAAAAATCTCAGAAACGCCATTGGTTGAGGTCAGATACCCGGTAGGAGATAGAAATCAAAGAAGGGGAGAAATGTCCAATATCACCTGTGTTGATGCTCTGGGAGAAAACAAGAGAGACTGGATTCAGAGAAGACAGCGACCACAGAATCTTGGTGACCACACACATCAGAGCTGAATCCTGAAGCTGGGTCTTTCCCTGGTTTCCCAACTCAGCTTCATCCTTGGATTACACATAAATATTAAGTTAGAACATACACAATAAAATGGATTAATGGCAGAAGAATTAGAAAATAAAGACAAAGGAAAAAAATTAACACCATCACGATCCCACCCACTCTGCAAAATGAATGGTAACACTTTGGTATTATTTTATACTTTGGGTATGATATAATATGATATTGGCATATATACATTACACAGTAAGTATATAAACAGGTGTATGTACATATATACACATTTGAACAATAAATATGTACGTATACATACTTGTTTCGATAAGTAAACAAGCATATTATAGATGCCTATTTTTGTGATTTGCTTTTTCTCCTGGTATGTTGAAAAGACCTTTCATTTCCATAAATACATATTTTCATCTATATAATTTTGAAGTTTGGGGGTAAATAATTTTAGACAGTGAAAAGTTTGCGGAATAGTACAGAGAGTTACTGGAAGGCCTTTGCCAAGCTTCCCCTGATGTTAACATCTTGCACAACCATAACATGATGATCAAAACTCAAAAATTAATATTACTAAACTACAAGCTTTATCTGGACTTCTCCAGTCTTTCCTCTAATGTTCCTTTGTATTTCCAGATGCAGTTTAGGATTCCACAATAATCTTAGTTATATCTCTTAGTCTCCAACCTGTGACGGTTCTTCAGCTTCTTGTTTTTCGTGACTTTGACCGTTTTGAAGAATACTGGTCAGTTATTTTGTAGGATGTCCCTCAATTTGGGTTTTTCTGATGTTTTCTTATGATTAGATTGAGGTTATACTTTTTTGGTAAGAACACCACACATGTCCGTTTCAGTGTATCATGGTGTTGCATGGTGTTGCATGGGCTGCATGGTGTTGCTAACTGGTGATGTGAACCTTGATCAGTTTGTTAAAGTGATGTCTGCTGGATGTCCCTCCAGTGTAAAGTCATTATTTTCCCCTTTGCAATTAATAAATCTTGGGGAAGATACTTTGGGAGTGTGCAAATGTCCTTTTTTTGTTCAAATGTTAGTCTGCTGATTTTAGCATCCACCAGTGGATATAAATTGCAACAATTATTACTGTGATATTTTAATGATGATTTTCTATTTGCTTCATTCCTTTGTTTATTAACTGGAATTCTTCAGTACAGAAGGGCAGCTTTTCCTCCCTCCCACCCCCCCTCTCTCTCCCTTCTTTCCTTCCTTCCTTCCCTCCCCCCTCCTTTCTTTCTTTCCTTCTTTCTTTCTCTCTCTCTTTCTTTCCTTCCTCTTTCTTTCTTTTTCTTTCTTTCTTTCTTCCTTCCTTTCTTTCTTCCTTCCTTTCTCTCTCTCTTTCTCTCTCTCTCCCTCTCTCTCCCTCTCTCGTTCCTATTGATCACTTGCTTGCTTTATATTAGTATGTGGCCACATAGATATTTGTTCTCGACTATGGTTATAGTCCAATGTTACCTTTATTGATTTTGTTGCTCAGGTTGTACCAGCTCTGAACTTTGGGAGCTCTTTCTGGTTGGTCCCTAAGCCTTTTCACCAGGTCCTCCACACCCTTACCCCACCACCTTCCCAACCTTCCTCTGAGCACTTTCTTACTTTTTGGCACCTGGAGATGCTTCAAAGCATTGCATATTTTCCTTGACCAATGTTGGAAGCAACCTCTTCTCCATGGAGCCCTAGTACCTTTTTAATTGGAGAATGGTGTTTAGAAACCAGGATCTGGCTAGATGGCCTCATCACTACTGGGATGTTATTGCTTCTAAGCCCTTTCAGCAGACAAAGCTTGGAAATACACACACACACATACACATACATACATGTACACTATTTGGTGCACACACACGTATTTACCTTCATTTCTTAAAAAATCCCACGAGTTTATACTAATACCTCTAGTTCCAACCCAATACCACTAGGCTCATTCTAGCTTTCTCACTTCCCTTATTTATAACTTCCTCTGACATGAGAAACCTGGCCCTCGTTGTCTACAGTATGTTGACTTAATCGTTCAACTAGTATATACACATAAAGCAGTTTCAGAATAGCTAACTCTTCCTGTAACAAAAATACAGTATTTGTGCACAGTTCTTTTATCTTTAGCCTGAAAGCATCCTGTCAACATTTTGTTTCACAAAGTAATTTAGGTTAGTTGTTTTCTCCTCACCCCCTTCAGTGTGGTAGTATGGCCCATTTGTAACACAGTCAGCTTCACTTGTTACACTAGGTCTTCCATTTGGGGTACCCTCCGCATCTTTGATTTTTTTGAATTTTACACACAGTAAAATTCTCTTTGTGGGGTGTGGTATTATGGCTTTTGACAAATTCATGGAGTTATATATCCATCACTCTAGTAACACAGAGAACAGGTCATCACCCCCAGCACTTCCTTCATGTGGTCCCTTTACAGGAAAGCCACCAATTTGTTTCCATTTCTATAGTTTTACTTTTTCCAGAATATCATATAAATGGAATCATACAATATGTCACCTTTGGGGTCTGACTTCCACCACTTAGAAAGTGCATTTAAAATCCATATGTGCTGTTGTGTGCATCAACAGTTCATTTCTTTACATTGCTGCAGAGTATTCCATTTTATGGATGTACCACAGGTTGATTTTTCTTTTTCTATACGCTGGTTGAAATATATATGGGTTGTTTCCAGTTTTTGACAATTACAAATAAAACTGCTTTAAACATTTATGCACAGGGTTTTTTGTTTTTTCTTTTGGTGTGTGTATGTAAAATTTTATTTCTCTTGGATAAATACCTAGGTATGGGATTGCTCAGTCATGTGTTATGCGTATATTTAACTTTTGTAAGAAACTGTCAAACTGTTTTCCACAGTGGTTGTACCATTTTGAATTTCCACGAGCAATGTATGAAATTTCCAGTTCTCTGCATCCTCACTTACGCTTGGTATTTTCAGTTTAAAATTTTTAAAATTGTGGCCCTTCTGCTAGACACATAAGTGGCATCTTATTGTGGTTTTCATTTGCATTTCCTTAGTGACTAATGATGTTGAGCATCTTTTCATATACTTACTTGTCATTTGTATATCTTCTTTGGTGAGGCTTTTGTTTATATCTTTGCAATATAAATTTATAGAATCTTTAAAACATCTTTTTGTCTATATCTTTCACCCCATTTTTAACTGGGTTGTTTGTTTTCTTATTGCTGAGTTTTGAAAACTCTTAACGTACTCTGGATACAAATCTTTTATCAGAAATGTGATTTGCAAATATTTTTTCCTACTCTGTGACCAGCATATTAATTTTCTTAACAGTGTCTTCTGCAGAGCATAAGTTTTAATTTTAATAAAGTTTTATTTATCAGATTTTTTCTTTTATGGATTGTGCTTTTGAGGTCATATCTAAGAAATATTTGTAAACCTTAGGTTACAATAACTTTTTCCTGTATTCAACTAGACCATTTTATAGCCTTATATTTAAATTTAGGTATATAATCCATTTAGGATTAATTTTTGTATAAAATGTAAGATTCAGATTGAGGGTTTTTTGTTTGTTTTTGCATGCAGACAACCAAGTTTTGTGGGCACCACTTGTTTTAAAGTCTATCCTTTCTAAATTGAATTGTCTCTGAACCTTTGTCAAAAGTCAGCTATTTTTGTGGGTCTCTTTTTGGACTTTCTAATGTGTTAAATTGACGTATGTGTCTGTCCTTTTGCCAATACCATGTTGTCCTGATTACTGTAGCTTGATAGTAAGCTAAAATTGGAGTATGAGTCCTCCAACTTTCTTCTTCTTATCAGGATTGTTTTGGATATTCTGGTTATTTTACTTTTCCATATACATTTTGGAAACTGATGTTGATATCTACAAAAAAGCTTGCTTCCATAATTCCCTGGCCATCCAGTGGTGAGGACTCTGCATTTCCACTGCAGGGGGTATGGATTCGATCCCTGGTTAGGGAACTAAGATCCCACAAACTTCACTGTGTGGGGAAAAAAAAAAAAAGCTTGCTTGGGGTTTTGATTGGGATTGCATTAAATCTATAGATCAATCTGGAGAGAATCAAAATCTTAACTATATTGAGTCTTTCAATGCATGGACATATTATCTTTTTCTATTTATTTAGGTCTTTTTTTTAATCAGTGTTTTATAGTTGTCAGCATACAGATTCTGCAGATTTTTTGTTTGATTTATAGCTAAGCATAGAATCCTTATTTTTAATTTCAATCATTCATTCCTAGTAGATAGAATTACAATTATTTAATTTTTGTGCGTTGATTTTTTAAAAATTCTGCAACTTTTAGTTCAAGGAGTCTGATTCAATATTTTGATGTTAAAGGTGATGTTAGCTGTAGTTTTTGATAGTTTTTTTTGTAGATGCTCCTCTGTTTCGCAGTTTCTGAGATTATTAAAAATCATGATTTGAGGTTGGATTTCTTCAAATGCCTTTTATGCATCTATTAAGGTGATCAAATGGTGCCTCTAGTTTATTTATATGGCCATTTGCATCACTTGGATTTTGAATGTTGAATTAGCCTTGCATTCTTGGACTAAGCCTCACTTGGTTGGGATATATCATTCTTTTTATATATTGCCAGAATCTGTTTGCTAATATTTTTTGAGGTTTTTTGTGTCTATGCTCATGAAGTATATTGGATATTGGATAGCTGTTGTTTTCTTTACTTGTAATGTCTTTGTCTGGTTTTCGTATTAGAGTAATACTGGCCTTTTGAATGAGTTTTCAATTTTTTGCTTGGTCAACTTAGCTAGAGTTCTATCAATTTTATTGATCTTTGCAAAGAATCAGCTTTTGGTTTCTCTGTTATTTTTCTGCTTTCAGTGTCAATAATTTCTGTTGTCATATTTATTATTTCCTTCCTTCTGATTGCTTCAGGTTTATTTTATTCTTCTTTTTCTATTTTCTTAAGCTGGAGGCTCAGATTACTGATTTGAGGCTTTTCTTCTTTGCAAATGCAGGGAATTAATGCTATAATGTGCCCTGTAGGCACTGTTTTAGCTGTATCCCACCAATTTTGTTATGCTGTATTTTTATTTTATTACAGTTCAAAATAATTTTTAATTTTCCTTGAGATTTCTATCCTTTGATTTATGGATTGTCTAGAAGTGTGTTGTTTAATATCCAAATATTTGGATATTTTCAGGATATCTTTCTGTTATTAATTTTGAGTTTAATTCTACTATCTGAGAACATAGTTTGTGAGATTTGTATTATTTTAGACCTGCCATGGTTTAATGGTCCAGAATATGATCTATCTTGGTGAATGTGTACTTATGTTATCATGGTCCCTTAAGACACTGTATTTTGATGTTTCGGGTTGGAGTGTTCCATAATTTTCAATTGTTTCAATTCGATTGACAGCATTGTTCAGGCCTTATAAATCCTTACTAATTTTCTGCCTCCTTTACTATTAATTATTGAGAGAGCAGTGTTAATATCTCCAAGTAAAATTGTGGATTATCTATTTCTCTTTTCAGTTTTACCAATTTTTGCTTCATGTACTTTGGAGTTCTGTTTTTAGGTGCATACATGCTTAGGATTGTTATATCTTCTTGGAGAATTGACTTCTTTATCATTATACAAGATTCATTTTTTTATCTCTGATAATATTCCTTGTTTTGAAGTCTACTTTGTATGATATTAATATAGGGACTCTGGCTTATTTTGGTTAGTGTTTGCATGACTTATCTTTTTCCACCTTTGTTTTCTTCAACCTATTTATGTCCTTATATATCCAGCATATAGCTGGATCTTGCTTTAAAATTTTAAAAATCTGAATCTTTTATTCTGTGTATTTAGACAATTCACATTTCATGTAATTATTGATACGTGTGGATTAAAATCTACCATCTTGTTAGCTGCTTCTTTTTGTTCCATCTGTTCTTTTTTCCTTTTTTCCCTTTTACTGCTTTCTTTTAGGTTAATTGAGTATTTTGAAATCATTTAATTTTTCTTTTCTATTTATTTATAATTTATGACCTCTTTAGGATTGTTTTAGTAGCTGCCCTAGGGTTTAAAATATGTATTTTTAACTAATAAGGGTCTGCCTTCAAATAATATCATACCATTTCATGTACGGTATAAGGACTTCCAACAGTATAGTATTCCTAATCCCTTCCTCCAGTTCTTTGTGCTACATTTGCCATACATTTTACATTTACATATGTTATAAACACATAATACATTGCTACTATTTTTGCCTTAGAGAGTCACTTTTCTTTTAGAACAATTAAAATTAAGAAAAATGAATTTCATTTTACCTTCTTTTTTCCATTTCTTTGTTTAGATACAAAGATCTGTTTGATATCACAGTCCTTCTGACTGAAAAACTTCCTTTAACGTTTCTTCTAGTATAAGGGTCTTGGCAATGAATTCTCCCAGTTTCTGTTTCCCTGACAATGTCTTTATTTCTCTTTCATTTAAAAAATATTTGTGCTGGGTATGAAATTCTGGAATGGCAGGGGTTTTGCTTTCTTACAACACTTTAAAGATATCACTTCATTATCATCTGCTTGCATGGTTTCTGATAAGTCTGCTGTCATTATTATTTTTTTTTCCTTTATAGCTAAGAAGTCTTCTTCTCTGGCTGTCTTCAGAATTTTTTCTTTGACTTTCCCCCTCCCTCTCACGTACCTAAGTAGTTTTTTTTTTTTCCCCCCTTTGGTTTTGAATGTATCTTACTTGGTGTTCTATGACCTTTCTGGATCTGTAGTTTAGTGTCTGTCATTAATTTCAGAAAATTCTTAGCCTCTATTTCCTCATATATTTCTTCTGCCTCTTTCTTTTTCTCTTCTTAGGTGTCTGGCTGTGTCTACCCCAGTTAAGCAAGTGCTCTTGCCTTATCTCTCCTTCTAGGCACCTTTCTTTCTCCAGATTTTCAGTTAGTTGGCTGTCCTATGACCTCAGCTCTCTGATGGGTTCAAGAAATGTAGTAATCTTGAAGGTTCTCTGGATTTTTTTTCTTATAAGAGTAGGAATGATGCTTTTTCCAGTTCTTTCCATCTCTTAGTGGAAACCAGGAATCTACAACATACTTTTAAAATAATTACATTATATTTTATTTTATAGATGTGTTGTGCCTTGTTAAAACTATTCTCTATTTTTTTAGAATTTAGATTACTTAATATTTGTTTTTGTTATTATTAGTAATGAAGCAATAAATATATTTGGACATACATCTTTGTGCTCTTATCTGAGTAGGATAAACTAGTAGAAACTGGATTGCTAAGTATGTATCTTTTGAAAAATTTTTATTAAGTGTTGCCAAATTGCCTTTCAGAAAAGGCACCCACCCATCAGCAAAGATGAGAGTGTTCATGATTACAGTTTTAGGACTCTGGGGAAGCTGCCTCCATGGCATGAGTGACTTTCCCTCACCACAGACATGTCATTTGCTTGCACATGCCTAATCCTGACCCAGGATTTCCTAGTTTCCATCTCTGGCCAGGTCTCACTGCATGAAGCACTGCCAGAAAGGAAAGTCTGAAGTGGGACTAGATTAAATATTGATAAACCTCAGCCCAGTCTGTGACTACAATGTGCCCTTCTAATGGCTGATTAAGATATTGGAAAGGCGTTTGACATTTCCTGTCTTAGGAGTTCTAAACCAATTCTAAGGCACAGACCAACCACAGTCATGCAAGACTGATAGCTTAAATTGGACATGGTGGAGATTAATTTCTGATCAAGGCAACTTTTAATTATTGTGCTGGGAAATAAATAACTGAAACAATCTTTAAATATTTTTGGTAGTGGGGGATGTTGTGGTTTGGATTTTTAATTCCAAATTAAAATATTTAATGCTTTATAAAGCAGTTGCTGTTTAAACTGCCAATAATATTTAACATGAAGTTACTCACCATTTCTTATCCTCATACTGTATAATTTATAACACTAAGCCCTTTCAATACTCCAAAATGCCAGATAAACTTTTCTCATTTGCTCTTAATTTGGTCACGCAGGATAATACCAACATCTGAAGGCTCTTTAAACTGCTTTTTAAAATTCATTCCTGTGAGATCACCCGTGCCCCCTCTGCTCCTTGTCATCAGCCATAATTATTTCCAATCCAAAGCGGCCCTTAATGCACTTATTAATCTGGCATTCTCCTCAGTACGAAGCACATTCAGCTCGATTAATTTTTTAAAACCCCCCTTTTTTATAGGGGACTGCAGATGCTTGCTTATTACTGAAAAGCTATTAGAAGCTAACACCTTTCTCTCCCCGGAGACTGGCATCGTCCTAGGCCTCCAAATGCCACCCTGTTTTGCATTATCAGCTGCTAAGATGAAGTATTAGAGTCTTTTTTTTTTTTTTTTTTCTTTTTGCTTCGGGATTGGTAATGCTATTATTAGCTAATGGCAGAATCCTGCATGGCCTGTGGATGGAGAGAGATGGTTCCTGGGCTAAAACAAACAGATTTTTAGATTTTCTGGCCTTCTCAAGGGTGTGTACCCCCAGCTCTGGAATGCCTGTGCTTCCAGGTGAGAGATACAGGACTGGACTATTGGGGAGAGAGAAAGAGAGAGAGAGAGAGAGGGAGAGAGAGAGAGAGAGAGAGAGAGAGGGAGAGAGAGAGAGAGAGAGAGAGAGAGGGAGAGAGAGAGAGAGAGAGAGACAGAGAGGAGGGAATGAGATTATCTTCTCTCTCTTCCCCAGTGACCCCTTCCACTTTGGATGACACTCATAGACAGTTCCAGGCACCCTGAAAACATCAAAAAATCGCTGAGGCTGTTGTGTAGTAACAAAAAGGCAGGCTTCCTGTTTTCTCAGAAACTACGACAGGAACACAAGCAAAGTGATGGCTCTTGGCTTCACAAGGCCTGATGATGCACTGGCGGCTTGGGCGGGGACCAGGAGAGGATGCTAATAGATGATTTGTCAAGACCCGTTTAGGGATATCAGGTTTTACAGCTTAGGGCTATGCTCCAGGTCACCTGCTGGGAAACACTAGGGACGGTGAAGCCAACCTCTCAGAAATGGCTGTTCCTTAGGAACTGCTCACAGCCTGGGGTCCCCAGTGAGGAGGGAGTTAGGAGAGGACCATGCCAAGAATCAGAGTCTCCAGCTGAGGTTCCTAGGCTCTGGGGTTGAGCTCAAAGAGGCAGATATGGCTGCAAACCAACCAGATTAACAGGATGCTGACAATGCATATCTGGTCTCACGGTTTGTCTCTTTGTCCTCCTCCACACTTGTATTTGGGAAAACAGAGGGCCAGGATACAATGCTGGAGATGCTGAAGGAGAGACCATGGGCCATCCTGACTGCAGGTCCTCCCAGGAGCATCTCTGCTAGGGTGAGGACAGCCCTGGCACCCACCCACTGAACCTGGACCTCTGACCACGTGTCCCACCTTTGCTTTCCTGAGGCTTGGCCATTGGTCACATTATCCTCACCTGTAGATAGCTTCCTTAGGGAACGTTCCATTAAAACATTCATAGCCACGGTGCTGGGGGAGACTTTCTTATGTCCAGCTTACAGATGAAGAAACTGAGGCTCTGAAAAGTGAAATCATTTCCTGAGGCCGTACTCTGATAGAGACAGGGGTCATCCCAGGCTTTGCTCTTGCCAGGGTCTATGCTTATTCTACTCCAAAACCCGCCTCCATGGCTTGGATGGATTCACTGGGGTCCTAAATCCTCACCAGCATAAACAGCCAGAAAACACACCACCGTGGTGAGTTTAAGTTGCCAGAGCTGGTCTCTGTCTGGTCGTCTCTACCACCATAGAGATTGATTTCCTACAGAAACTTTTTCAAGGCACTTTTCTAAAGGGCAGTAGTAAAAAAAAAAAAAAAAAAAAAAAAAAATCTTAGAAGGAGTTAAGATGTGGAACAGTGGCCCAAGAATAGAAACAACTCATGACTGAACTGTTCTAATATAAGGCTTTAAAATGATACTATTTTTTGTAATGCTATAAGGACTGTTTTACAGGCAGTTCTATTTTTCCTGGATGCCCCAAATAAATGCATTTTGTTTTATCTCAACATGACATTGCTTGTAATTTAAAACCCTCACTCGACTAATCTCCAAAGATTGTAGATTAACTATGATGATAATAAAAATAACAATAATAGCCTCAACACTTTCTATACATTGAGTTCCCCCGGACCACTCACATGTACATGTTATTACCATTTTGGGGGCTCTGAGAGGTTAAGTAACTGTCTCAAATTTGCAGAGGACCAGTTGAAAGGATCCAGGCACTGTAATTCATTTCTGATACACATTGTATTTTTATCTTTTTGAAGAAAGTAATCTGACAGTAGCTACTAAGAATAAGTATGCATATACACTTGACCCTTCAATATGCCTTGAGGAAAACTAATCTACAGGCAGTTTGACCTCTGGATCTTCTGCTTCTGGAGCAGACAAATAAGGATGTTTTTCTCTAGCATTATTTGTCATGGCAAAAAAAAAAAAAAAGAAAGAAAAAGAAAAGAAAACAATCTAAAAGAAGTCTATTAAAATAAGATTGAACCAACAAATTAGAGTGTTGGTGTGGAGTGGTCTCTGATATATTAAATGTCAAAAGCATACTCCAGAGTAATATTTATAGTATGATCCTATGTTTGTAAAAACAAAATCAAACCAAACCAAGGTCATATATGTATCTGCGGTCTAATTTGCATTTGTGCGATTATGGACGATGTCCTCCTGGCTGTTAATATGGGTTGTCAATGTGGTTGGAGGATTATTAACTTTTCCTTCTGTAACTTTCATGGATTTACTTGTTATAGCAAGCATGTATTACATTGTCATAAAAACACCGAATAAAGAAAATAAGAGGAATAAAGTCACCAGGCAAAGTCAAGGCTGAGGATTTGGGTTCCCACTTTATAGTCAGAGGATGTTAAAAATTAGCTGTGCTCTTGTTATGGGAAAGGTTATTCCCACCACTAGTCATTTTGGATATGTAATGAGATTTTTCCATTTTTTAAACTGCTGGCTCCCGATGTTGTGTTCCTACACTTGACTGTAGAAAAGAATGTACATGTTAACACAGCTCAGCAATAATATAATCACTGCAATGGAGAATATTCTTCAGTTATCATAGAGTGCTTGTCTCTCAAATAACAAATTTTCCTCATGAGTTAAACAGCAGATATGGATGGCAGAATAGATAACAGCAAAGTAGAGGTTTGAATGAGTTGTGGCTGAACCAGAATGTTCTATCTTTCTAATAAAAAGTAATGCTGATTTAATGCATGATAATGCACTCAACTGAATATATTTAAAAGGCTGCTGAATAGATTGATTTTCTAATGGACTTTGCTCAGACTCACACATGTCTTCCCTGTCCCTCAAGGAAGATTCTTGTTTCAAATGATTGAATAGCTGAAATGAGTTCTACTCTTAGTCTAAAAGTTGTAACAGAATGATCAACCTCTGTTGAGAAGAGTTTCCGAGCTCCAGGAGCCTTGAGGTGAGATTAGAACCATGTGTGCAGACTCATTCTTACTCTAGATGTTCCAGTGACTTTTGTTTGATGGGTATCATAAGACCACTTCCTTTTGTGCCTCTCTCTACAGTGATTATTCTCGTAGAAGTCTTCAGATGACAAAGTCAGAACTCTCATCTACTAATTCTATCACCTGTGTCATTTTCTGTTTCTATTGAGTGATTTTTCTCCTCATTATGGAATGTATTTTTCTCTTTCTTTGCATGCCTAGTAATTTTTGACTGGATACCAGACATTGTGAATTTTATCATGTTTAGTGCTTGATATTTTTGTATTCTTTTAAATATTCTTGAGCTTGTTCTGGGATACAGATAAACTCTTTAGAAACTATTTAGTACTTCTGGGGTTTGTTTTTAAGCTTTGTTGGGTGGGAACAGAGCAGTCTTTAGTCCAGGGCTAATTTTCCTCTAGTACTGAGACAATACCTTTTTGAGTACCTACTTGATGCCTGTGTATTATGAGTGTTCCCTCTGGCTGATGGGAGCACAAACTCTTCCCAAGCAAGTGTGAGCTCTGCTGATTGTACTGCTTAGTTCTATCCTGTGGTCCCCCCCCGCCATTCTCTTCTTGAGTAGCTTTCTCACATGCATGCACTGATCAGTACACGGCTAAAGACTCAAGGGGAGCAGGTCCATGGACAGTTCTCTCTGTAGCTTTCTCCTTTCTGTGCCACTGTCTTCATAGGTACTCCACCCTTCAAATTCCAGCCACCTTGGCCTCCACAAATTCATAACAGTGTCTTTTAAACTCAGTGAGATTGTTGGGCTTGTCTGAGTTTCCCCACCTTGTGCTATGGTCTGGACACTCTCTCCAGCAGCAAGCTGGGCCAATCACAGGGCTCATTTTACTTATTTATCTTCTTTCAGGGATCACTGGCTGTGCTGCTTATTGTCCAAGATCTGAAAAATAATATTTTTTTGTATCTTCTCCATTTCTTGGTTAAGGTGAGAGGGTACATCCAATCCCTGCTACTGTATCATTGTTGGAAGTGGAGGTCTTACAGTGAAGATTCCCAACCTAAAATTCCAGGTGGGTTCCTCATCCCCAAAGGGCTTCATCATTGTCTTATAAATCTGTGGTGAAGTGGTGTCCCTTAGTGAGGCCCAAAAGCTGGAAAGTCTGATTCAGGTCTGGGAATTTTGAACAGGGTTTTGGATCTGTGAAGAAACAAGATGTCCAGGGAGGCTTTGCTGGTGACAAGATGTAAGATCGAACCTGCCATGTGGTACCCACAAGAGCTTCTTTAAATCACAGATTTGTTGCTTTCCTGCTCAAAATCCTGCAACGGCTGCCTGTTGCTCTTATGGTGAAAAGAAACATCCTGGTCCTTGCCTGTATCTGCAGACTCATTTCCTGTCCCTGCCTCTGGCTAAGCTGGCTTTCTTTCAGTTCTTGGACCTTGCCAGCCTGCCTCGGGACCCACTCCTGGGCAGGTTCCCACCTCTAGTCTCTGTTTATCTCTCAAGTCTCAGCTGTGATTCACTTCCCTAGACTAGCTAAGACCCCTTAGGGGTCTCAGAGCCCTCTGTACTCTCCTTTATAGCACTTACACCATTGTGATGACAGGAGTCCTTGTTATCCATGGGTAATCATACTGGAAAGGCCACTTTAGACCAAGTTCACTTAACAAGGGAGCCAATATTTCATGGGCAATAGAGGGGATTTCTTTCTTTTCTTTTCTTTTCTTTTCTTTTTAACATCTTTATTGGAGTATGATTGCTTTACAATCTTGTGTTAGTTTCTGCTGTATAGCAAAGTAAATCAGCTATATGTATACGTATATCCCCATATCCCTTCCCTCTTGTGTCTCCCTCCCACCCTCCTTATCCCACCCTTCTAGGTGATCACAAAGCACCAAGCTGATCTCCCTGTGCCATGCAGCTGCTTTCCACTAGCTATCTATTTTACATTTGGTGGTGTATATATGTCCCTGCTACTCTCTCACTTCATCCCAGCTTACCCTTCCCCCTCCCCATGTCTAGAGGGGATTTCTTTAAAAAAGTTTGATTCAGACTTTAGCTGGAAAACTGAGGCTATACACTATAAAAATAGATTTATTTTAATCCTATTCTTTCCAATTTTAGAGCCAAATTTCCACCACACACTGCAGTTTTAGTATGAACGAAGAATGAATCGTGTTGATAATTTTGAGAAATGCAATTTTTATGACAAAATTGGATGGTGGCAAGATATGGTTTCCCTAGCTTCATGTTTTTTATGGCTTCAGGCTTCCCTGGTGGTGCAGTGGATGGGAGTCCGCCTGCCAGTGCGGGGGACATGGGTTCAAGCCCTGGTCCGGGAAGATCGCGCATGCCACGGAGCAACTAAGCCCGTGCGCCACAACTCCTGAGCCTGCGCTCTAGAGCCCGTGCGCCACAACTCCTGAGCCTGAGCTCTAGAGCCCGTGCGCCACAACTCCTGAAGTAGATTCCTAAGATGAGTGCAGGACCCGGGTCGTTAAAAAGTTCCTTGCGTGGTTTTGGGAGATTTAAGCCTGTCTCCTAGGACTCACTTCTCAGGCCCAGGAAGGTGTAATAAGGAACCAACATTTTAGCCCCAGACCATCTCTCAGAGGAAATGCAGTGCTTTTGATGATTTTCTTTACTCAGGAAAATGTCACTTGAAAGTGCTTACTTTGGGGATATTTTAGCCCCTGGAGATTGCCTGAGATTGGGCTTTCACCCTGAGCCACATCAGTATCCCTGATGGCAGAGAAGGGTACCCCTGAAGACACACGCTGGAAGGACAATTTTTGATGTTTTATTGCAAAATTAGTGTAAAATTTGCATTTGATTTCAGTATCATCCCAAGTGAACTTTTATACAAAACTAGTATCCTCCACAAACCCCCCTCAAACAAACAAACATACAAACAAACAAAAAAACCCCCTCAGAAAACAGTCCTTCAAGTGAAAATCATGCTCCTGGAAGATGCAACAAGTGGATTCTGTAGGCTGTGTACAGTCAGGCAGTAATCCCAAGGGTTTACATAGTCCAGTTTGTGAAACTCATGTTAATGACTCTTTTCTGGAAAAGCATCCATTTCCCCCCACTCCCCTCCTGCAAATTTATTCCCAGATGTGCCAGCAACCTCAGTATCTGGGTCCTTCTAAGCACTGATTCTGAAATAGAAAAAGAATGTCACTCTTGGCTAATATATGCTCTTTATCACTTCCAGCCCCAGTTCCAAGAACACAACTTCATGAAATATCAGTTCTGTTCAGAGAGCATTTGGAGTGTTATTATGATCTAGTTCAATCACTTAAGAAACAGAGAAAACCCATATATGTTCCTCCCATTTCCATTTCTTTTTCTAGGTAACTTTTGAAAAGAAAATCTTTGGGTCGGTTTCTAGATAGATAAAAATATGAATTTAGGGGTTCAGCAAATTCTTAAGATTCATTAAGATTTTTCTTCCTATTTGAAACCCGGGGGTTTTCTCCTCCAGGAGACATAGTCCCAGCTCTGCTTCTGCGTTTTCTGAAAGCCTCACATCCGAGCAGAAATCTCCTTCTGGATTTAGATGTTGATAGTAATTTCCTTTCTTTGCATGCCAGGATCAGTTACCGTTTCTTTCTGGTCAGCTTTTTTCAACTTCATATTTTAGTCTAGAATCCAACAAGATCATAAAATGCTGAAGAAACATTTTATGTTTATGCTCATATGTCAGGTAACCAAATCTCAGAATCCCTTGCCTCGAGGCAAGAAAACTCCAGAGACCCAGTTATGCCTCAACTCAGTTCATAGAATTTTAACTGAACTCATGAGTATTTGTTATTGAGATTTAGAATCATGGAATGTGACAGAACTAGAAGGGGTTTTTAATGCTCATTTAAATTTGATAATTTAATTGACTGTCCTCATTTTATAGAACAAGAAAGTAGGCACACCAGAAAGGTTCAGTGACTTGCTGAAGGCTGTACAGTGAGTTATAGGTAGGACCCCTGTCTCCTGACTCATTCTGGGATACCACAGTGTATAGTTAACATTTGCTACATATCAAACCACCCCAAACTTAGAGGCTTAAAACAACCACCACTTATTTAGGTAATGATTCTGCAGGTCAGCAATTTAGCCTGGGCTCAGGTGGGTGGTTCTTCTTGTCTGGGTTGGGCATGGCTAGGCTTGCTCATGTGTCTGCAGCCAACTTGTACATTGGCTGGGGCTGGTCGATTTATGATGGCCTCATCTGGGATGGCTGGGATGACTGAGGTTTCTCTCCACATGGCAATCATGAGGTTCCAGGAGCAACAAGGGAGAGACCCCTCAATGTGCAGTCACTTTTAAAGACTATGCTTGTGTCATGATTGCTTCCATTGTTCAAAGCAAGCCACAAGGCCAAGCCCAGATGACAGGTGATGAAAAGAGAATAATTTGTGGTCACTTTGCAATTTGCGACACAGGGTGATTTCCATTTTTGAATGACAGGATATCTTACAGGCCATCTTTCTAAGAGTCTCACTTCTGGTTACCTCGTATGACAATATTGACATGCAGTCTTTGTAAATTAAGTCATGGGATAGTCTCTTAAAATCCAATGTTTTCATTTCATCTGGTGCTGGGAGATTGTAATTTTTTTGCATAGGATTTTCCTCCTGGACTATCATCTTAGACGGACATATAAGAAAATTTTTAAAAAGCCATTTCTAGTCCCCCAGTTTATGGTGGAAACAGTCTTCCGTCTTCCAAAATGCTGTTAAAAAGAAACCCAAAGGATCTGCTTATCCACCTCATTATTTCTTGCATAGCTCCAGGGGGCAACAATAGTTTCACTCTTCATATTTTTAGGGCCATTATATGGTTTGTACATGAATCCTGACCTTTTGGGATATCAAACCCCATTGACTCCCATAACACCTGTGAAATAGTCAGGCATAGGTTATTAGCCCCATTTTATAGATTGGAAAACTGAGCCTCAGACAGATTCTTGATACCCTCCAGGAATTCCCATGGGGCCCCGTAGGTGTGAATGGCTGTGTCGGTTTCCTCTCCCTTCAAGTTTATTCTCTAAGTCTTTGGGGGACTTAAGAGAATCACACATACAGCCCTTACATCTGCTCTATGACCTCTCCATCCTCAAGGACCACTGAGATGCTGCCCCTTTGGGCAGAGGGTCCCGCCTTTCCTTCACTGAGCTGATCCAGGCACAAGGTCCAAGCCCTGACTTCCTCCCCGGCTCTTGGCACGTCTGGTGTCTGCATGTCACCCCCACATCGTCCTCTCCTCCTCCACCTCCTTCTCCTCTAGGGTTAATCCTTCACCCAAGATCCTGATTCCATCTGCTCAGGGGGATCAGGGGACATTCCCTGGAGCAGATGACACGTAAGCTGACCCCTGAAGGATGAGTAGGGTCAGCCCAGTGAAAGGCATGGGCAGTACTATGAAGCATCTTCTAGGCAAGAGGAATTGGTGGTGACCAACATGAGAACTGCACGTGAGAGTTTTTATGACTGGAGGGTAGAGTGTGTGTGTGCAGCGGGGGCAGGGGGAATGGAAAATATGGATTCGTCCCTCAACTGGGCCCACCACAACCTGAATTCACCTCAAGAGAAAAATCTTTAGCTGATGGGAATAAGTCTTGAAGGAGTGGCCATATTGATAACCAGAGTCCAAGATTCACGGCCACCTGGTGCTTTCCTCCAGCTGAGGCCGGTGAGCGCATATGAAAAGCCTGGAGTGGGGTGATAACGGCTCTTTGCTGGTTTGTTGATGGCAGGTTGTGAAGATGCCACCTCCACACCAGTCAGCATCTCCTCTATCAAATCTGAGTGCCTGGAAAAGTTGTACTTCCTCTGAGAAACTGCTGCGCTTTTGTTGGGTTGGTTTGTTTTAATCCGGTGAATACCATGCATGGTTAGACTGTAAATGAATGTAGGTCCCTTTTTTCTTTGGCTGCTAGGAAGCTCCAGGATGACTGTTTCCCTAACATATTTTAAAAAGTTAAAATAACTTTATTGATTTTTATAAATACAAATAGAATACTAATTTTAAAATTTCAACAAGACAGTGATGTATGAAAAAGAGAGTTTAAAAATCACTACAAATATTACCATGAGGTGAAAAATATTCCAAGTATCATTCTGTGTTTGCGTGTGTATATTTATCTGTATCTATCAATATCCATGAATGGACTTCCATACATCTATTTATTTTTACTTATCTACCTATGTATCTATCTATCATCTATCTACCTACAAGTGTAAAAGTCTATTCATGAGAAAAAGATTGTATGAATTATGCATGTTATTTTTAATATAAAGTCTTAAAGTCAATTTTATTTGAATTTAAAAGAAGGAAAAGAAACTAAAGGGAAGTGGAAGGAATTGTTGAACTTGAAATCAAAGTTCAAGTTCAATTTGAAACAAGAATATCTTTTTCTAAAAGATCTCTCTAAGGTTAAGAAAAGAGGTTTTGAAAAAAAATTGAGGTTGGAGTAATTATGTTTTTCTAACTGCATGTTTCAATTTTAGACACTATCAGTTACCACCCTGCCATGAAAGATGAGGACGTTCATACCTCCTCTTCCTCCCTTTCCCCCATTACTTACTGTCTGTAAGCTTTATCATCATTGCCCTTTGAGGACTTATAAAATGTTCACAGTTCACACAGTGGTTTAGTATTAATTCTATGTCTAAGTAGAATCTTATGTCTTAGATTCTATTGTCACCATTGGCTATTTTACCACATGTACTCCATTGCTAAAGTCTTGATTCTAATTTATCTCTTGATTGGCTGGATTTCACAGCCAAGCAGTTTTGTCAAGAAGCCACTGTATTCCCTCAGTTTTTAAAATGTGTGTCTTTTAATTCTTTTAATGTCTGAAAATGTCTGTCTTTTGCCTTTATAGCTGACCATCAGCTTGAGTGAGAGAAGTACCTTTGGTCTCCCTTTCTTTCCTTTTGAAGTGAGCGTTCTTGTGCCATTGTGACCTTGAATGTTTCCTTGGAGGCCTGAGAGCAGCCTGATACTCTCCCTCCTCCATGGTCATTTGCTTTTTAAGCCTGGATTCTTGAGGAATTGTTACTTCTTTACTGAAGTTAAATTACTTAATCAGGACACATCATGGTGTTGAAAATTCTGAATTCATTTTTTTCTTTTTTTTCCTGAAACACTACGTACTGTGGATTCAGTCCTTCCTGCATTTCAGACAGTGCTGTTTTGTATCACCCAGTACTTTTATCATTCAACACTTTTTCCATTCCATATTTTGAGTTCTCTGTATCAGGGACACTAATTACCCTTGTGTTGGATTCTCTTAGCACCGATTTCTTTGTCTTTTTCATCTATGTTCTTTGTAATCATCCAGGTTTTCCCTCTTTACCAGTAATTTGATTTTTCACGTCTGTGATGTTCTTGCTGATTTTCATTGTTATTTATTTTTAAATATTGTTGTTTGGTCCACACTTTATTTCCTTTGGTTTGCAATGACCATTTCCCTCTCATCCTGTTATTTTATCATCCCTTTCATCAGTTTATAATGAAAGTTTCAAAGATACAGACAAGTTGAAAGAATTTCGAATGGACACCCATATGCCCATCCCCCCAGATTCTATAATTAAAATTTTACTCTATTTGCTATGGTCGTATATCTGTTAATCAGTTCACCCCTTAATCCACCAACCCCTCATATTTTTGCTGTTTCAAAAGCAAGTGTTGACATTGGTATAAGTCTCTCTAAATGCTTCAACATGGATATCATCAAGTGGGGTTTAATATTTGTTTACAGTTATTTATTTTTCCCTTTGAGGTAAAGTTTGCATGTAATAAAGTACACAAATCTTAAGCATACCACTGCACCATTTGATGAGTTTTCCCCCAAAATGTATTGTGAAAATTTCCAAATACACAGCAAAGTTGAATGCCTTTTACAACAAACAATTATATATGTATTACCTAGATTCTTACATTGACATTTAATTATACTTGCTTTATCGTACATGTCGGGGTAAACTGTATATACAATGAAATGCACAAATCTTAACTGCACATTTGATGACTTTTTTCAGATACATTCACTGTGTACTCCAAACCACTATCAAGATATAGAATTCCCTCATGCCCCTTCTCAGCCAGCCTCCACCCCTACACTGAGGTAGGCACTGCTGTAATTTTTTCTCCCGTAGGTTAGTTTTGCTTGCTCTAGGAGTTCAGGTAAATGGAATCACATAGTATGTACTCTTTTGTGTAAGGTTTCTGTCTCTGAGCATACTGTCCTGAGATTCATCTTTAGTGTTGTTTGTCCCTTTTTTATTGCTTAGTAGTTTTCCATTGTATAAATGTACTATTATTTATTCATCCATTCTCTTGTTGATGGACAGCTGGCATGTTTCAGGTTTTGGCTACTATAAATAAAGCTGCTAGGAACACTCTTTTTGTAAACATATGCTTTCATTTCTCTTGGATAAATATCTAGGATTGGAATATGGGGTCATAGGGAAGGTGTACATTTAGTTTTACAAAACATTGCCAGAAACTTCCCCAAACTGTTGTATTGCCTTTCACTACCACCAGCAGTATTTGAAAGTTGTAATCACTCCATATCCATGGCATCATTTGGTAGTGTCAGTTTTTTTAATTTTTGCCTTTCTGGTAGTGTTCATTTTGAGCTTCTTTTTTTTTTTCGCGGTAGGCGGGCCTCTCACTGTTGTGGCCTCTCCCGTTGCGGAGCACAGGCTCCGGACGCGCAGGCTCAGCGGCCATGGCTCACGGGCCCGGCCGCTCCACGGCATGTGGGATCTTCCCGGACCGGGGCGCGAACCCGCGTCCCCTGCATCGGCAGGCGGACTCCTAAACACTGCGCCACCAGGGAAGCCCTTGCCTTTTTCTTTAGCTAAGGGACTTGTAAAGGATTTTCTTCTGTGGTTTCATTAATGTTTCTTTCATGATACCTTCATGTCTGTCTTTTGGTGGCTGTGTTTCTTTTCCCCTTTGGGAAGAATGACCATAAACTGGACGTTATTAGTTACTACACCATTACTTTTTATTTGGCTTATGTTGAACAGTTCTCTTTAGACATTTGTTTTGCTCTCATGGAGTGTGGTTGGCTTCTTGACTTTCTTTCCATTGTACTTGAGGATGGTTTGATTTTTCCCCTTAGGCTACATTATTTTTTTAAGTCAGGTTTATTGAGGTATGATATGCATCCAATAGAATTCATCCTTTGCCAAGCATACAGTTCTATGAATATTGGCAAATATATGCAGTTGTATAAGTGCCGTCACAATCAAGAGATATGCTGTTTCCATCACCTCACCAAGTTCCCTTGTTCCTTTGTAGTCAGTTCTCTCCCCCCCTCTCCTCTCTGTCCCCTGGCCCCAACCCCTGGCAACCACTGATGTATTTCCTGTCCTTATAATTTTGCCTTTCCTAGAATGTCATATAAATAGAATCATACAGTACGTAACCTTTTGGGTATGGCCTCTTTCACTTAGCATAATGCTTTTAAGATTCATCCATGTTTTTGCACGAATCAATAGTCGTTACTTTCTATTGCTTTATTCCTATTTTTTATTTATTTATTACTCAACTTTTTATTGAGTATTTTTCCACTCTACGGATGTACCACACCTTGTTTATCCACTCACTAGCTAATGAATATTTGAGTTATTTCCAATTCTAGGTGATTGTAAATAAAACTTCTATAAATCTGCACAAATTTTTTTCACTGGGTATTCATATCCTTTGCTACATTTTAAGGAATGGTGTTTCATATCTTTGTCACACGTTTTTATCCTGATGAACTCCAGTAAAGAGGCGTCTGACTTAGACTCACGACTCCCACTTCTAAAAATTCGCTAAATACCCTCTTGGGCTCACCACGCCCAATCGGGGTCGTGTACACTATTCCCACTCTTGGTTTTGGATTATTTCCTACAATCGCCTGTCAGAGAGAGTCAGGACCCTGATTACAGCCCCATTTTTCCTGTTTTTCTTTTTTTCTTTTCCCCCCAACAGCATTTTCTACTCTCTCCCAGTCAATGGAGGGAAAGCTGTGGATCCCCGTTTGGCTGGCTTCACTCCAGATCTGACAGTACAAGGGGGGGCTGCTGGTATACTGTTGCCCTCCTGTATTACTCAGGGTTCTCCAGAGAAAGAGAACCAGTAGGAGACATGTATGTTTATATTTATATTTGTGTTTATTATAAGCTATTGACTCATGTGATGATGGAGGCTGAACAGTCCCACGACCTGCTGTCTGCAAGCTGAGACCGAGGAAGTAGATGGTGTGGTTCGAAGACCTGAGAGCTGGAGAGCTGAGGCTGAAGATGCGAGCTCAAGTGTGAAGGCCTGAGCACCAGGAGTGTTGCTGAGCGCAGGAGAAGATGGGTGTCCCGGCTCAACCAGCACATGGAGGGTGACTCCAACCTTCCTCCCCCCGTTTCTGTATTTGGACCCTCAGTGGATGGGGTGATGTCCAGCCACATTGGGGAGGGCAATGCACTTGACTCAGTCTATTTATTCAATTGTTAACCTCTTCCAGAAACACCCTCACAGACACACCTAGATATAACGTTGACCCGGATAGTTGGGCATCCTGTGATCCAGTCAAGTTGACGCATACAATTAACGTTCACACCCCCAAAGGCTTTTGGGTGCGGGGAGAGTGGCGCTGGACACCTTGCTGCACTGAATCGTTTTGCTCTGCTCCTTAATGTTTTGTTTCTTTCCTTGGCTGACGCTTTTGAAGTTTAAGGCTTTGGGCTGAGCCTCTTTCCTTGAATACTCTTTCCTTCTTTCCCTCTTTTTTAAAAAAATCAATTTCTTCGGCTATTAAGGCAGGGTGGCTCCATATGCTTCCATGAGACATCCTAACTCAAAAATCTCTGCTTGCCATTACAAGTCGTGCAGACATTTTCAACTTGTGCTTTCATGTCCTAACTTTTCCTCTGGCCTTTTCCTACTGTCCTGTTCTGATTTTCCTTCCTTCCGATTTCTTCTATTTTTAAATTTTATTGTGTTATATGTTTATTTATAAGCTGTCTCAAATACTTTTTGGAATGAAGTGGGATATAAATAAATCTAAAAGATTAAGAAAATACAAGGATCAGTCAAGGGTTGCCTAAGACCTGAGGATCCAGCAGCTGATGGTAAGTCAGTGTTTTGGATCTAGTGGTGACTTCTTTGAAGGAAACAGTTTCATGTTATGGCAGCTGAGACTGCGTTGATAGGAGTCACAAACTCAAATGCCTCTGGGGCCAGGCAGGTCCTACCAATTAGTGAAACAGGGTGGTGTAAGGCAATAGGGAGCAGTGGGGACTGTAGCAAACCATAGAGCACCTGTCCTATCTAATGATGGCTGCCATAGGCAAGCGTGTGGGCTAATCTTGCCAGAGCTTTTAGAGGGACCAGATATAAGACAACCAGCCAGGCACTAGTTTTGAACACCCACTACTACCTTTTGTCATGAAAGCCTACCTTCAGATGGAATCTTGGATGGAAATCCAGTAAGTACAAGAGTAAAGTTCAGCTGGCTTAGTGGATTTGAATGGGGCCGCCTGAAGCAGAGAACTCCAGAGGCCCCCTCCTTAAAGGTCACGTGACTCTGAGGAACAGTTTGGAAACCTTCAGACTAGATCACAGGCAAGGTCTTCCTGCTCCGATCTCCTCTTGTGTCTCTGTGTCTCGGTGCCTCTGGGAATTGTCACTAGCTTCCCAGCCTTGGACATGGTGGCTTTGCACATTATAGATTGCCCCTGAATTAACTTGTGGGCATGTGTGTGCTTTGCAAATTTGGAAATTATTTTCAAAGAATGTGGTTTTGTCTCATGGACAAAACACTGAGTGTGTGTGTGTGTTGTGTGTGTGTGTGTCCATGTGTGTGAATATGTGTGTCTGTGTGCATGTGAGTCTGAGGATGAGAGCACATCTGCTTCTCTTCTTATAGTCCCGTGAAGACCAAGTTGATCTTGTAGGGAATGTCTTGAGTTAGTGATATTCTAGACAGAGGTCAACAAACTACCACCTATGGGCCAAATTCAGCCTGTAGCCGTAGTACAGTGTGTGAGCTGAGAATGGTTTTTACATTTTTAAAGGTTGTTAAAACAAAACATGCTACAGTGACCGCATGTGTCCAACAAAGTCTAAAATATTTACTCTCTGGCTTGTTACTGAAAAAGTTTGCCAAGTCCTGTTCTGAAATATCTTGCATATTCTCATTTAGTCTGAACCAACCAGTCATAAGTCTTTAAATAAGCATCCACCCTAGGAGCTGTATCAGCAGGCTGCTTTTTTCTGCTCTGAGCAGAGGCTGCTACCACGCGTTTGCTCACCCCTTCACCTCCTGACCGGAGCGCTGCTCCCCAGACAGGGGAATGCAGCCCGGGACTTGACCAGCCTGGAGAACAGGGGCTGCAGCCCTGCAGAGCCTGTGGCCAGGATGAGAGGTTCACCTGGCCCTCTCCCGGGCTAG
>NW_006797481.1:4037408-4092114 GCF_000442215.2 Lipotes vexillifer | reverse complement strand
GCGGTTCACATGTCCCTCTCCAGGCCTAGTCCCCTAAGAGCTGTATTCCCCAAGGGGCTGAACTGCTGCCACATCCATGTTTGGGGATCTGCTGGCTTCCAGCAGCCCGGGTGGCAGCCAAATGGTCCCTTTGCCTGAGCAATTCTCCAGGGCAGTGAAGACTTGGCTTAACTTTTTTTTTTTTTTTTTTGCAGTACACAGGTCTGTCACTGTTGTGGCCCCTCCCGTTGCGGAGCACAGGCTCCGGACGCGCAGGCTCAGCGGCCACGGCTCAGGGGCCCAGCCGCTCCACAGCATGTCGGATCTTCCCGGACTGGGGCACGAACCCGTGTCCCCTGCATCAGTAGGCGGACTCTCAACCACTGCACCACCAGGGATTGGCTTAACTTTTGAATTCAGGTGGTCTAGTCTTCTCTGAGCCCAAGTGGGTCCCACTGACACTCTTTGGGCCACGTAAGAGGGCTCTGCTCTTGCAGGGGCCCTATGGCTGTTGCTTCCACTTCTAAAGCTCTGGGAGGGGCTCTTGGAAGCCATTCCAGCCAGCCAGCCAGCCCGTGGGCCCCTATGTGTGCCTCGCAGATGCTGGCTCCAGCTGTTACTCATGGTGTCTGAGGGCACAGCTCCCTCCCTAAGTCCAGAGGAAGACATTCATATTATAGTCAGTGGGCAAAATTCTGCTCTGGTCAGCTGTTCTTGGGGGCTCCTGTGGACCCACCCTTGGGCTGAAAAGGGGTACAGTGCACTGAGACTCAGCACATCCCCATTCAAATATGGCTTCAGCCCCAACTCCCACCGTGATCTTGGCAAGTTACAGTCCTCCTATGGGACTCAGTTTCCCCATTTGGAAAAGGCAAAGGATGAGCTAGATCTCTGCTTTTCAAACTGGGATCCCCCAACCAGTGGACAAAGCTTCTAAGAGATTTTTTAAAATATTCTTTTATTTTACTGATAATTTTTAAAAATTGTTGTAAATATTTTCTGGCTCATCTGCCTTGTCACCTTATACCTGGACATGGCCGTACAATTTTAGTGCCTAAGTTTTAATTGTGTTCAAGAGGACATCGGGTCAATCAGAACAATGTACTTTAATTCCCATGGGCTAATGAGAGAAAGAGCAGATGTGACTGAGTATCTGTATCCACCGAAGGCCCATGATGTCATGGCTTTCTGTGTCAATGAAGGTTTTTGCAATAGTTAGAAGAGGAAAACTGAGTGGGAGGATGGAGTCATCACATAACACTTTTTAAGATCAGTCTTAGCAAATGCAAACAAATCTGTACACTATCTGCCCATCCGTGCTGTGAGCAGCAATGCCTCTTCAGCAAAAACATCGTCGGCTGCATTATTTTAATGCTCTTCATTTTAATTTTAATGTTTCTGTCATTTTGTTGGCATTTCTTCCAAGAATGCTTTTTGGTTTTCTAGTTGTGTAAGTGCTGCAAGCCTAAGACATTTATACCTAACTATCTCTGTGTGTGTATATTTAATACTCCACTACTGACTCTACTAGTCAAAGTTTGACTCTACTAGTCAACTTTGACTCTACTAGTCAAAGTTGGAGCCCTGTGGACATTTTTTTCCCTTTCAAAATGACATGAACTTTACCCAAGAATCAATGGGTTAACAGAGGGGCTGTGGACAGTGTCTGTAAAGGGCCAGAGAGTAAATATTTAGAATTTGTGAGTCATAGTATCTCTGATGCAACTTCTCAGCTCTGAAGTTGCTGGGCACAAGCTGTCATAGGTAATAGGTAAACACATGGGCATGGCTGTCTTCCATTAAAACTTTATTTACAAAAGCAGGCAGTGGGATGGATTTGGGCCTCAGGCCGTAGTTTGTCGACCCCTGGTCTACAAGATGGCCGAGGCGTCTTCCTTCTCAGATACTTACTTGGCAAAGTAGTCTTACTGAGGAGATGGCTTTTCTCTGGTTTCTCAAAAGACCCTCCTCTTTTCTGCTGTATAAATTCCCCGGGACGCTCAAAGGAGAGTTGCTGACAGCCCAAGCGAGGAAGTAAGGTCCTCCCTCAACGCTGGAAGTTTCCTTGCTTTGGCTGTGGTTTCCGGCTTAGTCCCAGACCCAGAGTCAGGTGAGACTCCCTGTGTCTCTCCAGGTGACCGCCTCAGCACCTTCATAGGGGGAGTGGTCCCCAC
The DNA here is from genome assembly GCF_000442215.2 of Lipotes vexillifer. NCBI lineage: Eukaryota > Metazoa > Chordata > Mammalia > Artiodactyla > Lipotidae > Lipotes > Lipotes vexillifer. The sequence continues at coordinate 4,089,961 of NW_006797481.1, read as the reverse complement.
TCCCTGGCACACACACCTTGCCAACATTTGGAGGCTGTTATCGAAATAATCCTGTAGCCCAGCCTCATGAAGCTGGGCCCTTTTATCTTTCTTTATAAATCACCCTCTCCCTCCACTTAATCTTGCCTGGCCCGCTCCTCTGAGCTCCCTCCAGTCGGGCTCTGATGACTGGTTCTGAGTACTGCTGGCTGCAGGCAGCCAGGTGCAGCCTCGCTGAGGCTTAGGGGAAAGGGAGGAGTCTATTTCATCTGCCGGGGATGGGGCTCTAGCTGCAAATCCTCACACCTTTTCTCTGCTCTTGCTGAATGGAGCCCAAGCAGGTTATTTATTCAACATTCACTCAACTTTCATTTACTGAGCTCCCCATTAAGTGCCAGGCAGTGTGCCAGGCACCGAGGGCACAGCAGTAAAGATGATGGCGGTGCCACACCATCTTGCGACTAACAAGGAATGGTTGGGCAAAGGCACAAATGCTTACATATTTTCAAAGTGCTATGGAAGAAACCAACAGGGTTGAATTGGACAATGGGGCAGTAGAGAGTACAGGGACATCTGTCCAGATAGAGTGGTTGAGAAGGTCCTCCAAGGAGGTGACATCTATACCTAGGCCTAAAAGATGCAAAGGAGCCAACCAGGAGACCAGTGGAGGGAGGAACATCCCATACAGAGGAATGGCATGTGCAAAGGTCCTGTGGTGGGAAAGGGCTTCGGACCTTTACTGTGTGAGGAGCAGAGAGAAGAGTATCTGCTCAGAGATTCCTGCCTAGTGGTTCTCAGGGCTGTTAGGGAAGATGGGCTTAGTAGAGCCCTAGTCAGTGCAGGAAGTACATACACATGCAGAGGTGAATACATATGAATACTATTCACATAAAGGCCTAATAATCACACAATGAGCTTAATAATCATTATCATAATAGCTTCTGCTTAATGGCAAGGACCATATGCTCGACACTTCATTAAATTTATTACATTTAATATTCAGGGCAATCCTTTGAAAGCGTTATGCCCTCTCTCTCATTTTAAAGATGAAGAAACTTAGGTTCAGAGAGGATAAGTAATTTTCCCAATGTCACACAGCTAATAAGTGATAAAACTGGGATTCTAATCCAGAGCAGCTGGATTCAAAGTCCCTGTTTTATTATCACTTTGAGTCAAAATTATTCTATTACATTTGGAAATAAATTAAGTCTCAGCTTGTTCATTCACACCCTATGCAAGATGCAGGCAATACAGAGGTAAAAAGACACAATAGTGCTCTTGTGAGCTCATTGTTAATGAAGGAAACATGAAGAGGCAACTACAATGCAATGTAGTGTGTGCTATGCCGGGGTGAGTGCAGGGGCTGTGGACGGAGTGGGAATGGTAGGTAAAGGAAGGCTCCCTAGAGCTGAGTCTTGAATGGGAAACGTGGGATTTGGAAAGGTGCTTGAGGCAGAGGGAACAGCAAGCACAAAGACTCAGAGGCATAAAAGCATCTGCTGTGTTCAGCTGTGGTCTTTATGTCATTTGGCCTGGCTGGAGCCCTGGGTGTGGAGAGGTGATGAGGACATCCTTGGAGTGTTGGTTGGGTGCACCAGGTTGTGAAGGGGTGTGTTCTGAGGCCAAGTTTATCCTGCGGTGATTCTGAAGAAAACCACTGAGAGTATTAAGTAGGTAAGGCTGGGGCCAGACTGCCTGGGACCCCAGCCCTGCTGTTCACTCCTGTGTGGTCTCAACATGTGGTTTAACCACAGTGTGCCTCAGTTTTCTCATCTGGAAAATTGGGATAGCAATAGCGCTTCCTTGACAGAGCTGCTGGGAGGCCTAAATGAGTTAATTCAGGCAAAAGACTTGGGACAGGGCTGGGTACAAAGTCAGCACTGAAAAGCATTAGCTGTTGTCATCACCATCATTGCCACCATCATGAATGCACCCACCATGCAGCTCTGTGGATTCTTCCTTGGAGGAGGTCTCGCCAGAGACTGGAACACCAGTTAGGGGCATTGATACCAGTGCAGGGGGGCTGTGAAAGGAGAGGGACTGGGGCACTGGGCATGGCAAGGGATGAACTATCTGGGAGATGTGCAGGAGGCAGAGGTGACGAAACCTGAGAAGCAGCTGGGAGCCTGGTGAAGGGTTGGCGAGAGAAGACTAGGGCTAGGCCAAGGGTTTGGGGCTTGGAGGTCTGTGGAGAATGTCCTGCCGGGCCCCAGACTGCGGGTGTACGGGGCAGGGAGCTGAGGAAGCTGGTGCGTTCAGTTCTGATTAGGTAACTTGGGAGGGGTCCCGGGGACATCCATGGGCACATGTCCTTGGATGTGTCTCCAAGGAAGTGAGGCAACCACACCAGATCTCTTGGTTGGTATGTGATAGCCCAGGAGTCCAGTCCAGTCTTCCTGCTGCCCCGGGATGCCTGGGATGGGCTCCCAGATTCCCCACCCCCTGTTTTCCCTAGTACCACCTTCCTGTGGGCCGGTGATGTCTGCCAAGAGGCCCGGGCCCAGCCTCCGGCTGTCACTGGACACCTCAGGCAGAACTTGGTCCTTGCCTCCACAGAGAGGGCCACATTGCTGGGAAAATGAAGAGGACCCTGCCTTGCCCTCCCTCTGGTTGTGCTCTCAGGGTGGGAAGGCAGACATCTCAGACTCTCACATGGCCCCGAGTGCCCCCATGCCGGCTCCTAGCCCCGCCTCAGTCAGAGCTGGGGTCCTGGCCTCTGAGAAAAGGGGAGCACCCCCAGCAGAAAGGAAGGCAATTCCACAGCACCTGGAAGGGCCCCTTCCAGCTGATGGGCTGGAAGGGCCATTCCACAGAGAGGTAGAGAAGCGGATCTGTAAGGCCAGTGAGTGAAAATGGGGACCAGGGCAGGGATGGGAGGGGAGTAGAGGGCCCCAGGGACTTGGGAATGTGAATCTTCCGCTTCGTCAGGCTCTGAGGGTTATTTTTAAAAGGCTGGATCTTGGAGGCTCAAGGACCCACGGATGTCTCCGTGTCCCAAGTCCTCTGTCTCTCTCTTGATAGACTCCAAATGCATCTGGGACAGTCCAAGAGAGTGACTGGGGGCTGAGAACAGTCAGAGCTGAAGGGGGTGGGGGGGCGGAGAGCTCACACCTTCTGTGCGCTCAGCGCTTTACATTCACCATCTCATTTGCTGGAAGGTAGCTGCTCTTAGGCTCTTTTACAGATGAGGAAAGAGTCTCAGAGAGTTTAAGTAACTGGCCTAAAGTCACACAGCTGATTAGACGTAGAAGGTGGCCTGTCTGACTTCAAAATCTGCTCTTTTTCCACTTCACTGTTTTAGTTTTCCCACTTCATCTGCTGCTTTCCCCAGGGGCTAATCTCTCCGCCAGACTCCCGTGATTCCCGGGCCTGACACAGAGTAGATGCTTATTTGTACGTACAACACCTGTACTTCCTGTTTCCTGTACACAGCTTCTGACAGTGGCTGAAAACTGGTCCTTTAACACAGCTTTGCCACGTGCCTGGCTTAGCGGGAGAAACTCGAGTATGGGGATTACAACTAGTATTATTTTAAATTTGAACCCCCAAACGGCTGAGTCAATGGGGCTGGACACCATCAATGTCTCCCTTGGCTGAGTCAATGGGGCTGGACACCATCAATGTCTCCCTTGGCTGAGTCAATGGGGCTGGACACCATCAATGTCTCCCTTGGCTGAGTCAATGGGGCTGGACACCATCAATGTCTCCCTTGGCTGAGTCAATGGGGCTGGACACCATCAATGTCTCCCTTGGCTGAGTCAATGGGGCTGGACACCATCAATGTCTCCCTTGGCTGAGTCAATGGGGCTGGACACCATCAATGTCTCCCTTGGCTGAGTCAATGGGGCTGGACACCATCAATGTCTCCCTTGGCTGAGTCAATGGGGCTGGACACCATCAATGTCTCCCTTGGCTGAGTCAATGGGGCTGGACACCATCAATGTCTCCCTTGGCTGAGTCAATGGGGCTGGACACCATCAATGTCTCCCTTGGCTGAGTCAATGGGGCTGGACACCATCAATGTCTCCCTTGGCTGAGTCAATGGGGCTGGACACCATCAATGTCTCCCTTGGCTGAGTCAATGGGGCTGGACACCATCAATGTCTCCCTTGGCTGAGTCAATGGGGCTGGACACCATCAATGTCTCCCTTGGCTGAGTCAATGGGGCTGGACACCATCAATGTCTCCCTTGGCTGAGTCAATGGGGCTGGACACCATCAATGTCTCCCTTGGCTGAGTCAATGGGGCTGGACACCATCAATGTCTCCCTTGGCTGAGTCAATGGGGCTGGACACCATCAATGTCTCCCTTGGCTGAGTCAATGGGGCTGGACACCATCAATGTCTCCCTCTCCTCGGCTTAAAAATGGGGAAGAGATGCTATTGTCTGTGTAGATTCGAATCCACTAGGAACTTGCCAGAAAACCTCCTGCCATGGAGCAGCCCAGAGAGGCCGTGTGTCCTGGTGGCCTTGGTTGGGAGGAGCGAGTCCTCCCTTCTCAGCCTCCCGCTGCTGGTTCCCCGGCTCAGTCCAAGTGCAAGGAACCGGGGCCCCAGGAGGGCCAGGAGCTGAGCTGCAAATGTCCGGACCGGCCTAGCCTCTCTCAGCACATGTGATGCATTAGGCCCCAACGCCTCCCTAGGGATTCCGTTCCCATCAACTCCGCCGCAGCAGTTGGGAGGTGGTGGGAAGATCAAAAATGAGCACATTTGTGGATCATGTGCTGAAGGCTTGTTGGATTTGGGCCGTCTCGGCTGTGGTGTGGGGAAGGAGGTGACACTTGAGGCCCGAGTGAGGAGAGGGGTGAGCCCAGGCAGAGTGGGGCTGGCAGAGGCTCACCCAGGGGCAGTGGCCGAGCTGCAGTCAGTAGCCTGGCAGCCGAGTGTCCACTCTCCCAGACCCGAGCAAGGCCTGGATGCGGCTGCCCGGGCCCTTCTTCCAGGCCAGGTCCTGGCTCCCAGTGTGTCAGGCTGTGGGTCTACTCCTGGGTAGGAGGGAGCCTGGCGGGCTGCAGCAGCCAGAGCAAGCACACGGGGGACCTGGAAACAAGATGCAGAATCTCTGGGGCGGGGTGGGACACAAATGACTTTCCCCACCCTAGATTCCATCCTGCCTGGGAGACAGCCCTGCCGTCCCTGGGGATGGAGACCACAGGACCTCAAGAGACATCACAGCCCAGGCTTTAGGGCTTTTGCCTCAGGCTGGGCAGAGTTTTTCTGTGGGTGATTAGTTCTTTTAGTCACTTATTCATTGATTTAAAAAATTATTAAATGACTATTCCATGCTAAGTGTGAGGAATGAGCCAAATAAGTTTCAATTCCAGCCCTTGAGAAAAGATTGATGCCTATGTAGGTATGAAATAATGAGCTAGTTATAGCATTCCTTTGTGTTAGGCAATTTTTGGTCATCCCCCAGTTCAAGAACTCCACCCCCATAGCAGTCAATATCCCTTGCAAAATGCAGTCAAGTTCGCTGGACCCCTTCTGATCCTTAGTGAGTCTACAAGTGTGGTGCTAAATGCATTTTGAGATGTGAATCCCTCCAATTCTCCTCTGGGTTTCTATCCCAGCGCAGCAAGGCAACCCCGGAATCTCCAGCTCCGGGACATGACCAGGAGCCCCGAACACTGGCTGAGCTGAGATGTGGGTGCTGGGCCATAGGCTAGGTGCACACCTGTAAAGCTGTACTTTTCCCACTCCAGACATAGGTCATGTGGAAAAATGAATATAGGTGAGCTTCCCAGACCACTTGCTAACAGCTCCAAACAACTGCCATAAAAGCCCCGGATGTTTGGCTCGCTGTGAAGGGGTCGGCCTAGTTTTCTGTTGCATCTTTGCCCCTGGGCCCATGCGTGTATGTCAGCTCTAGTATACTTCTTTCTCTTAAGGGCCACATCCTCTTCTGGACCAGGAAGATTTCACCCTTGAAGGGAGCTCTGGCCAGACAGGTGCCCCAGGAGAGCCTGGCTTTGTGGGGTCCTTCGTGGGCCTTGGTGTCCTGGCTTCTGGGCTTGAGGAGGCTGTGTCTGTACAGCTTTGATGGGAGCCCGTCCCATGATGGCCATGGCCTTGGGATCTGTCCAAGTAGCCCCTTTCCTCTACTCGAACAAGGGAGGCAGGAACAGGAGGGCCAGGCTGAGCCCTAGAGTTGAGACATGTCCACTTGCTGGCAGGTCACCAGGCCCTTCAGCTGGGATGATGACCCATGGGAAGACCCAGAGGGACGTGTATACTGAAAGAAGGTTGAGCTCATCTCCATGGACAGGGTGAGCTTCATGAAACCCACCCGTTAGGGCCACCCTTGGAGGAGCAGCTGAGGTCCTCTCTCTGGCAAACCAGCCCCATTCGGACACCAGGATGGCTCACTCAGAAGGGCTGCCCTGGCTGTGACTAACTGCTCGCACCTTTTCCCAAAGCAAATGCCAGGATTGTTGGAACGCTCATTTACATTTCATTTGGAAGTGTCAGGCTGGGTGCTAATGAACAGAGCAGTTCTATCCCTGAATCCAGAGTTTTCAGGGCAGCACTCAGCCAAAATTCTCCAGCCACCACCTCAATGGACCTACCTCCCCTCCCAAATCAGAGCCCAGAACCATCTGAACCAAAATATAGCCTCCACTGATGGAGCCCCACTGTGTCAGCTTCAGACCATGCTCTTTGCCCATGATTTGGCCCATTCTCAGCAAAATCTGAAAAGTAGGTATCATTATCTCCATTTTACACAAGAGGAAACCAAGGCCCAGAGAGGTTAAGTGACTTAACCAAGGCCACACAGCTAGGAAGTGGCAGTGCTGGGTTGAAAACCTAAGTCAGCCTGCCTCCAGTGTTCGTGTTCTCTTCATTTCAGGAAGCTGACTCCTATCTACCCAGGCGAAGGGAGTTCAGGTGTGATACTTACCTGCATCACAGGATCTTAGTGTGGGCTCTTGAAAACGAAATGCAAGAGAGAGTAAGTGAGGGTGAGAGAGAGAGAGAGAGAGAGAGAGAGAGAGAGAGACTCTGTATGTAATGGTGTGTGTGTGTGTGTGTGTGTGTGTGTGTGTGTGTGTTTAGGAGGAGTTTACACAGCTTTCATCAACTTCTTAATGTCCCGCAAATCACAGAGCTCAACGGTGGGGTTTCTCTGTCCACTACAAGGTACTGTGTGACATTCTCAAGGTGTCCGCAGCTTAAGTGAGCTCCTGTGTCAGAACACAGGCAGAAGCCAACGTTATTCTGTGGAAGCACGGAGACCTCTGATATGCCCCTTCTAGATGGAAAATGGCACACTGCTAGTCTTCCAGTCTGGTACTTAGGGCGTGAACAGTTTGGAATCTTGTAGAACAGACACTGCCTATGGCTTTATCACAAAAACCGGAACCCTGAGGCTCAGAGGAGAGTAGGAAAATCCTGTTTGTTTCTCTGTGTTCCTGGTGACCTGCAGCGACCTAGCAGTGCGCTGGCTCTCAAGAACAGTAGCATGCTTCTCCCTGCCATCCTTGAAAGCCAGTTCCTCCTCAGGTTCGTAACAATTTGTGTTTTATCGCATTTCCACATGCAAAATGTGTTTCGGCATTTTTCATTAGATTTTTAAGGCTCAGATTGACGAGGGCGAGGTGAGAGGCAGATGCAGGGGTCTAAGAGACAAAAAGTTTAGTAATGAGTTAGAAATTTACAAAACACAAAAGCAAATATGGCTTCAATACATGATGTGACCCTTTAGAAGGCTGGAAATTACTCTTCGAAAATCATTCTGGCCTGACTTCAGAGTCTAATGGATGCTGGGATACCACAGATTGACTTTGAGAAGTGGGTTGGTATTGCAGGAATTTTTTAATTTCCTGTAACTCACAACAATTTTCTCCCAGTGAGGCTTTAGAATCACTTCTGCGTTGGTGCATTGACTGCATTTGCTGAACGATCTGCTGCATGAACCAGCTCACGCAGAAAAAGAAAACCCAAGGAAGGAAGGACACAAATGGGATTACCTTTCCCCAAATCACTAAAAGTTTAGAAAAGACTTTCCAGGTAAACGAAGGATCTGCCACTTAAGTTTAAGTGTTTTAAAAAGTGAAGTAAAAATGGCGTCACTTACACTTCTGAACTGAAAAGAATTTGGGAAAAGCAGATTATTATTAATTATTTTTAATAGCTTCTTAATTAGCCCTTCAAACAAGTTTTTCAAAATCCCCAAAGGTGTCTAATTTGCATGACATATTTTAACTTTTCTATGCATTTCATCAGCAGCATTTTTTTTTAAAAACCTAGTAGCAAGACCATATTACGCTTTCAGAAGATGGACAAAAAAAAAAAAAAAGAACACAAATTATTGCTCCAAAAAGTCTTGTGTTTCTTGTTCCATTTCAGTGGTGTCTTGCCTGTATCTTAGGGCACTTATTAGAGCTTATCTGTCTTTCAGAAATCACTAAGCAAATCCATGAGAGTGAAAACCTCTCTGGAAGATGGGCTGCTGGACGTGATCTGCTGGGGCAGGGATTTATTAGGCAGATGACCCCTTCTTTTTCCCAACAGCAAATCCATTACAATAATGGGCTCCAGAGCCATCAGCAGGTCAGGAGGAGCCTGATGTGTGGACACGGAGCAATCCGCACACGGTTGCTTTATACAATGTGTGAAGCCAGGCAGAAAAGCGGCACATTCGATTGAGAACAGAGGAGAGCAGCCGAGAAACCAGCCTTCCCTTTCCTCCAGCTTCCGGGGCTGGGATTCAGGGCTGGGGACCCGGAGAGATGACACTTGGCAGCCGAGGGTATGGGGCTAAACAGAGGGTCTTGGACCTGGAAAGAGAGGAGGGGGAGCTAATTAATGCTTTGCCCTGCTTGCCCCTCATTCCCCCTTTCCCCACCCCTGCTGCAACCAGGACAACACCAGAAGAATAAATAGCAACATTAACTAGTGATTACCATGGGCTAGGCCTTGTCCTAAGTGCTTTACTTGACTTTTCTCTTTATCCTGGCAGCAAAATAAGACATTTTATTACTCCATTTAACAGGTAACACTAATTTCATAGCTAACTTTTACTGAACACTATGTGGCAGGATCTGTACTATACATGTAATTAACTCAATGAATCATCACAACACCCAGAGGGATTGGTGCTATTTTTGTGCCCATTTTACAAATGAGGAAAGGAAGACACAGAGAAGTTAAGTAATTTGCCTTGGTCACACAGCTGGTGAATGGCAGAGATGAGATTTGAAGCCAGGTGGTAGGACACCATCTATTATCATCCTTCATGGCCCATCCTAGTTGCCTCTTTCCTCCCAGGAAGTCTTCCCATGGATCCGCATGTCTCTTCTTCTTTGGCCATATTTTATAGTGTGTGCTGTCCTCTGAGAGTATAAGCCCTAGGAGAGCAGTACCATGTCCTTTTTCTTCTGTATTCTCAGCATCACCTAGCCCATTGTCTGACATGTAGCAAGTGCTCAAGACATAGTTGTTGAATGAAGCATGTAATCACTTAGTTTTGAACTTGAGCACTGGTTAGAATTTAGCACATAGGACATTGCTAGGAGATAAGGGACTACGATGGTTGATTTCTTTTTTTTTTTTTTTTTTTTTGGTGTGCCGCGGGCCTCTCACTGTTGTGGCCTCTCCCGTTGTGGAGCACAGGCTCCAGACGCACAGACTCAGCGGCGATGGCTCACGGGCCCAGCCGCTCCGCGGCATGTGGGATCTTCCCGGACCGGGGCACAAACCCGTGTCCCCTGCATCGGCAGGCGGACTCCCAACCACTGCACCACCAGGGAAGCCCGATGGTTGATTTTTTGCGTGTCAATTTGACTGGGCTAAGGGATGTCTGGAGAGCTGGTAAAACGTTATTACTGGGTGTGTCTATGAGGGTGTTTCCAGAAGAGACTAGTGTTTGAATTGGTCGGCTGAGTAAAGAAGATCACCCTCACCCGCGTAGGAGGCATCATCCAATCCCTTGACCGTCTGAATAGAGCAAAAAAGTGGAGAAAGGGTGAATTTGCCCTCTGGCTTGAGCAGGGAATCTGTCTTCTTTTAACCTTGGACATTGGCACTCCTAATTCTTGGGCCTTTGGACTCAAATTGGGACTTACACCATTGGCTCCCCTGGTTCTCAGGCCTTTGGGTTTGGACTGGATCTAACTATTGCTTTTCTGGACCACCAGCTTGCACAGGGTAGATCATGTAATTTCTTGGCCTCCATAATCATGTGAGCCAGGTCCTATAATAAATCTCCTAAATATATATCTATATCTACCTATCTATGATCTATCTATCTTCTATCTATCTATGATCTATCTATCTATCTATCTATCTATCATCAATCATTTTTCTATCTAGCTAGCTAGCTATAGCCTGTTGGCTCTGTTTCTCTGGAGAGCCCTGAAAAATATGGGGCCCAATACTGCTTATTAGATTTCAAGGTTATTTGCCTTTTTTTTCTTACCTACTAATGGAAAATTCTCTTCCGGAGTCACACTCATTAGCACTCAGAGGCTGTTGTGGCAAAATCTTTCCAAAATAGCCCCAAGTATATTTGTGGGAGGAAAAGAAGCTAAGCCATGGACAAAAGTATTACAGCTCAGCACACAGGAAGAGTTTGAAATACGGGGCTGGCAGCCTCTTGCCTCTGTGCTGGGGCAAGGACAGGAAATTGCCAGGCCCCAGAGGGCTTGCATAGATTTGGGGTTTCATGGGAGAGCAGCAAGGAGAACCAAAAAGACTTGTGCCAAATCCATGTGGAAATTATGTGCCCACGGTTCATCTTTTCAACATACCTAGTTTCCGGCAACACGGAACTAATCAATGGTAGTAAAAGGCATGTAATTGGCACCTCTTTTATTAACAGACACGTAAATCGAGAAAATCTTTCTCCAGTTGGAACAGAAGCTTGATCAAAGCGGTGCGGGGCTCTGCTTTAGGACAAGTCTTCTGTTTTCCTCTGGGTTCTCTCTTTGTTCACTTTATTCCACTACATGTGCCTTTTGTTCACTCGCCCACTTTAATTCTTCCAGCAACCTTTGAGGGATATGTTAGTCCTGTTTCACAGATGAACAAAACGAGACATAGAAAACTTTATTCAAGAGAACTGAAGTCACACAGTAAGCTGGGATTTGAATCTGGGACTTTCTGATGCAAGAACCCAGGGACCCGATGCTATGGCTCTTGCTTTCAGCCTGCCCGTCCTGTCCTTTCTTCAGGAACAGGAAGGGATGCCAGAAACCTCTGGGTGGATCTGAAAGATGACACAAGATCCCCAAATAGCCTGCTCACCTGTGCACCTATCATGGGCCTGGCATTTTACTACTAAGGAGATGCCTTTGGGTTAAACTACTGTCCACAGAAGTTCCTTGCTAAAAGATCCAACAAAACAGCTCTGGATTCTTCTAGAAGATGATAGCTAGAAGCCTGAAAAAGGGGGCAATAAAATCTACCTCATAAGATTAGCACAACAATGAAAGGAAATACTGAATGTAAAACTCTGGCACGGGAGCAAAATCATCATCATCATCACCTGCAGCTCTACAAAGCTGTGGAGATTAAATACTGATTTCTGTTTCCATTTCATTTTAGCATGTTTATTGAGGGCTTGCCATGTGTCTGGCAAGAGGCTTTCACAGGCTGTCCTGTGAACTTCTCTCCCTGAATCCTCCCAAGGAGAAAAGGTTGAAATCCAGACTCACAGTAGATACTCCCTAATTGCTTCCTTTTCCTGAAAACAGAGGGGCTGAGTTATGTGGACAGAGTCGAGGAAAGGCCCAGAGGGTGGGGCTCCCCGGAGGTGCTAAGGATGAGGTCGGGGAGCTCCACATTCTGAGTCTCTCTGGGATGGCAGGCTGGCTCATGAGAAGGGCTGGTGGCCGTGGGGCTGGAGTCCGGCCAGGAGAATGAAGCAGGGTGCTCAAGACCCATCAGGCTGACCTACGAGTGCTCAAAACACAGTGAGGTGCCCCTGTGGGACTTGTAAGGGTGGCCTGTGCTGAGAGTAGGGGCTGCAAGTCCTTCCTGATTCAGGAAGTAGACTGAGACTTTTAATGTTCTCCTCTGTACGGCTCTTCTCTCCTGAGCACATGAAAGGGTTACATATCCTGGACCTCTGCTGCTTGGTGGGCTATGTTAATAGATTTAGCCAATGGATTATGGCTGGAAGTGATGCTTTTGTGCCTTCCCAGCTGAAACACTGAATTGTCAGCGTGAGACCTGCTCTGTTCTTCCCCTGTCACAGCAACACCCCCAGAATCATGTTGAGATGGTAGCCTCATAAGACGTGGAGAATGATTACAAACATCCTCTAATGCAACAGAACTCCCCTCCCTCCCCATTGGCTCACACTGGGCTTGTAGTATGAGCAATAAATAAGCTTTTATTATTTCACATCATTAAGATTCGGGGGTTGTTTGTTACAACATCTTAACTTGGCCAATCCTGACTGATACATTTTCTTCTCTTGGAAGTCACCCCAGTCTCCCCCACCACCCCCAAGAATTCATGACTGGCCCTTCTTCTTCCTTACATCAGCTTAAAATTCCACAACCAGATCTCCCAACCATTCCATAAAATAAGTCCCTCCCTTATGTGCTATCATGTCACCCTGTTGGGTCTTCCTTTTGTTTATTTATTTGTTTACCATCTTTCTCTCACATCGAACTGTAAATTCCATGAGGGCAGAGATCATGCTGTTTGCTCATGCCTTATGCCCAGTGCTTGGCATGATGCCTGAAAGAATGTTGCCAGTGAGGAAATGAGCTCAGAGAGAAGTGACTTGCTTAGGGCCACACAGCAAGCAGGCTGCATGTCTCCACCCTCCCTAAACTGATGCTCTTCCCATGTCTCAGTTCAATCCCCTGGGCCAATGGTCCAATTAGGAAAGATTTTCAGTGCTTCTCTTGTCACGAGGACTTCAGAGAATAAAAGAGCCCAGGGCTTGGGTTGGGACATGCCTTGAAGTGGCTGAGAGCTGAGTCTGAATCCAGCCTTTACCATCTGACAGCTGTGTGGCCTGGGCATGTTATATCACCTCTCTGAGTCTTAGTGTCCTCGTCTGTGAAATGGGCAATAATTAGGCCTACTTCAGAGGGCCACTGCATTGCTGTGAAGACTAAATGAAATAACGCATGTAAGCTCCACACAGTGCCTCGTTAGAGGGGCTCAATGACTATTGGCAGTTATTAGTATTAGTATTATATTATGGACTCCATTCTCTCTTCTGAAGAAACTCTGAGAAGCAAGAATTTCAGTCCATAGATGGGTCCTCTGTGGGGCCAGCCTCTGGGGAGATGGTGGCTTCACGGTCTGGAAGCTCTTATCTTTCCATCCTTTCTTCCCATGCCTCCCGCCTACAGGAAATAGGAAGGTCCCCAACACCTTTCCCACCCCAACAAAACTGCTCCTTGGGAAAGGACTCAGTAGCAAGTGAAGAAACCCTACAGGGCAGCTCATTCCCGTGTCCCTCTTTTTACAAATGAGATACTGAGGCCAGAGAGGTTAGTGACTTGGCTAAACTCACACAACTCATTAGAGGCTGAACCAGCTGGACCCTCAGTGTAAGCTGGAGGCACCATGTCTGCTCTCTCCAGGCAACCCATCATATCTAAGGGCAGAAATACTGTGGGTCCTACTAAAGCAGTGATTCTTGACCATGGATGAAATTCCCCCCAACAGAGAACGCTGGGCAACATCTAGAATATTTTTGGTTGTTGTAAGTCTGGGGGAGCGGGGCTGCTACTGGCATTTAGAGGGTAGAGGCAAGAGATATTGTTACCTATCCTACCGTGCTCAGGACACCCCTCCCTCAACGAGGGATTATCCTACCCTGAACATCAATGGCGCCGAAGTTGAGAAAACCTGTACTGAGGGAATTTCAGAGATCAGAAGGGGAAATCAGTTTGGAGGTCCAGGGACAACCATTCTACTCCCCCTGGATGAGGCCACAGAATAATAACAGCAATTCACACCAGGAAATCTATTTTACAAGGCGAAGGGCTTTCACGAGCATAGTATTCATTTTTTTCTTTTTTTTTAAATGGAAGTATAGTTGATTTACAATGTTGCAGGTTTACAGCAAAGTGATTCAGTTCTTTTTCAGATTCTTTTCCATTATAGGTTATTATAAGATATCGAATATAGTTCCCTGTGCTATACAGTAGGTCCTTGCTGTTTATCTAATTTATATATAGTAGTGTGTATATGTTAATCCCAAATTCCCAATTTATCCCTTCCCTGCCTTCCCCTTTGGTCACCCTAAGTTTGTTTTCTGTCTGCCATTTGCAGCCACATGGATGGACCTAGAGATTAACATACTAAGTGAAGTAAGTCAGGAAAAGAAAGACAAACATCATATGATATCGCTTATATGTGGAATCTGAAAAAAATGGTACACAAGCATTGTATTATTTGACTCACAACAACCCTGAGAAAGTAGGTGTGATTACCTCATTCTACAGATGTGAAAACAGAGTATCTGAGAGTAGGTACAACCTGCCCAAGGCTACACAGGCAAGAAGTGGGCAGTGGCAGGGCAGGGCTCCAGGCCAGACCTTCTGACCACAAGGTCCTTTCCATCTTCACACCAGCTTCTCCCTGTACTAGGGCCAGGCCCTCAATGTGACAGAGCTGCCGGACTCTGGGGGAGGAGGGACCTTTGACCGATTAGAAGGGAGACAACTTCCCAGCTACCTAAAATAAAGCCTACAGTAAATTCCACTTCACTGAGTCTCGCTGATCAAAGAAGAGGGTCATCGGGAAAAAAAAAAATCCTGGGTCTTGGGAACCACTTCAGGGTGAGTGTGAAATTTTAACCAAAAGCATTGGGCTGGGGAGGTTTGTGGCGACAAGGCGAGGGCTGTCGGCACAGTGCAGACACCGGCTCACGGGTCTGTGGATGCTGGGGAGACGCAGCATCTGCTCAGAGTGAAGACACAATACTGAATTTCTCTCTGAGGAGTAAACAGACTTCTTGCTTCTTGCAGTCACCTGGCTTCCCAGCAAAACTTTCCAGAAAGAGATTGGACCTTGAGCTGCTACCTCTCAGCTCTTGGCGTTGGGGCTACCAGGCTGAGAAGGCCCAGGCTAGGGAGAAGGCTCACACCGTCCCCATCTGTCAGGCCTTCTACTGGAGCAAAGGGTTAACCCTACATCACCCACCGCCTCCCTCAGTCTATGCTTGCCAAATGCTTTCATGTGCATGCAAAGTAATTTTGAATGTAATCGTAACCTGTCCCCAGTAGCTTTGAATGTAATCATAATGTGTCTCCTATTGTTGTTAATTGGTTTATCATTTATTGAGCCCCTACTGTGTGCTGCAGATTCACTGGTGAGCAAACCACACAGGATCCAAAACTTATGGAGTTTATTGTTTGAGGTGTGAGATGTGGGAGTGGACACATAACCAATACATCAGACCAAAATGTGACACATGCAACAATGGCATCACAGAAGATTGATCTATTGATGGTCAGGGCATCAGGGAAGGCTTCCTGGAGGAAAGGACATCTGAGCTAGCATTTAAAGGATGGCTAGGAGTTTGGCAGCTGGAATAACTTATCCTACTCTTAGAACCTCTTCATTCAAAGCCCTTCCTTAGGGTTCTCAGAACGTAGAACTGGGAACCATTGGGTGCTTCCCTGGATGAGCTGAAGTTCTTGTAATTTCTCCCGGAGACGTGGCTCAGAGCGGAGCAGGTGTACCAACAAAGGTAAGATTTCGTCCGTTTCATCCACCAGCCAGTGCTAATAAATTGTGCACCTATTGTGTCCAGGTGCCATGCCAGGCTCTGGCTGTGCAGGCAGGCGGATCTCCAGTGCAGCTGGGGAGACAGACCTCAGGCTAATTACAACACAGAGAGACGTAGCACCATCATTGTCTATGTGGGTACTTTCTTGCTCTTAAATACTCTGTGTAGTTAAAGGCATGAACATTTATCAAGGAGTGAGAACGTGAGAAGGAAACCAGGCAGGCAACGAGTAAATGCTGTTCCCTGAGCCTGGATTCCTCTCCTCACCGTCTGGCTTACTTACCTGTTCTTTAGTTCAGCTCCAAAGGTCTCTCTCCAGTGAAGACTTCCAAGCCCCGGGCCCTTGCCCAAGCTCCCTCCTGGCCTCCATGGCACATGTCACAGATTGTAATCACATGCGTGTGTGTATTAACCTCTTTTACTTATCTGCAAGGTTCTCGAGGCGGGGGAACCGTTTCTGTTTGGCATCCCCAGGGATGCCTGGCGTATAGTAGGTGCTCAGGAAATGTTTGTTGGCTGAATGGACCAGCATAGTCATGTGGTTATGCCCGCTGCAGAGATGTCTTGGGTTACTCATCCCCTTCTCCCTGAGGGACCATTCAACATACTCTCAGATTCTTCTTGCCTTTAAGTCCACTAAACATTCCTGCAGGGCTGATTTGAATAGCCCCAATCTTCATATGAGGAAATCAAGGCATGACATGCCAGGCTCCACCTGTCAGCTGGGCTGAAGACGTGACCTCCCTCTAGGTCATGGGTTCTGGGCTTGGGCTGTGCATTAGAATCACCAAAAGACCTTTGAGTACTGCGAATGCCCAGGGCACACCCCCAAGATTCTGATTCAGTTGCTGGGGGTGGACTCTGGAATTGTATTGTGAAAACGTGCTGAGCTGATTTCAACATGCAGTCCCAGTGGAGAACACAGCTCTAGCTACAGCCAGAGAACTAGAGGGCTAGGCCCCACTCGCATTTTACCCATGAGGCGCCAGAAGCTCAGAGAGGGGCAGATCTCATTGAACGCCACACAGCAAACGGGAGGCCCAGCCTGGTCCAATAGCCAGGCCTCTGGAGGTTGCCTCTGAGGCTGTTTCCCTGTGAAGGAGACCTCTCTTGAAAGCTGCTCAGCCCTTCCATGCCAGAGCAGGGTGCCTTTCAGACAGGCTGAGCATCAGAGCTTGCAAACCCGGATCCCAGATCTGATGGCAGCCAGTGTTTCCCCCGGGGCTCACAGAAATGCTTCCGTCTCTCTTCCTGTTTGTCCCCTACCTTCACTGGAGCCTGGCCGCATCACACGTGGCCCCCAGTGGGGCCGGTGCTGTTTGAGGACAAGAGGCTATCTCTGAGTCTGGGGCCTGTCCAGGGGCAGCCTCTCCTGGACCTTGGTTTCTGGAGCCTCGTGGGGAAAAGGCCACAGAGGCAAGCAGAGGCCTTCCGCTGGGTGGAAGTGGGGCCTCAGTTTTCTGCCTGGTCATACCCATTCCTGGCGGAGGATGAGAACACTCCCGCCCAAATGGGGCTCCATGATGGATGTGGAGAAGCAACCAAATGTCCCTCATTAATCACCAGCTCCATCTGGTTCCCCGCCTGATGGTTTTCAGCTGACTTGAAAAAGACCCAATTAGATCAAAACATTTTGACAATTTGTCTTGTGGCATGAACAGGTCCAGATCAAGGCTATGATTTCATCATCTGGGAGGGAGGAAGGAATTGCGGCGTGGGTCACGCACAGAGCTCAGCGGGACGTGGGGGTCTCCCCTGGGAGCCTTCCTGTGAAAGCAGAGAGTAGCCCACCTCTCCCTGGCCGCTGACCCTGTCAATCCCAAGGCCAGCAAGAGCTGCAGGACGGTGAGTGTCCCTCGGTTTGGGTGGAAAAGGCCTGGGTTGGGGGAGTATGGGTAGAGCGGGGAAGATGGACAAACAGGAAGGACCAAATATTTCAACCACTTGGCATGTGGCTGTTGGACGTGGACCAGAATTAGAAGCTGAGATGTGACTAAGGCCAAGGCTGTTCCAACTTGTGTACCAGCAAGATACCTGGGGACCCAGCTCCTCAGCCCAGAAATGAGTGGCCTTGATTTCCTGGTGGTTCTGGCCCCTTGAGATGGGCTCACAGATCCCAGAGATTCCCACACTTCCTTTTCTGTGCTGGGAATTGGGAGGGGCCCAGCCACAGCGGGCAGCTGTTTCCATTGAACCAGAGCCCTTGGTTCTTAAAGACCATGGGTTTGGCTGCCCCCTTGGAAGTCCTTATGGGGAGCTCACCAAGAGACAGCCCCCTGCAGACGGATCGCCACACCTCAGATGTGCTCACCCCCTCTCTCTTCGCTGCATCCAGAAGTTGCCTTAGGACTGGAAATGCAAGTTAGAGTATCTCTCCCCACAGGTTCATTTCCCCAGCCCCCAGGCTAAACATGAGGTACGTAGGCACACTGGGGTGAGGAACCAGTCCTGTTTCTCTGGGCAGGATTGCAAACTCGGGGAGCCGGCCAGGCCAGGAGGGCCTGGGGTGTGCCAGCCCTGCCGCTGGCCTTCCTGGGTATCTGGGCGCAGGCTCTGGGAGGTGGGGCCCTGATGTGTGGGTCTGTCTGCTGCCTCCCCTGGAAGGGCTGGCAGGGGCTCCCTGGGGGCTGCTGACCCCCAGCCTAGCCCTCACTCACATCCCCCAGCCCGGCCGTGTACACCCAACAGATACACCCACCCACTTCACTTCCCGGGGTCAAGTCGTACTCGCCATTGTCATGGCCTGTTTTGCTGTGTGCAGGCATATGTATGCCTGTGCACAGACACACACACGGTGTTCACACATCCCCTCACCACCCTTTACCCCTTCTTCAAGTACTTTTCACTCACAGCCCCACCTCTACCCTGTCCAAGGCACCCATGCCCACTCACCCGCCATATTTACAAGCATCACATGCCGCTGCCACCTCACACAGACACTCACGCAGGGACCGCATCTCAAGTGTCCCCTCTCAGGTCCTGGGACGCACTCACTTTGGCACATGCACATGGGCACATACACATGTGCATACATGTAATCTTCATCCAGACACACAGCTGGGGGGGGCGCTGAGCTGGGTAGGGGACCAGGCACAGCCGCTGTCCTGGAGAGAGCCCATGTGTAGGGCAGGGTACCCAAAGTCTGACCTGCAGGCCTCTGGTTCCCTAATAAATGCCACCCCAAGACCCCCTTGACTCTGAGCTTATTCTTACTGGCCTGTCTTCCTGGAGTCCTGAGCAGCGCTTATTTTCCCTCCATTTTGTCCTTTTGGGAACGTGTTTCTTTCCTGTCTCTTTCTCGCTGAAGTCTGTTTCCCTCCCTAGGATCCAGTTCCCCTTTGGTCTTTTATGCCTGTCTGCAGCCCAGCTCTGAGTGTGAGGGTCTTTCTCAAGTACGTGCTGGCACTCGGGAAGGATCCTGTCCAGCACGCTGGTGGGAGTGCAGGACCCATGGCCCAGGACTGATGGGTCTGGTCTGGTTCTCGCTTTGGGTCAAATAAGACTCCCCTTTCTGGAAAAGAATGATGGTTTTTGAGGAACGCGGGCTTACACGATCACCAAGGACCCAAGGAGCTCCTGGTCTCTGAGCCTCAGGTGTCCCTAAGATGTGTCTCTTGCCCACTGGTCACGACCAGCCGTTGTGCTTCCTGACTGGACTTGGTCAACGTATTACTCAGAACTCTTTTATTTGCAAATGACAGAAACCCAACTCAGACAAAATAAAAAATAAATCAATTGGCTTAGGTACCTGGGAGGACGAGGAGTGTTTCCAGGGATCTGGAGAGCTGCCGGATCTGCCTCTAGAGCAGCTCTAGAGGCAGATCCATAAGGTTTGTTACCTTAGGAAGGAGAGTTATTACGCCTCCCCTCTCAGTTCGGAAAACATCAAGGGGATCTGTGATTGGCTCATCTTGAGCCACGTGCCGTCCTCCGAGCAGCCACTGTTTCTAGGGAAGGTTCTACTGTGATTGTCCCACCCTGGGTATGACCCCACTTTCATAGCCAGAGTGGCAGATCCCTCCTCATCCAGACCCCTGAAAGTGGACCAGTAGGGAAGGATACTAGGTGTCCCTTACAATTGCCCTCTGCTCCCTCCCCCACCCTCCCACCCAGGATACGGGTAATGACAACAATAGAGACTGGGACTCTTTTCTTGGCACAACTGTCTCCATTTGCATTCTCCTTGGCAAGCTTCTGCCCTAGAACCCCTGCTTCATGCCCCTAAAAGAGGCATTCCTCTATCTCTCCATCCCCAAGGGGCTTGGGAGACTGTTCTTGCGTAACAACTAGGAGGTCAGCCCCAAGGCCAACCTCAGCCTCTGAGCCGTCTCATCCCTTATGCCGTCTCCCTGAATTGCAGGTGTCATTTGGGTTTTTGACCCTAAGGGCCCTGGGTCAGCACGGCCCACTGAGTCATGAGCTTGGCTTGTCAGGTATCATGTCTCAGTCTCATCCAGTTCAGGGGTCAGCTGGGCACAGAACTCCTCTGTCTTCTTTTCTTCTGATTTCTGTGAGCACCCGTCAGCTGAGTCTCCTGTGGCTGTTGACCTTTCTGTGTTGGTTAAGGTGGGAGGTGGTCCACATTAAACCTACCTTAGCAACACGAGCCTCTCTAGCCCCTCAGGATGGGTGCCCTGTAGTTGAGTCAGTTTATGCTGGGAAAGAGCTTCAAGTCTTTGGACACGGGAAACTCCAACATTTGACCCACTTTCCCTAAAGGATTTTGATGGCATTTCTGGGTGAATTGGCTTCAGCAGACCACCGGCTAACTGGATTAATAACAATAATGCAAATAATAACAATCAGGCAAATAATAATAATAATTGATATGTGGTAATAATAAGAGCAAATTCTGCCACTTTTGAGCACTTCCTATGTGCCAGACACTTCATTCATCCCTTTTACACAATGTCACTGAAAACCTAAACTCTAATCCTGTGTGGTTCTCATTTGACAGACAAGGAATCCAAGGCTCAGAGAGGCTGAGGAACTCCTCCAAGGTCACACAGCTAGTCCAAATTCAGATTTAGGTTTCTGTGATCCTAAAGCCTTTGCTTCTAACCACTGTATCATATGTCTCAAAGAGTCCAAAACTGGAAACAACCCAAATGTCAATCGAGGGGGGAGTGATGATATCCAAACTGTGGAATATTAAACAGTTGCTTAAAAGCGATGTCTGCCTGCATGTCCTGATGTGAAATGATTTCAAAGACAATGAATAAGTGAGAAAAAGCAAGTTGCAAAAGATAAGTGCAGAGAAGTTTCATTTAAGTACCCTCCACACAACGGGACTGGAGCTCTATGCATTCGTGTACATGGAGAGAAAAAGGCCAAAAGATTATGCATCAACTGCGCATCACTCTGGGGAGGGGAGCGAATCTGGGTGAGGGCCAAGGGTTCTTTGGCTTGATCTGTATTTCTGGGATTTTTTAGATGAACTTGGCTTCCTGAAAAGAGGAAACTTGTATCCTGGCTAGAAGTTTGACAGCCTAGGTTTACACCCTGGCTCTGCCATTTAGGAGCTATGTGATCCCAGGCAAGTCATTTATCTCTGTGTCCACATCTTTAACATGAAAATAACCATCAGCACCACTGCCATTACAACAAGGGCAACTACTATAATAATAATAATAATAATAAAATATCACATGGGGTTAATGCAGTTTCCCAATCATAGCACTACTGACATTTCACGCTGGATGATTCTTGCTTTTGAGGCTGTCCTGTCTACTGCTGGACGGTTAGCAGCATCTCTGGCCTCTACCCACTAGATGCCAGTAGCACCCCCTCTCCCAATCATGACAATAAAAAATACCCCCGAGGGGGCAAAATCACCCCAATTGAGGACCACTGGATCAATGTGATGACAACGTGAGTTAATTCATGCAAGTTGCTTAGGATGGTGCCTGGCACAGAGTGAGCCCGGGATGAACGCCGGCTCGCATTAATCCAAGGGAGGGGGAAGATGGATGGAATGACCTTCTCTGTCCAGCCGAGCATGGGTGCAATGGCTGGTACAGGGGAAGAATTCAGGGCTGGAAGTCGGGGTGTCTGGGGTCTGCTTCTGCCCCCATCCCTCAGCGGGGTGACTCGGAGTTCACCTCTTCGAGCCTCAGTTTCCTTATCTGTGATAAATGCGGGGAGCTGCATGCAGGCACTCGGGTCCCCCAGGCGTCCTCCTCTGTCTCTCAGAGCGGGAGGGGAGAGGGGAATGAGCTCCCCGCCGGCTCCCCTCCGTGGCGGCCTAGGCTGCTGGCTGGCCGGCTGGGAATTCTTCTCAGACGTGGCCCCCTCCCTCCCTTCACAACTGTGGAGCAGATGCGGTCCGTGAGGCTGCTGCCCAGACACAGGTGGTACCACCTGCCACAAGTTCCTTGATTCTCGATCGTCCTACAACCACTTTTGGCCCCAAAACAATTTGCTGGGTGAAGGGAGAGGAGGGTCTGGAGAGAAACGAGGAAGAAAGGGAGGGAGGAGGGGTGGTTCGGGGTTAAGAGTGGCCTTTGAAGTTTGCAAGCATCTTATATAAAACATCCTCAGTCATTCCCCATTTGGATGATGTCAGGAGAGCACATTACCATCCCGAGATCAAATGCAACAGCCAGAATCACTTGTTGCTCACCAGGCTACAGTCGTATATCAAGTGTTCCAGGCACACGCAATTCGTAACTTTCCCTGAAACAGATTTTGATATTTTCCTCTTCCACTTTCTGGGGAGGAGACATCTGACTTTGCTTCGAGTGCAGTTTGGGAGGCGGTGGGGAAATTAAACCAGTGCCCATTGTCTTTGCACGCTGCTGGCCACACAGATGGCAGCATGATGCCATTTCGTCCCTCCTTTGTGTGCATTTGGTGATGGGCCGTTTGCTGTCAAAGCCACGTAACGAACAGGAAATCTGAATTATTCTCTTAGGCTCTCCAGAATTGGGCCTAAATGATAAATAGAGCAGCAGGAGTTGTTTGGTTTTTTTGTATTCTTATGTGTTCTTGTCTTTCCCTTTTCCTTTTTGGTTATTTTGAACCTGTGGTGTCTTCCTAGAGCAGAGGTACTGAAGAGCCAGACGAACAGGGAGGTGGGGATTTTCTCCTGCTTTCGCTCCCTGAGAATAGCAGATTATCCGTTGTGAATCACCGGGATCAACCCGTCTGTTTTACAGATGAGGAAATCGAAGGCCAGAGAGGGAAAGTAACTGCCCAAGGTCACACAGCCTTGACTTTGGGCAATTTGTTTACCTTCTCTGGGTGCCACTCTCCTTATCTGTAAACAGGGATGTAGCTCCTTTCACGAACTTGAGTGATAGGAAGCTGAGAGAGAGTGGAAGTTCTTTCAATAATTACGATGTGTTTTCCAAAAGCAAGGGCCTCTGAAACTCCCTGTTAGGAAGGTTTAGGAGCTGGAATGATGAACTGAAATCAAACAGGATTCACCTGCTTTTCTCTTCTGCTTTCTGTTTCTCTTCCTTATTTTACAAATCTGTGATAACTGCACAGAGCTGGAACTTGGAGCAAATGCAGGCAGATTTCTGAGGCCTTTGTGAGCCGGGGGTCACCTTGTGTCCTGTGGAATAAGGCAGGTGGAAAGATTCAGAGGCGGGTTGCGGTCCCATGGAACCAGCTTGGGGAAGAGGACAGGCCAGTGCTGACCTAACCCCGAAGGGGTGTCTGACATGGGGTGTCTGTACCTGTCCCTTTGTGGAGTGGGATGGGTCATTAATATCAACCCACCCAGGCCCCATAGTCATACCCATGGATAATATCTGTAGCTGCTCTTGAGGGCGGCCAAGCACACAACAGGCAGCATAGCTCAGGGTTATGTGGGCTCTGCAGCCAATTGCCTGTGTTCAAACCCCAGCACTACCAATTACTAGCTGTGTAGTCCTAGCCAAGCTCTTCAGTCTCTCTGATGTCAGCTTTCAACATTTTATTTTTATTTTTTGAAATTATAACAATGCACAAATAAAAGAAGACAGACAACATACAAGTAAACGATGAATCCCTGTGAACTCACTTCCCAACCTAAGAGGTAGACTTTTCCCAATATCTTTCCATCATCAGTGGGCCTCTTCCCTCCAGTCCCCTACCTCCACCAGAGAAGAAACTGTGATCCTGAAGTGTGGCTATGGTTCCCTTCCTTAAGAACAAAACAACTAAACGATGAATCCCTGTGAACTCACTTCCCAACCTAAGAGGTAGACTTTTCCCAATATCTTTCCATCATCAGTGGGCCTCTTCCCTCCAGTCCCCTACCTCCACCAGAGAAGAAACTGTGATCCTGAAGTGTGGCTATGGTTCCCTTCCTTAAGAACAAAACAACACGCAGTGGTTGAGAGTCCGCCTGCCGATGCAGGGGACACGGGTTTGTGCCCCGGTCTGGGAAGATCCCATGTGCCGCGGAGCGGCTGGGCCTGTGAGCCATGGCCGCTGAGCCTGCGCGTCCGGAGCCTGTGCTCCACAACGGGAGAGGCCACAACAGTGAGAGGCCCAAGTACCGCAAAAACAAAAAAAACAAAAAAAACCCACAACATAAAACAGCACAAATTTTTGTTTTTACTATTTACATATGCACCCCTAAATAATATATTGCTTATTTTTGCTTGTTTTCTTTTTTTTTTTTTTGAGCTTTAAAAAAGTTGTATTATACTCTATTGAGGTCTTGTGTGACTTGCTTTTTTTCCCTCTTAAAATCATATTTCTGAGATTCATCCTTGTTATCGTGCAAGGCTGTGTTTCATCCATTTTTTTTTCTCCCTGCTGGAGAAAATCCTGTTGTATGAATACACTAAAATGTATTTATCCAAAATTGAGCAGACCCAACTGCCTGGTGTGGTCCCTACCAGAACATTCCAAAGAAAAGCCTAGGGAAGCAGCTTCCTATTGTTGGTCAGGTTTGAGGTGAGATGCCCATTTCTCTCACCCAAGTTAACTCTGAGGCCCTCCAAAGCATGACCTGATTCAGCTCGGACTCCCATCTGCAGCCCAGGGATTCTGGGGTCAACCAACAGGGAGACAGTGCAGGGACCACCCAAAGGCACAGGCTGGGATCGTGCCCTTTTCTCTCACCCAAAAGCTGCCTCTGCCCTAACTGTCTCTGGGTAAAACAGTCGCTTAGCTTTTCAAAGCCAAGAACTTCTTGGGATATTCCAAGGAAGGGCATTTCTTCAGAAGGTACATGTGACAAAACTCTTGCTCTGTGGTGAGCTGAGCCTGTTGGGCTTTCGGAGACTAATTTCTTTTTTTAAGAGGAGGCTGGTGCTTTCTCCTCATCTCCATCTTTGCTATTGACAGCCAGACTCCCAGGAAAGCGTGCAAACACAGTTAGCCACGGCTTGTCGCCAAATATATTTATCACTTCCCAGCACGGTGCATGACCCCTAAATGAGACACCCAAATGCACCTGATGGGGGTGCCTTTTTTTTCTTGTTGGAAGTGACAATTTCCAAGCAATCTCTGACTCCAGGGTAGTAGTGACTCAGATTTTCCGACTTTTAAGCCCAGATCCACACGTCCTGCCCTCGAGGACGATGCTGTGTGACATGGGAGTTCACTTCTGCTTCTGACTCCAGTGAGATGTTCATCTTTTGGCACCAGCAAACACTTCTCTAGAGTGGTGGTCCCCGAGGTCTCTCTTGAGAGTCCCCTCAGTTTGGTTGGAGGAACCCTACACCAGAGTGTGGGTGCTCAGCAAGACCCCAGGTGTGCCAGCAAGAACAGTGCAATACCAGTGTCTCTCCTCACCTCTCTGCACTGCAGTCTGGTCATTTGAAAAATAGTCAGCAATTTTCAAACATTTTGTAAAACGAAGAGCCCTTTGGTCAAACAGAATCTTAAATGGAGCCTCAGTATAGGACAGAAAAGAGCCAGGCTGATTTGGCTGAAGCAGGGTTGGAGTCCCAGACTTCCCCTTGCCGTCCGCTCTCCCAACCACAGAAATCCCCTAAGGTCACTTCAGGCACCGCAAGGGCTCCAGGGAACACAATGTGAAAAACCACTGAACTAGGTAAGCTCCCAGAGCCTTCTTACCATTGAGCCTCTACAAAGTGAAGGTAAGATGGCCGGGCTGGAGATGTGGAGTGTTAGGGGCTGAATTGTGTCCCTCCAAAATTCATAGGTTCAAGTCCTAAATCCCGGTACCTCAGAATGGGACTGTGTTTGGAGGTAGGGTCTTAAAGAGATAATTATTAAAGTGAGGTCACTCAGGGGGACCCTATTCCAGTAGGACTGGTGTCATTATAAGAAGAGGAGGTTAGGACACAGACACACACAGAAGGAAGACCAAGTGAAGACATTGGAAGAAGACGGCCATCTAGAAGCCAAGGAGAGAGGCCTCAGAAGAAACCAACCCTGCTGACACCTTGGTCTTGGACTCGTAGCCTCCTCTACTGTGAGCAAATAAATTTCTGTTGTTTAAGCTACCCAGTCTGTGGTACTTTGTCGTGGCAGCCCTATGGACTAATACATGGTGAGATAGTTTCCCATAGGTCACCGTTTTCCATTCTAAAATGACTAGGAAACATTGTAAGTCTCCTCTCAGAGGGTCTGAGCTCATGCTCTCTGTACATCCCTGTCTTTGGGAGGATAAGAGGCATGTTCTTGAGTTTGGCCGTGTCTGGTAGGGGGTCTGGGTTCAGCGGGCATCCACAGGGGTGGTGATGGTGGGCATGGTGACCAGAGCTTTGGGAAGGCCTCCTGCTGGCTCTTGGTCTGTGAAAGGCTGGCCACAGGAACATTTAAGGCCTTTTAAGAATATAACCCAGATTTAATTTTTTCTGGATCAAATGGTGCTAATCTAGCGCCCATAGTAACAATAGACATCAGTGGTAGAGCTGCGTGAAACTAGCAATTTTCACTTCACAGGAATTTGCCTGGGAAAATAACAGTTTTTCACCTTTGGAAACTGCCATTTGGTTACGTGAAAAAAAACGTAGAGGAACATTTTCAATTTTTCATGAACTGGATTATGGCAGAGGTGGTAGCTCTCCTGGATCTCACTTAGTGGTGAGAGGGTCCCCCATGGTGTGGGACCGGGGAAGTGGAGGTTGGGGGAAGATGAAGGGAGGTGGGGAGCCCAGGTGGTGCCATCGATGTCTTTCCAAGGGCCTCTCTGGGGAAGCGGCAAGGCAGGGGTGGCCAGAAACTCTGGGCAGGTAAAGGGGACACAGGACTTTCGGACAATCACTGTCTTCTTTGACTTCTTGCCCTGGGTTGTCTGGGAAAGGGTGAGGTTTATTTATCATCTAGTTTATGAAGCTCCCCTACATTCAAGTCTCAGTGACCGGCCATGTGTATCTGGCTTGTGCCTCCTTGGGGTTTTAAACGTGTGGGGTTCATTCATTCAGCTGTTACCCGGTTTCCCTTGTACATCTTGTGTGTGCAGTCACAACCGATACTGCAAAGGTGTGTGTGTGTGTGTGTGTGTGTGTGTGCGCACACGTGTGCGTGCATGCGTGCACATGCTCACTTGTGCACAGCTTTGGGGGACGGGGAGGGAGATGGCAAAGCTGAGGGCAAGGAATATAATAGTAGAATAAGATGTCACATCTTTACACTTGAAGAATTGGAAGTCTGATAGAAGAGACAGAATTTCTGCTCAGGAGACATCTGGAAAATAGTGTTGGAGTGAGCAAAGGTACAGGTCAAAGGGTAAGGCCTGGCTCAAAAAAAAATTTGATACCTACTGAAGTTGTCAGTATGACTCGAGAGCCTTAAAATTGTAGTTCTTCTGGGAAACTATATTAAGGAAATAATCAGAAATGTAGTCAGGGATGTCAGCACCAAGATCTCTGCAGACTTATTTACAAAAGCGCTAATACTATGTATAAAATAGACAACTGATGGGAACATACTGCATAGCACAGGGAACCCTACCTAATGCACTGTGGTAACCTAAATGGGAGGGAAGTCCAAAAGGGAGGGACTATCTGTATGTGTATGGCTGATTCATTTTGTTGTGCCGTGGAGGCTAACACAACATTGTAAAGCAACCCTACTCCAATAAAAATTAAAAAAAAAAAAAAAAAAAAAAAAAAGCTCTAAGTTGAGCACCATCCTAAGCTCTAACAATAACAGAGATTGGCTCAATAACCAACCAAGGGCCAATCTAGCTCTCCATCAGTTTTATAAGTAAAGTTTTATTGGCACATAGCCACGGCCATCCACTTATGTATTGTCTGAGGCTGCTTTGGCACCACGATTTATTTCACAGAGTTCTGCAGGCTGGAGAGTGAGTCCAAGAGGCTGGAGAGTGAGTCCAAGATCAAGGTGCTCTCAGATGCAGTGTCTGGTGAGAACTTGCTTCCTGATTCATGGATGGCTATCTTCTCCCTCTGTCCTCACAAGACCGAAGGGACAAGAGAGCTCTCTGGGGTCTCTTATAAGGGTACTAATTCCTTTCATATATTCCCTTATGACCTAATTACCTCCCCAAAGCCCCACCCCCAAATACCATTGCTTCAGGGATTAGGTTTCAACATATGAATTTTTGGGGTGGGGGGGACACGAACATTCAGTCTACAGCAGGTGGATAAATTGGGGGGCTTCCAGAGGAGATCTGCTTTGATTTATGGGGTGAACTGGTGAAGGGGAAAGCCCCCATCTTCCTTTGTTGCCCGTGAGAGTCTCGAGCCTTCTGGGGTATGTAAGGGAAGCCTGGAGACAGGCCGCCTGATTGGCTTCTCCCACCCTGTGCAGGAATGAAGCACTGGGATCAGCCCTGCCCCCATGCAGGCCCCTGGGCAAGGCCACATCACGTGGACTCAGAAGCCACTGAGGCCCCACTGATAGGGCCACGAGTCCAAAAGGCCACTCTGGCAAAGGTGACCCTGGCTCCTATAGTAGGTAGAATACCCCCAAAGAATGTGTTCAGGTCCTACCCTGCAGTACTTATTTGGAAACAGGGTCTTTGCAGATGTGATCAAATTAAGATGGGGGCACATTGGATTAGGATCGCCCTTGTCCAGTGACCGGTGTCCTTATAAGGAGAAGGTAATTTGGACAGAGACACAAAAGACATAGGGAAGAACGCCACGTGGAGGTGGAGGTGGAGATTGTGGCGATTCATCCGCAAGGCAAGGGGCGCCAAGGATTGCCAGCAACCACCAGTAGAGTGGCTTGGAACAGATTTTCCCTCAGAGCCTCTAGCAGGAACCAATCCTGTGACACCTTGATTTTGAACTTCTTTCCTCCAGAGCTGTGGCCTTTTGAAATTCTGGCCTGTTGTCCTAAGCCAGTGTGTGGTAATCTGCCACGGCAGCCCTGGGACAGGAACTGCTCTCTCCTGGGAGGATGGGCAAGGTCTGGCCCTCTGGCCCTCTTGTGTGTCCTTACACAGGGGGTCTCCTGCAACTTGTGTGCTCTACCCCATGGACCGTACCCCTCCCCACTGAAGCCAAAGGGACAAGGAGACCACCTGGCTGGGCTTCCAGCCTCCACAAAGGCCAGCGCTTAGAAGGAGGCACACAGTTCTTTACTCGCGCTCAGAGCATCTTCATGACCCCTCTTCCTTCAAGCACTCTTTGCCCTGCCCCCATCATCTCCATCAGCACCATCTCCAAAGCCCCTCCCCAGTAAAAATACAATCTGCATCCATGCAGCAAGGGAGGTCTCAAGCTTAAAGCTGCTAAAATTTGGGGGTAAGAATACAGAATTACAGATGCAAAACCATGTACAGGGCCTTGGAATGCTCAAGTTCAGAGAGGGGTCCTCCAGTGGAAGCTTCTGGATGTGAGTCAACTCAACATGCTTGTTTTGCACGTGCACTTTCAACACAGCATCTCTCTTCCTACCAGATTTCAGCCGCCTCTGCCGGGGGAATACTTCTGCTCTGAGGCGTAAGAGGCTGCTAGCAGATCCTTACTTGAGAGCAGGCGCTGAGGGATGCGGAGGGAGAGCCCAGAGGTTGCTGGTTTTCTGAGAGGGTCAGAAGCTTGGCTTTGACACTATCTGTTGTGACTTAGTATTCCCATCTGTCCAATGGGAATAATGGTTAAAGAAAGACCAGAGGTGGAGACTCTGGCCTACAGCCTAACAGCTGTAGGCCTAACAGCCTAACAGCTGTAGGTGCCAAGTAAGTGTCTATTCCCTTCCACTTCCCTTGCCTGGAGGGAACAGGGTCAGAGAGCCTGAATGTCGAGATCAGGGTCACTAATCACAAGCTCGACAGAGTGCCCCAGGGTTGACCTCACCTATGGGCCCTGAATTTCTTTTCTCCCCCAAAGCACCAGATAATCGGGGCTCACCACAGACTTTGACTTGGCCCTGAAAGCTTGTTTGTCAGGACCCAGCCTCGGGAGGGCAAGGGAGTTTCACATTTTCGCTTAAACTGCCGAGCAGCCACTTAGAAACCCCTGTTCTTTTGGTGTGTGCCGGGCCAGGCTGTCGCCAGCTCCATGGCCTCAAGGCTGCCCACGGCAGACGAGCCAGGCTTTGTGCGCTATAGGTGAAAACTTAAGATTTCTTCTCTTGGCTGAGTCTCTCGTTCAAGCAGAAAATGAGACATGATATCCAAAGCACACAGGCTCAGGGTATTAGGTGGCCTTTATGCGCCTGTCAAGTCTGGTCTCCGAGGGGCGGAATCTTGTTTATCTGATATCAGTAGTAACTTTTGGACGATTACGATTCCTGGGTCCCAGACCCTGTCAGGTTTTCCTGGACACAGTAACAATTCTCTCTACACAGGGCTGGGAAGATAATCTTTTCTCTGAGGCTCATGGGTCTGGAGGGCATTGAATAGTGGATTTCATACCCCCATACTAGGCCATCGTCTGAGTGGATACATGGAACAGGTTTGGGGCTGTATTTCATGCTGCTTCTCTATGAAGAATACGGGGTCCTGGTGTCTCTCGCCCTCCACCCCCCCAGCGGGGAACAGTTGGGAACGGTTTCCATCACAGCCCACTGCCTCGTCAATGTAAATGCTGGATTTGGCAATGGGACTCCACGAATGGCTACATTCATTCATGTGATTTGCCTTCGTGCTTCTCTGGGGGTGGGATCTGGCCTGCTTTTTTCTCTTCATATAGAGTTTGGTTCAAAAGTAAGGACTTGAAAGACCCCTGAGGGCCTAACAAGGAGATACCTGTGCCACCAGGGCTGCCGCGGAGGCTAGAGCGCTGCATTTGCCCAGAGGAAGGGGTGCATTTTTCTTATTCACACAAACGTGATCTAAGGGCTAGCTGTGGTCCTGGGTGGCACCCGGAGATGTCGGCATGAAGGATGTTAACAGAGGAAACCCCAGTAGGTGAATTAGTGGGGGGCACTCCTCCATGTAAAGCTTTTTCAGACTGAGGCTAGCAGAACTACAAGTCACTGTTACCCGTGTTTCCACGTCTATCTCAGTTACTGTCTGCTGAGCTCCTACCTATGTGCTGGGAATATATATGCTCTTTATATGTGTGACTTTTTAGTTCTCATACAGGTATTTTCAGCCCCAGTTTGCAGATAGAGAAACTGAGCCTTGGAGAAGCTGTTTAACGTGCCTAAGCACATGGCTTGCCATTGGTGGAGTGAAGATTTGAACTTGTGACTGGCTGGCGCCAAGGCCAATATGTTGGAAGGCTTGGACTGGCAGTTTTCCGTGGTCCCTTGAATACAAATGGTTCACAGATGATGGGTCCACATTTTAAAAAACATATATATAATTTTTTTTAAATTGTGAAACAAAACTCACATATAGGAAAGTACATAAATCGTAAGTTTACATATTAACGAATTATTGTAAGTAAACACTCATGTAACTTTCCCTTAAGTTCCATTATGAGTCCCCCAGAAATCCCCCATGCTCTTTTCTAACCACCACTATGGCCCTCACGTGCAGTGGTGAGCCCTCTTCTGACTCTTACACAAGTCACTTCCCTGCTTTTCTTTTATCTGCCTACACAGCAGTTTCATTTTGCCTTTTTTTTGAACTTTACATAACAAGGATCATCTAGTACAGATTCGGGCATGTCTGTTTTTTTTACTCAACAGCGCATTTATGAGATTCATCTAGATCATTGGCAGTTTATCTGTTTTCATCGCCATGCAGCATTTTATTATACGATTATTCCACAATTTATTTATCCATTCTTCTACTGATAGACCTTTGGATTGCTCCCAGTCCAGGGCTACTATGAATACTGCAGCTATGAACATTCTATTTTTTTTTTTTGCGGTACGTGGGCCTCTCACTGTTGCAGCCTCTCCCGCTGCGGAGCACAGGCTCCGGATGCGCAGGCTCAGCGGCCATGGCCCATGGGCCCAGCCGCTCCGCGGCACGTGGGATCTTCCCGGACTGGGGCACGAACCTGTGTCCCCTGCATCGGCAGGTGGACTGTCAACCGCCGCGCCACCAGGGAAGCCCTATGAACATTCTTATACATGTTGCCGTGTCTCTGTTGACATACACCTAAGAAGGGAAATCTCAGCATCATAGGACATGCATATCTTAACTTCAGTAGATGCTGACAAAATGTTTACTAAAGGCCTTGTGTCAGTTTACACAGCCACCAGCAGTGTGTGAGTGCCAGTTGCTCCATATTTTCATCAGTGGTTTGTGTCATCGGTCTTTTTCACTTTAGCCATTTTGCTAAGTGTGTCGTGATATTACATTGTGATTTTCAGATTTTATGACTACGTTTGTTCTGGTGAAGTCGAGATTCGTTTTTTCTGAGTAGGTGGGACTTTAGCACATGGAGTGAGGCTTACAGCACAACTTACCAATGCGGCTGCTGTCTGGGTGTTTTGTACCCTCTTCCCCTTTAATCACGGAAGTAGATAACTGCTGAGGAGTTCCCTGGCTAAGCTCTCTGCAACTTGCAAACGAGTGGTGCTGACCCCTATGTTTATAGCAGAACTCTTCACAAGAGTCATGACATGGAAACGACCTAAATGTCCATTGACAGATGAAGGGTTCAAGAAAATGTGGTACATACATACAATGAAATATTACTCAGCCGTAAACAATAATGAAATAATGCCATTTGCAGCAGCATGGATGCAACTAGAGATTATCATACTAAGTGAATTAAGTCAGAAAGAGAAAGACAAATACCATATGATATCACTTACATGTGGAATCTAAACTATGACACAAATGAACTTATCTGCGAAACAGAAACAGACTCACAGACGCAGAGAACTGACTTGTGGTTGCCAAGGGGGTAGGGGGTTGGGGGAGGGATGGAGAGGGAGTTTGGGGTTAGCAGATGCAAACTATTATATATAGAATGGATAAACAACAAGGTCCTACCGTATAGCAGAGAACTGTATTCAATGTCCTATGATAAACCATAGTGGAAAAGAATACAAAAAAGAATGCATATGTATGTATAACTGCATCCCTTTGCTGCACAGCAGAAATTAACACAACGTTGTAAATCACCTATACTTCAATTAAAAAAAAAAAGTGGTGTTGAGAAGCTGGCTTGTGGGAAATCCATGTGGGTGTTTGGGATCCAAGATCCTCGAGCACGTGTGCAAGTGGTCATAGCGGCCAGCCCTGCTCCTGGGCAGCCCTCTGCCAGCCCTCCACCCTAATGCCAGTCATTCCTGTTGTTTTCTTGTCCTGGTGCTGTCAGTCACTCAAGATGTCTGGGGGCTGCTAACAGTCATAGTGACATTTCCTGTGTCTCTCTCTTGGTTCAGTTTTCCCAATGGAAAGAGGGGTTGCTGGGAAGATTGAATGTGATGGTGCACCCAAGCCCTTGGTACACGCCTGGTGCAGAATAGGTGCCCAGTTACAGGGCCGAGACTAGGATGCGACAGGAGAGGTAGGTAGGGGGCAACATCTGAGGAGGTGCTTACTCTTGGGTGCCAATCCAGAGAATGAGTGTCTCCTTTCTTTTAAAAAAAATTTTTTTTTTAACATCTTTATTGGAGTATAATTGCTTTACAATGGTGTGTTAGTTTCTGCTTTATAACAAAGTGAATCAGCTATATGTATACATATATCCCCATATCTCTTCCCTCTTGTGTCTCCCTCCCACCCTCCCTATCCCACTCCTCTAGGTGGTCACAAAGCACCGAGCTGATCTCCCTGTGCTATGCGGCTGCTTCCCACTAGCTATCTTTTTTACATTTGGTAGTGTATATATGTCCATGCTACTCTCTCCCTTCGTCCCAGCCTACCCTTCCCCCTCCCCGTGTCCTCAAGCTACATGTAAAAGAATGAAATTAGAACACTCCCTAACACCATACACAAAAATAAACTCAAAATGGATTGAACACTCTCTGACATAAATCACAGCAAGATCCTTTTTGACCCACCTCCTAGAGAAATGGAAATAAAAACAAAAATAAACAAATGGGACCTAATGAAACTTCAAAGCTTTTGCACAGCAAAGGAAACCATAAACAAGATGAAAAGACAACCCTCAGAATGGGAGAAAATATTTGCAAATGAGTGTCTCCTTAAATGTCAGCTCTAGGCATGTCAGTTACCTCATCCTGGCCCCGCCCCTCTCAGCTGTGAAGATGCTGGGCCCGCTGCCTGCTGCTGCTTCCTGCATAACTTGCAGGAAGTTAAGCCAGCACTTTCTTAACTACTCATTGCGAAACTTCAGGGGATTCCAGAACCAATTTGCTGGATGTTTTCCACAGCACTTACAAAACACGAAATAGGACAGAATAGAAAATATTAAAGTGCATTCTGCACAATAGAGGTAAGTATGGACTCAGGAAACTCAGTCTCAGCTCTACCTATGTATACATGTCCTAGGTTACAGTTTAAAATGCATTGCTCACTATGGGTCACAGTAAAAAGGCATCGCGAAAACTGTCACTCTGTCGATGACTTTTTGTCATCCACAGTGCCCAGAACACCACCGACTTTCCCCTCTGTCTCTCTTCACCTGCCAGGTTATTCCTGCCCCCCGCATCCCCACCTGAGCAGCCCCTCCCCTCTGAAGCCTACCCTGGCTTCCCCAAGCAGAGGCCACTTCCTGCTGCTTTGTGGCTCTTCCATGCCTGGCATACCACAAGGAAGTGCCATTGGATGGTGAGTTATCTCCTGGGAGGTATCTGCCTGGGCTTAGATCCCAGCCTGCCTCTTACTAGGTGTGTGACCGAGGGCAAGTCACTTGTGCCCTCTATGCCTCAGTTTCCCTACTTGCAAAGGAAGGCTGATAATAATAATACCTCCCTCACAGAACTGAGTTAATACATGAGACAACCATCCATGGGGAGTCTGGGTTCTTAGCCAGGATGGCCCTGTCCTCCTTGGAGCTTACCTCCTTCTTTAAACCTTTTAGATGAGTCTCTACCCCACATTGGGAAAGCTCCATGCTCTGCTCGGAGGATTGGCCTGGCCCTAGAATTCATCCCCCTCCTTTGAGCAGCTAGTCTGTGAGCTTCAGTAATCTTTGCAGCTCCTTTCCAGAAGCTGAGTGATTTGGTCAAGATTTTTAAAAAGGTGAGCAAGTGTGTGTGTGTGTGTGTGTGTGTGTGTGTGTGTGTGTGTGTGTGTTTGGGAAGAGATCAGAGGGACTCCAGCAGGACACCTGGGGTGGGGTTGGCCACACCAAGTCAGGTCTTATTCCAGATTTCCCACCAGGGGGAGGTGTGGAGGGATGATTCTTCCTAGTCATCCAGTAACAACTGGCAGATTGCCACCCTCACCCCCAAACACAGACACAACAGCAAATGAACACACTCACACACGCACACAACTGCACACACATAACCACAGCAACACATGTATAATAGACACACACATCACACATACATCTATACATAGACAACAGCATACATACCTGCCCATACACACATGTTCTCACATGGGCACACATATATGTGTACATGAGCAAACATACATACACAAACACATAGCTGTACCTCTTTCAATGAGAAATATTAATTCTCAGAGATCAAAGAGTATAGACCATACTAAGACAAAAAAACATTTCCCCAAATGCAAACTCATCTTCACTGACTCCTGCTCTCTAAGGGAAAAGCCTTTAGAATATTAATCAAGGTGGTCTCCGTTTCCCTTTTAATCCTTCTTTGTCTACTCCCTGGCTGCCCTCTGAGAGTCACCTACAGAAAGAAGTGGCACCCATTTCAGAGCCATTTACTCACCTATGGCTTCACAAAGACCAGGTGGAAGTTTTGGAATTAACTCTCATCTACATCTCAGGACAACTCACCTCCTGAGCAGGGCATTCTCTTGAGGGTGGAAGGGAGGGAGGCAACATGTGGGTTTACGATTCTCCTGTACACGCAAAGCCCTGGGATTTTTGCTTCTATTACACAGATAGTCCATAAGGCTTAGATGAGTGAATGAGTGGGTGAATCATCTTGCAGAGGTTTTGGAATCCAACAGACATGGGTTTGAATCCTTGCTCTGTATTCATGTAAACTTGGGCAAGTCACTTAGTCTTTATGAGTCTAAGTTACCCAACTGTAAAATGAGCATAATAATACCACATCAGTTAAAGACGAAGCTATAGTAAGAAACAAAGAGATGCCAAAATACAGTGGCTCAAAAAAGATATGTCTATTTTCCTCTCATGTATCAGTCCTGCATGAATGACCACAGTTGGTGTGCTGTTCTGTTTGTGTGGTCATTCCAGGACCAGGACCCCTTCCATCATACTGCTCTGCCTCCCTGGGCCACTGCTTCTCATCCACATGGTCAAAATTAATATGCAGAAGTGGGAAGGAGAGAGAGAGATCACAGTAAGGGGCTTGCCTTTGGAGTTGAAGAACAACCCCGAAGTTGAACACAGGGCTCGCAATAACATTCCACTGATCTAAACATAGTCACATGACCAGACTAGCTGCAAAGGAGCCTGGGAAATGTAGTCTTTAGCTGGGCAACCATGTATTCAGCTACAATTATCTTACTCTGGAAGAAGGGGGAGGTTGCTCTTTGGTGGATAACTAGCTGTCTTACCACAGATAGCTACATCAGATGGCTGCAGGAGGACTAAATCAGATAATGTGCATAAGCTGCAAAGCACAGGGCCTGACATAGTGCCTGCACTTGAGAAATGGAAGCTATTATTTAATAATTTCAAAGGAATTCTTTTAAGTTGAATGTTATAATAATGTAATCAGGGTGCATATTTTCTTGGTCCTTTGGTGGGGCAGGGTGGGATGGAAAAAATAAAAGGGTCCAGCCACAAATGTTTGGACAAGATCAGGGAGTGTATAACCTAGAAGGCAAAAGCCCCCTGTAGGATGTGACACCTGCTCCAGGTACCTCTCAAGGTGGAGTTTTACAGGAGCGCAGGCACCCTAGAGATGTCCCTCAGGTATAAGGATATGAGGAGTTGGCAATGGCAGGAAGCTGCAGCGATGAACATCGGGCAACCTGTGAATTTGTCCTCATGCCGCGGGTAAGTGCTGCTTGTCACACTCAGGAAGTAAGTTTTCAGGAGGGTGAGGGAGAAAGCCAGCAGGATATGTGTGTTCATGGGGAAGGCTGAGGAT
The DNA here is from genome assembly GCF_000442215.2 of Lipotes vexillifer. Classification (NCBI taxonomy): domain Eukaryota; kingdom Metazoa; phylum Chordata; class Mammalia; order Artiodactyla; family Lipotidae; genus Lipotes; species Lipotes vexillifer. Next base: position 4,052,875 of record NW_006797481.1, on the reverse strand, counting down.
GCAATGTGATACCTGCGTTCTAGTCGTCTCATCACTGGGTGAATCACCTCACCTTTCCACAGTTCATTTTTGCCCACACACAAAATGGAGACCAAAACAATTCTTACTCTAAGGGGTGGCTAGGAAGCAAAAGCAAGATAATGGGTGTGCTGTAAACTCTCAAAGGCTCTAAGATGTGAAGGATTAGGGTAATTAAATAAAAGTGGGGGAAATCCATCACCAGCAGTCAGGTGTGTCCCCAGACCCTCTTGGGCTCATGTGGTGGGTGGGTGGAGCCCGCTTACCTGTCCAAGAGAAATGCCGTCCTGTACCCCTGGGAGTGGCAGCAAAGCTGTCAGTCTTAATCAGAATTTCCTTTCTGGGAGCGGCTTCCTTCATGTCACAAACTTGGCACAGTTCAAACCTCTGCTTCAGGAGTTATTTTCTTTGGATTTTGCAAATCCTCTTTTACCCGGAGGAGACAGAAAGCTCCACATTTCTTTCCACCTGGAAATCACCACGGTTCTAAGGCTGTCCTTGTTTGCCTGCTAAAGACATGTTTGTGTGTCTACACCCCGCAATTTCCCCATGTAACTTTCATTACAGTTAATTGGCGTCACAAGATTAAGGCGGGCAGCAAGAGACAAAGAAGTCAGTGCCAAACGGGGCCTGGCCTGGGTGCTGGGAGAGTGAAAGGCTTCTGGGGGGGTGACACCAGGTGGGAGACCCAAGTTTTGCTTTGGGAGTTTCTGCAGAAGGGGCTGCAGAGGTGCCCTGGGGGAAGAGCCCCAGACCGCGGTCCCTGTGCCAGGTTTAGGGATGGAGGCACCTTCTTTCTGATGTAAACTGGCCTGGAAGGAATGTGTACCCCTTTCTCTTATGGTAATTGGTAATAGTGGCACACAATACATTCATGACAGCAACCATTCATGGGACATCTAACGGGCTCATCTCCGGGGTGGGGATTCTCTCTGCGCTTGGATTCTCACAGCACCTCTAGGAAGGGTATGGTTATCTGCGTTTTGTAGGTGAGAAAGCCGAGGCTCAGAGAGGTTCCCTGATTTGCCGGAGCTTGTGCAAACAGTATAGAGCAGAGCTGGCATGCAAGCCCATGTCACCTGACTGCATAGCAGGACACTGGCTGAAGGTGGGGTGGGAAGGGAAGCCTGCCTGCCTGACATTGTTTTTAGCTGATGCCACACCACTCGGAGAGGCCCTCCCAGGCAACCTGTTTGGGGGCTGGCTGGGCATCTGGCACCCATCCTGTGCAGGGTTGTGGAAGCCAGGTGTGAACATTCCTGGGGTTCCTGGGAGCTAAGGTTGAGCCCCCTTTGTCTCCTGCAGTATTTAGCGGGCTCTCCGGAGTCCACAGCCCATGGAATCCACCTGTTCTCAACCCTTTTATTTTTGCAAAGGTCCATTTAACATGAAAACATTCCAAATATTTTTAGTATCTATTAGTTGATAAAAACCAAAATGATAAAAATATACTCCCAATTTAATAATACTGTATTTTATACAGCACAACACCTACATAAATTAATAGTAATGGTACAGATATAAATAGGTAATTCACAGAGGCAATTCACAAATGGCCCATAAGTGTATGAAAAGGTGATCAATCTTACTAATAATCAGGGAAATGCAAATTAAAACAACAATGAGACATCATTTCATTCATCAGATAGGCAAAAATTAAAAGATTGATACTATCTAGTATTGGCTGGGGTGTGGAGAAATGGTTACTTTTATCTATTTCTGTTCACAGGAGTATAAATTGATGCAGCCAGTTTGGAGGAGAATGTAGCAGTGATTATTAAAATACAGCTCACGCGCGCGCGCGCACACACACACACACACTGGGATGTGGCAACTTTACTTCTTGGTAATTCTTCTAGGGTACAAGATGAGATGAACTTTGAAACACTGTATGAAATAGCAAAAACATTGGAAATACTAAATGCCTGTCAATGAAGGGGTGATTACACAAACAATGGAATATTCACACAATGGAATACTATACAGCCTTTAAAATGAATTAGCAGATCAATATATACTGTTAGGGAAAGATTCCCAAGACATAGTTGAGTGAAACAAACAAGCAAGCTGCAGAATGATAATATTGCCTGTGACGTTATGTGGCGGCCCTGAGAATGAGCCTCACACATCACTGGGTAGCATCACAGATTGAGGATCTTAGTTGTTGCACTTTGAAATCCATCTCCGTGTTTGAGTCAAGGCCATGCTTCCCATGGGCTGCTCCCCGACAATGACTGGGTTTGGGAAGAACACTAAAGCCAACCTGTTCCTGGGAGACATGGGACTCCTTTATTGGCCAACTTTGAGCTCAAGGATTCTCTACTGGCAGTCTAGGCTGCCCCCACCTAACCTCTCCCCTTTTCTTCCCTGGGGTAAGACTTACATCGTTGTCAGATGGTTATCTCAGCCTTCCTCCTATTTCCTCTTCGTTCCCTTCCTGCATGGCTCCCTCCCTATACCCTCTCATATAGGAATTTCCCTTAATGAGGTTCTCTAGTGCGTCATCCTATTTCGATGTCTACTTCTTGTAAGACCTAGTCTAGTGCACACCATTAATTCAGTGGTTCTCAGACTTCAGCATGTATTAGAATCACCTGGAGGATTTGTTAAAACACAGATGGCTGGGCCCCCGACCTAGAGTTTCTGATCCAGTAGGTCTAGGACGGGGTCTGGGAATTTGCATTTTAACAAGTGTCCAGGTGATGCTGATGACAGAGGACCACACTTTGAGAACCACTCTGTTAATGTATAACACATGTTATTTAAAAAATATTTTTATAGGTTTTCCTAGGTATGTAAACATGAAGAAAAATATCTGGGAGGCATCACAGAAAAGTTATAACTGGGAGGTCCATGGGTTGAAATTGACATGTAGTGGTGGTTAAGAGCATGGGCTCTGAAGCCAGACAGCCTGGGTTCAAATCCCAATTTTATAACATGCTGGCTGTGTTATCTCAGGCCAGTTTTTAAATTCCCTGTGCCTCAGGTTTCTCACTGTAAAATGTTAGTACCAATCTCTAGAGTAGTCTGGAAAAGAATATACGTTAATACGTGTAAAGTGCTTAGAATGATGTCTGGGACATAGTAAGTACACAAGTGTTATCTCATTCATTTTGAATGAAATGAATGTTGAAGGGGTCTTGAACTCTGAACTTTGTGCAACAAGAATTAGTTGTATTACTGGTATAATTAAATTTTTTCAATAATAAAGAAGAAAAATAGTTGTGCATGTATGTGTGCTTGAAGCATATTCTGTATTCAATCTACACGCAATGTTTGGTGAACAAATGAAGGCAGAGATTTCTTGCAAGGTTTTTGTTTACCTTCCACTCCCCGAGGGCCCCAAACCCATACATTTTGCCACTTTAAATAAGTCAACTGCCACTGTCTTGTTGGCTGAGCTTTTAAAAATTAGTGTAACCCAAATATAAGTTAGTCCCTGTGTGACCCAGTCTATCTAGGGTCATATGCAAAGAAGTGCTGTCCATTGGCCAAAATTAATTAAAAAGGAATTCCACATTTGACTTACATCACCACGAAAACAAGGGGCGATACACTGAATAACCTCCACAATAGTTCTTAAAATGCTCTTTTCTCTCTCTCCCCAGGGAGAGCCTTGGAGCACTCGCATGTTAACAGTTAACTGTGTTGGTCCCTGTCACAGTGGATTTATCAAGAAATCAGTTTAATTAAGCCTGAATGTTAACAGGTCTCCTGTTTTTAAAGCGAGCCACTGCTACTATAAAATGTTCCCTTTCCTTGAGCACATAATCCAAATTTTTTTTTTTTTTTTTGCGGTATGCGGGCCTCTCACTGCTGTGGCCTCTCCCGTTGCGGAGCACAGGCTCTGGACGCGCAGGCTCAGTGGCCATGGCTCACGGGCCCAGCCGCTCCGCGGCATGTGGGATCCTCCCGGACCGGGGCGCGAACCCGCGTCCCCTGCATCGGCAGGCGGACTCTCACCCGCTGCGCCACCAGGGAAGCCCCATAATCCTATTTTAATATTGAACTCTGGGCCAGGAATCCTTTCTGTCTCAGGCAGATTATCAAGCAGATCATGTCTCATTCAGCAAAAGAAGACTGCCTGTCAGGGAGTAAAAATTAGAACCGTCTTCCTCTTTTCCTTTTTTTTGGTGGGGGGTTTGTTTTCTAAATTTTTTCATGCATTTATTTATTTAACACTTTTTAAAGACACATTCTGGATCCAAAGCTAGGGATATACATGTCATATCTTGTTCTGTCCTTAATACTCCACCTTTGAAGCATAATTGTTTCCATTTTTCAGATGAGTAACCCGAGGCTTAGGGAAGTTAGATAAAAGCTTATTTAAGTCACTCAGCTGGTCATTGGCTGAGCTTTTGTGATCTTTTCACTGTAGTAGCTCTTTTGATGGATGAGGGCATAGCAGAAAAAAGCTTAGCTCCACCATTCACTATCTGTACGATGTTGAGAAAATTTCTTAACATCGTGAAGCCTCAGTTTTCTCATCTACAGATAAGGTGGTACCTATCTAGCTAAGGGGATTTTTGTGTAAATTAGATTAGTTTACAGATGTAAAAGTACTACTCAGCATGGATGCACTGTAGTTATATCAGAGCCTTGACGTGTATGGGTTAGTTTTTCCAAAAGGAGAATCACGACCAGCATTACAGTGGCTGATTTTGTCCATTAGCTCACTTGTCACTCATCCCAACTCCCTCCTAGCTTACCTTTTTGTGTTATAGTTGCTCTGGAGCTGAAAACAAAACAAAAGTACATTTCCCAGATTCCCTTGCAGCTAGGTATTTGCATATGATGTGAATTCTGCTCAGTAGATGTGCCACGCAAATCCTGGAAGTGAAGTGAGCAATAGAAGATGGTAGCCACTTGCAGGAAGATCAGACATGCTGGGGAGTGGGGTGTAGGCATCTGTGTTTGGAGCTGGCTCTGATGAAGTTTGTGGAGCCCATAATTCTGTATCATAGGTTCTGATCAGTGGGCCACAGAGACCATGGATTTTATAGCACAACAGTCTCATGGGCTAGGTTCCCAGTGGAGTGGCCCCCTGGCTACAGTATTTCTTGCAGCATCCAAATCTCGTTCTCTAGCACACCTGGAGGTTCTGTGAGCTACTCAGTCTTCCTTAATAACACTCCCCTTCTGCTTAAGCTGACTGGAGTGGATTCTTTTGACCAGAAATAATGTTCAAAGACTGACATAGTATCATCCAGGAACATGGAACTGCAACTGTTAACCTTGAGTGATCAATCAGCTGTGCATTGGCATATGGCCAGTGCTCTGAACTAACATATTTAAAAATACATAACATGTTTCCAGGTTGCTCCATCAAGGCAAGGAGTATAAGACTGATGGGGAACAGTGATAGTTTCTGAATTTTCTCTGGATTTTTCATTTGATGAATTATTTTAACAATCTATAGTAATTTCAAACTAAAAGTACTCATGGACTAGGAGACATCGACTGCAAAGGTAACATGGATATTTTAAAATTTAAAAACTAAGTTATAATTCGGCAAAACAGTAAAGGAAATTTCCATGTCCCCAAACACAAACCATATTTATGGTATTGTTCTAGTTGCTGGTTTTAAATGGAAAACCAAAATATGATATTTGGACAAAATTAATAGAGATTCTACATGACAAAGAGATAGTGTGGGACATCTCACAGAAAGCTAGAGCAGAGAGAGAGACTGGGATATGCAGTACCTAGCACCAGTTCTGCCACATCCTGTGTGACGTGAACAAGTTAGGGACAGAGTATGTATATGGTCTACTTTACTGTGTGGTGAGAATTAAGTGAGACAGTGTATGGGAATTGGTCTAACATGTAATAAGTACTCAACTGATGGTGGATCCCTCTTCTTGTCTTCCCCTTACCTATTTCAGTAAACAGAGAGGTATAACACAGTCAGTTGCTACTCTTCTCAAATATTATGCAAATTGAATTTTGGAACACGAAGTCATCTTGACATATGTCAGGGAGAGTCCCGAAGGCCCCACTGTAAACCTTGTAAAACAAAGCTCCTCGTGCAATGTGGGAAACACTTCATATTAATTTCTTACCTTTCTAAGTTTGGATTTCTGCTTGAACTTTCATATATTTTGTAAGGACAGGTAGGTCATACTTCTCCCACAAGCTTCAAGATGAGAGTGGCCTTAAGAAAGTCCATTGTTTGTTACCCTAAATGGGTTTGGAGACCTCAGAATCTGAGGGTGAGATAACCAGGCTGATCAAAGGAGAACCAAACCCAATGTCTGCTCCATGGTGGGCCCTTTATAGAAATATACTTATGTGAGCACCTGCCAGTGTGTTGATCTGAAACCCATCCTCCCCACCTCCCACTTCACCCATTCTCCCTTCGGCAGTTCTTGGTTCTCTGTTTAACTCTCCACCTCCACACCAGATTGTCCCTTCTACCGCTGTTAACTTTGGTGACACTTTTTCGACATGTCCTCCATTCCAACCTGACACTCCTTTAGGCATGAAGACACGTTTGCCTTCTGGCTTCGTGCAGTAGACTTGGGTCAGAGTCACTCTAGGCACGTTCTGTGTTGGTTCTTGGGATGTGCTCAGGAGGGGCACTTTCTCTTACCACTTGTTTTCTTCCAATGTTCAGTTTCCCCTACCAACCATAAAGACTTCATTTCCAAGCCTCTCTTGCAGCTAAGTGTGGCCATGTAACTAAGTTTTGGTTTTTAAGATATAAGAAGGTCTCCGAAGAATATATGTATATTTTTGGCCTCACCTCGCAGCTTGTGGGATCTTAGTTCCCCGACCAGGGATGGAGTCTGGGCCCACAGCAGCAAAAGCACCGAGTCTTAACCACAGGGCTGTCAGAGGATTCCCAAGAATATGTTTAGAAGAAGGGACATGCCCTCTCTACCACTCTACCCTTCCTCCTTTTTTGATGACTAGAGATGAGGATATGATGTCTGGAGCTGGGCAGCCATCTGGAACCATGTGGTAAAACAGAGCAATCCCAGGTATATGAAGCCTGGGATTCTGATGATCATTGTGCTGCCATATTAGTCCCAGACTGCTGATCAGTGGACCTCATTTATGTGGAAGAGGAAAACATTTCTTCCTACGTAAGTCACTATTATTTTTCGCTTCTTGTTACTAACAATTGAATATAATCTTAATTGGTCAATAAACAGCAACTCCAGCATGCCATGCAAAGAAAGATCACATGACCAGAAGTCTAGAGGTGGGATTTTAGCCACCATCCATTAGTCATCTTGAGAATCATAGCGTTCACTTAGCCCCCTGCTTTCCCATCTATAAAAGGGATAGAAAAGTGGTTTTAATTCATTTTGAGTTATAGAGCCCTTTAGAATATTGATTAAAGCTGTGGGTCCCCTCCTCAAAAAATGAAAATATATTCAAATACCAAGTTTTGCAGACAATGTCAGGAGAATTCTGGAGCCCTCTGAAGCTAGTCAATGAACTCTTTATTGGTCTAAACATCCAAGGATAAGAACCATTTCTTAGCTTTAGGATTAGATAACAAAGTTCAGGTTTTTTTGGTTTTAGATTATTGTTTTAAGATACTTTTCAATAAGGAACAAAATCAAAATGCATCTGAAAAAAAATTCAACCCAAAATCTCCCAAGAATACATTTCTGGGTATGTATATCTATATAAAATATATCAGTATATAAAAATATCCATTAAAAACTGTATATGTATGTATATATGTGTTTTTTTGGTTTTTTCGGCTGCAAAGAATTAAGATAAGTATATGATAAGCAGGGGAGCTTCTGCCTCTGGAAAAGGTCCTTATCACCATGTTAGTGCCAATCCTTAAACCTTCAGGTCGACTCCTATTTGGTACCTTTTTGGCGACTAAGCCAGGAGGCCACAGAGGGAATGGGTTACACATGCCGAGTGACCCCTTGAACAAATCCCTGACTCTGGGTCTGGGGTACATGAAGTAAGAATAAGAACTCTTAGCACTGCTGCTACCTGGGCTATATTCCTTCCTTAGATAAACAGAGGTAAATCTCTGTCATTGTCTCTATAAGGTATTTTTAACAGCACTGCTAAGTGAGCACTAAAGGGAGATAAACAAAGAGAAGAGAAAGAAAGAGAGAAGGTCAAGGGTAAACCAAGATGACCACACTTTGCCACTTAGAGGTTGCCCAGATTTTGCAAAACTCCATCTTCCTCATTTAGTTATCTGTTTCTACACTGGAACAAACAGACCTTTTGAGAAAATAAAAGCTGAATAAGGAGCTTGGCTGTGTTCTTAGACCCAAGTGTTCCATGGGTTAGGTTAGCTATAAATTAACCAATCTGCAAAATATATAAATAAATGAATTGCTTTGTTCCGAGCTATCTCCAGTAGGGCTTTGGCTGCTCTGAAGCCTGGTGGACGTTCCACTGCCCAGAGCTTTTATAAATACTAATGAGTGACATATTGAGAAAAATTGTACCTACAAAAGCAAAGACTTCTTCCATGCAAATCAGGCCCCAATTCCCCACAGATAAGGATCTTTTTGATGGAACACATGCAAAATCTCCAGCTCTTAATTCTTTCATTAGTATTCTAGGCAGATGGCTGCCAAATAACAGAGAAAACTGTCTGAATTGCTATGTCTGAAACCTAATATTGATTTGTTTAATAGTGTCAGGAAGTCAAAATTCACAAATCTCCTGTCGATTGTTTATGAGGCAGTGAGCAGAGAATTGGTTGCCCCTGCTTAATTAATAACTCATTACTGAAATTTGATTATATGCTTGAATGCTTTAAATGGGTTCTAACACAGCGTCTGCAAAGTGGTGTAGCAATGAGGTAAGGAGACTCTGAAAGCTTCCCTTTAAGGATTTCCCGACGTTGCGACCCAGGCCAGTTTTGACTTTCCTTCCAGGGTCAACCTCCCTAGTGTTACTACGTCAGTTGAAAAGGTGTTCTGGGGTCACATGGACTGAGTAGAGGGTGCGTCTAAAATTTGGGATGGAGACATTTCTAGAAAAATCACTGACGTGAATATAATTTATTGATAACTTAATCAGAAGAGACGTATACGTGGTATTGTCTGTGAAAGCACCAATGCTGACAGTAAGAGCTCCTGGGAGGTGGTTAACTGGGAGACATCAAAAACACTACCCCTGGGCTTCCCTGATGGTGCAGTGGTTGAGAATCTGCCTGCCAATGCAGGCGACACGGGTTCGAGCCCTGGTCTGGGAAGATCCCACATGCTGCGGAGCAACTGGGCACGTGAGCCACAACTGCTGAGCCTGTGCGTCTGGAGCCTGTGCTCCACAATGAGAGAGGCCACGATAGTGAGAGGCCCGCGCACCGCGATGAAGAGTGGCCCCCCCCTCGCCGCAACTAGAGAAAGCCCTCGCACAGAAACGAAGACCCAACACAGCCAAAAATAAATAAATAAATAACAAATAAATAAACAAAAACAAACAAAAAAACACTACCCCTTAAGTTTTGCTGTTTTAAAAAATAGAAATTCAGCATGTCTAGTCACCAGGTGTAGACAGACTGGCAGGATTGGAGCCCTGAGCATTACCTGAGCATTACCTGAGCCCTGAGCATTACCTGACCTTGTGCTTTGGAGGCTGGGGATGGGAGGGAGGTGCTGTGCCACATGGCCCCATGCCAGGGGCAGAAGGGGAAAGATGAGGGCTCTCGTTAAAATAACAGCAGAGCACACGGGTGTCTCTCCTTTACCTCCTGATTAGAACAATGCCTTTGGGAGATACCACTTCTGCGAGCTGGGCTTGGGCATGCTTGGAAGGGCAGCTCTCCACAGACCTGTGATGTAGGTGCTGCTTCCCATGGTCCCTAAACTTATAGCCCTCACCCCCCATCCCTACTGCCAGCATCCATCAGAAAATTGGCTTTGCCAGGGGCATCTCTGGCCAACTAGGGCTCCCTGAGTCTCCCTCTCTCTTTTTGTTTTAGGGGCAGCCAGGCTGACCTGATCAAGGGAAGAAAGCAGGAGAGGGGCCCCCATAGCTTTGTCCCTTTTCTGTACCCTGCCAGCTACTGTGGCATGCGATGGATGGGAGGAAGGGGGCGGAGGTGAGTGTGCCTCTCACCAAAACATTTCCCTTTAGTGGATAATGGGGTCAAGTTCCCAGGCTAGCCCATAAAAAATTATTTAGCTCCCAGTGGATTAACACTGTTAATTGGAGCATGTCTGTTGATTAGTATTGCAGTTATGTTACAGGCAAAATAGGACTTTGTGGGCTAGCCTGCGACCTAGCCTCCACCAGAGCATTATTGCATCATTCTAGAACATGGTTATTTTGGAAAAAATAAAAGAGCACATTCTGAATTCCAAACAGCCTGACTCACAAATGAACTCTTGGAAGCCAACCCTTTGCCATCAAGGGCTGCCTGTTTGCAGGCTCGCACAGACATTATAAAGGCCCGTCTTCGGTCAGTGGTGAGGCTGTGCTCACGGAGGCCATGTCCCGTGGCCAGGTTCCTCAAGGAGCTTGTAGTCTGATTGCTCTTCAGTGGGTAAAGAGCAGCTTGAGACAGACCACGACAAAACCCCGAGTGAAAGGATACACAATATGGCTGCAAGATTTCAGGGGGAAGAAAGGTCCCTGCCGGCTGGTCGGCCCAGGGAAGGCTTCTGGGAGGAGGTGGGAGCAGAATGAGGCCTTGAAGGGTGGTCAGATTTCATTAGGGGGTGGTGGAACATTCCAGGCAGGCACAGGAGTGGGCTGGTCAAAGGTAGGTTTTGGGGACGGCGACTGGCCAGGCGGGCTGGAAAGGAGGGTAATATGACCGGCCCGTCTCCTGCCTGTGATCTTAATTGAACCAGTCAAGCTTTCAAAATGAACAGTTGATCATTTGATTAAGAAGGGCCTTTGACTCTTTCAAGACCCACGGAGACTGATTTTTATCACAGTGGATCAGAACGGTTTGCACGGAGGAATGCTGACCAGATTCGGGAGGGAGGCGCTTGGCCGCTGCTGGGGGCCAGCCTGAGCTGCCCCTTCCCAGTAGACGGGCCCTCTGCCGGCGGGCGTTCAGGGCAGAGGACGGAGATTGCCGCCCGCTCAGGGTGGCTGGGTCCCAGGGCAGCGCTCACCCCTGCCAGCGGCAGGAACTTTATCAAGCCCCGCTTCAAAGGTAAAACCTGGGTTTCTCCCAACAGCCTCCAATCAGGAATGTCTCCGGATGGCTTCAGCTTGGCTTCAGCAGCTCCAGTGCAAGGAAAGTTCGCTGGTGTCTGCCATGAAGCTGATTTGTCAAAGTGCTATTAAGGATTTTCAGTTATACAAAAAAAAAAAAAAAAAAAAAAAGGAATCAACTTTTTTTTTTTAAACTCTAATTTATTATGCTTGATTACGCAGCTGGAATGGGAAGGTAGCTGCTGTTTGTAGTTAAATAACTCTTCACAATTTCTTAAAGAAATGATCTTCAAAGCTTTAACGGGTCAGTGGCTCAAGTACAAAGGAAAGATTGATTTTCTTCCTCCCACCCTTTGTTCCCAGAGTTTAAAACAGACACGTTTGGGTAAATTAGTTTGTCTATGTTATTAATGGAAGAAGTTATTAAACTCCCATAAATATACGGTGGTATCTCGCTTAAGATGCCAAATTTGCTTTAAGGAAGAAAAAAACTCTCAAGAAGATAATGTGCAAAAAGGTCTCTTGGTTCCTTTTGGGTCTATTGTTTTTTGTAAGTTTCATTTCTAGATATGAATTTGGATCAGGGAGCCGGAGAAGGGGGCTGGCTCCAGATATCCCCCAAGTGGTGGGATAAACACCCGAGGAAGGAGACCCCTGCACATTTAAAAAAAACCACTGAATTCAATGGAAAACATTCAGAGGCCCGATTGTGGTAGGGATGCGAGGTAGGGATGTGTGGGTAGGAAGGTGCCGGAGAGATATTCTTTCCACCATGAAGGGGATGATAAAGGACTATCCAGCTTTTAAACCTGAGGGGCCGGAGTGTTTGATGGCTGGAGGGGGCAATGTTTTCCCTGCTCAAGGAGCTTTTTGGGGAGGGGGCTCAGAGAGGACTCACCAGAATGAGGGGGGCAGCCCCCAACCCAGATCCAGGGCAGGGGTGTGAGGGAGACACAGCCATAGGACCCACCCACGGGGGCCCGGGCCCAGAGAGCTGGAGGTCCAAGGCTCCAGGGTGCTTATACAGGCAATCCCGCAACTGTGTACAGCACTTCACAGTTTATAAACCCTGAGTTCCGCGTCTCCTTGAAATTTGCAGTGACCCTGGTAGATATGTGGCACAAGATTTGGGATCCTGATTTTTCAGATGATGAAAGTCAAGCACAAAGCACTTTCCCCCCTGAGTAGAAAAGTAAAGAAAATCATTTGAAAAGTAAACAAAAGCATAAAGAAGGAAACCCAAACCACCACCAGAAGACATTTAGCATTTCAGATTTTTTTGTGTGGGAACTTTTCTCAGTGACTGCACACACCCACTCTCACATGCAGGCACACGTGCACACCCATGCACACACATACACACGCACATGTACACACACAGGAGTCCTCAGTGTGCCAGGCACTATTATAAGTGCTTTTTACATACGAAATCATGTAGTCGTTAAAACCACTCTATCAGGTAGGTACTGTTATTATCTTATTTTACGGATGAGAAAACAGAGGCACAGAGAGGTTTTGACTTGCTTAAGGCAACACAGATAGAGGCGGTGGGCGATCAGATTTGAGCCTGGACGGACAGACTGGCTCTAGCACCCTCCGTGTGTTCCTAACCACTCTGCATTTGGCCTTTTTATGTACCGATAGACCTATCTAATATGGGTGAAATCATGTCACATCTATACTATGCCTCATGAGCTTTGCAGATGCAATTGTAATTCTTCCAAACAGGTTTTCAGTGCCTGCACCACCAGATGGAGAAGTTTTGGCCAGAGTTATAGCTGTTTCGTGTGGGGTCCCACAACCCCAGACTGGGCCTGGAGTTCTCAGTCTCCCAGATCAGCACCCTTCCCACTGTGCACACTGTGGAGATAGTCACAAAATGAAACAGAAAGCATGAATCCAAAAGCAGCCTGGAGGCACTGACAAATTCACCAGGGGCCCTGGGATCTTCAGAGGCTGCTGAGGCTGGATGTACAGCCCTGGGATAAGCTATTTTTCCTGTCACCTAGTGGCCCCATCTTAAACCCCGTGTGAAAAATTAATTTTTTAATTTAAGACTAAGAAGAACTTTGTGTCCCCTGAGGAGCTGAAAGGCTTTGCTTTCCTCTTTCATAACTGCCTGTCTTTCCCTTTTCGTTTTTGCCACCAGGAGGCTCAGTGTTAAATCTAAACTAGGGCAATTATGTGATGTTTTATGACCTGCACTTTTGCTCTCCCTAGTCTTGATGGTCTGCTCTTATTTGCATTTTCTTAGTTTCTGTTTCATGTTTACAAGGTGCCATCACCCACGTGTGGGACAAGGTCTCCTGGAACAGCACCCTTTCTTGTGCACACCTGCATCTGCTCAGGACTGGCAGCCTCAGTGCAGACATGGGAACTCCTTCCCTTTCCTTCTCCTGGCCTCACCTTCCCATGTGTGTTCGCATTTCCATATGCATTATGTGTCATGTTGGTGGCACGTGAGTTGGTTGGAGTTATTGCACTGATAAATTTTTTTTTTTTTGCAGTACGCGGGCCTCTCACTGTTGTGGTCTCTCCCGTTGCGGAGCACAGGCTCCGGACGCGCAGGCTCAGCGGCCATGGCTCACGGGCCCAGCCGCTCCGTGGCATGTGGGATCCTCCCGAACTGGGGCACGAACCCGTGTCCCCTGAATCGGCAGGCGGACTCTCAACCACTGCGCCACCAGGGAAGCCCTACTGATAAACATTTTATATTTTGAAATTATATATTGGTTTTAATGAATTATGGTAAGTGAAGCTGGTTTCCCATTTCCAGCAGTCATGTGATATGTTCTTCTAAAATAAATGTATTAAAATTATTAAAAAAAGGTAAATCAACTGAAAGTAAAATTTTGAGTAAATAATAAAAAGACAGGTGTGTAGATACAGCCAAGCTGGTGAGATGGCCCTATTCTTGGCTCACTGCCTACTTATGACCACATTTGCAGATAAGGGCACTAATCTCACAGGTAAGACTCTTGCCCATTGAGTTGTTCTCCAGATCCAAAGGAATGAATCCCTAAGATAAGAATTTTGGGCCAGCAGCAAATGAGAGTCCTTAAGCATGAAAGGCAATCAACACTTCCAATCAAATATTGAAGGATCAAGTGGTGTCAGGAGTTCAGGTCCCCTCAGCCACCAGGGCAAGCCAGTTAACTGGCTCTGCACCTCCATTTGTTCATCTGAAAAATGGGTGAGCTCTGCCTGGTTAGGTTAAAGTTGCAGTTATCTCCCCCAAGATAGCTCAGGCTGGTTTCACCAGAAGTTGCCATATTCCTCTCCTGCCTTCTCAGCAGGCCCAGCCATTCAAGGCGGTTCACTCTCAGGTAGCATGTAGTTGCAAGTAGAATTATCTCTGTGAGGCACTCCAAGCTCTGCAAGTAACTCCATATGCCACAGAGGAGTTATTGTCTGGGCCTCAGTTTGCTCATCTCTGGGATGAAGAGGATGGATTAAGTCAGGTGTGGCAAATAAGTAGTTGCATGGTGTGCTGTGTAGACTTCACCCAGGATCTGTGAAAGCGAGGGGACCAGTGATTGACCTCTAGTATTTATAGATGATGGCATGATTGTTGACATAGAAACAGCCTCAACGAGTGTCCGCCTGCCGATGCAGGGGACGCGGGTTCGTGCCCCGGTCTGGGAGGATCCCGCATGCTGCGGAGCGGCTGGGCCCCTGGACCGTGGCCGCTGAGCCTGCGCTTCCGGAGCCTGTGCTCCACAACGGGAGAGGCCACAACAGTGAGAGGCCCGCGTACCGCCAAAAAAAAAAAAAAAAAGAAACAGCCTCAACAGCCAGGATCCTCTGGACCGCTGTGGTCTTGTGGCCTATGCCCATGATCTCTACTTCTAGTTTTTCTAATCACCCAAAAGGCAGATCCTAGAGAAAGTCTCTGCCCACCTGTCTTCCTTCTTCCTTCCCTCCCTCCCTCCCTTCCTTCCTTCCCTTTTCTAGCCCAGTCTCCATGGTGATAACAGGGTCCCCATATCTTAGGAAGGCTTAGGCTCAGGTGAGCCATTTGTAGGGACCATACACTTTATTATCTGTTCTGAGATATCTTTGAGGATGAAAGGGGCACTCGGTAATTCTCACAGTTGTAACCTGGGACTCTGTTCGGGGAGCAGCATCACTTGAGGTGGTGGTTCTCAAACTTTACCATGCATGAGGATTGCCAGAGGGTTTTCCTGGGCCCGCCCTTCAGAGATTCGGATTCAGTAGGGTTATGGCCTGAGAATCTGCCCTAGTTCCCAGGTGATGCTGATCCTGCAGGTCCACGGACCACACTTTAAGAAGACTGACTTGGGGCTTCCCTGGTGGCGCAGTGCTTGAGAGTCCGCCTGCCG
>NW_006797481.1:4024660-4037330 GCF_000442215.2 Lipotes vexillifer | reverse complement strand
AAAAAAAAAAAAGAAGACTGACTTGGAGCATAAGTGCTTAACTTAATGAGTTCACAGAACTCATTGACAATGTGTTCTAATTGATCCTTACAAAAAGCCCAAGGGGGTCTGGAAAGTTGATATCAAAGATTCCATGTTAAGCTGAGAAACTGAGACTCAGAGAGGTTAAGTGATTAGCCCAAGGATACCCAGCCACAATGGGAGAAGCCCTTGTTCAAATTCAGGTTTACCAGCTCCCAGGCTCTGCTTTGGCTCAACAGGTGCCCAGCTTCTCAGCTCAGAAGTATGTTCAGAGCTGGCTTTGTGGCAATGCCCCCTTCTCAGCAAATCCTCTGACCCAAATTAAAACTGGCTCTTTTAAAAATAAGTCACAGGAATGTAACGTACAGCACAGGGAATACAGTCAATATTTTATAATAACTTCATATGGTGTGTAATCTATAAAAAATATCAAATCACTATGTTGTACACCTGAAACTAATATAATATTGTAAGTCAACCATGCTTCAATTTAAAAAAACTGGCATTTTTTTGCTTTATAAATACCATTTCAGGTCAACCAAGAGGTCAGAGATTTGGGGTAAGAAATTACTTTAGCAATGCTTTTGTCTATATTTATATTTAATTAATATTTTAGGGTTTTAATCATTTTGATATATGAATGACTTAAAATATTTAAATTTAAATAATACATTGTACGTTGTACATAGTAGAATATTTGTGCTAGATAATTTCTGTTTTACATTATTGAAAAGGAGCTCCATTTCTAACACATCAGTCTGTTACTCAACTTCTACACATTTAATCCTCATGTATATTTTCAGGAATGCAGTAGAGGAATGCCTGTGTTATTCAACCTCTCTGTGCCTCAGTTTTCTCATCTGTAAAATGGGACAGGTAATAGTGCCTTCATGATAAGAGAGGTGTGAGGATTAAATAAATTATTAATGCATGTTAGAGAAACTGAAAGCATGCTTGGAAGATGCTGAACATTTGAAAATATCAGCTATTCTTGTTTTATTCTCTGCTGATGCCTATTTTATTCTGCCCATCAACATCTTTTGTCATTTTTATACCTGTACAGCAGTGAGCTCTCTCCAAGCGTAGGTGTATTTTCCTTCCTTGAGGCTTCGTGGAGTTTGCTGGAGTAGCCCAGCTTGGCCATGACCCAGTCTCCAGCATCTCACTTTCAGCTGCATGGAACGTGTAATGGGCTGTACAGCACTGTTCCAGACACAAGTCTTACAGGATTTCTAATGTGAGTTGCACTCCGGGCTTGGGAAGGCCTGAAATTGATGGATCCAATGGGAAAACGGAAAATGAGTTGGGTGGGTCTCATTCAGCCCTGCAGGCTGCTGATGGATTTGGGAGGGATAAACATTTTCCTCTGGATGCCTGGTTATGAAAGGAAAGAAAATAAAAGCAAGAATCTTAGTGGATATGGGAGATTTTGTGGTTTGGTCCAAAATCAGAACCAAGAGTAGGAATGAATCTCATGTCCAATGACATGAGATTAGAGTCTAGAGTTGGACTTTTTAAAATAAAAATTCTCATTTGTCAGTTGCTTACTGAGCAAGGAGGTTTCATGGTGCTCAGGACTGGTGAAAAGGGGAGTGCTATTGAATTTCACCGGGTTGGTGGGTTTCAGGGTCTCCAGCAGAAGCTCTGACATAGCCCTAAAGGTAACCAGTCAATTAAAGAAGAAAAACTATTTGGCTTGGAGGTTGTGCTGTAGTTAGAACCTGCTGTGAAACAAACCACCCCCCAAATATAGTGGCTTAAGCAGCCATCATTTATCTATGATTCTATAGGTCAGCAAATTTGGTTGGGCTCAGTGGGCAGTTCTTCCTTTTTAAGTATGCTTCCTTGTGCATCTGTGGTCAGCTGCAGGTCAACGAAGTGGCTTTGCTTCCCAAGGCAGGCTGGCTATTAGCTGGGCAGTGGGGACAACTGGGGCATTTATCTCTCATTATTCCAGCCGGCAAGCCTGGGCTCATTTCAGTGGTGGTGGCTGGATTGTGTGTGCATTTGTGTGTGTGTGAGAGACAGAGAGACAGACAGAGAGACACACACACACATGGGGGGGGGCGAGAGCAGGAAAGGATGCAATGCCTCTTGAGACCTCTGAGAAGTGGCATGGTGTTGCTTCTGCCCCATTTTATCGGCCAAATCAAGTCACAAGGCCAACCTAAATTCAGAAATACACTCTGCAAAATGCATCCCATCACTTGAGGAAAGGAGCTACAAAATCCTGTTGCAAAGGAGGCATGGATATGGGGAGAGGTAGAAATGGGGTCATTTTACAAACCACCACCGATTGAGAGGATGATCAATCAAGAGCTGTTAGCAGAGTGAAGAAAGTAAGCACTCTGCAAGCTGAGAATGAGTGTGGCTGAGGATTTGGAAGGGTAGGCACTCTGCTTAGCTTCTTGTGTGCGTGCTGGCAGCAGAGACAGCTCATATGAGGCTGAAGAATAGGCCTGTATGTGTGGAAATGGGTGAGGTTTGGATCCTAATGCACTGCTGACTAGCCATGTGGCTTTGGGGGAGTCAATGAGTCCATCCAGCCTTAGTTTTCCCATCTATAAAATGGGATCACAGTTTCTACTTCATAGGGCTTTGTGAGGATTAAAGAGACAATTGGTCTGCATATGGTAGGCACTGGAAAAACAGCCACAATAATGAGTTACATACAATATCAATGAAGTAGAAAATAATAGAATATGTGATTAAAGATAATGAATGATTAGAATTTCTCCCTGGAATTTTTTAGCCTGGAGGGCAGAGTGATATCCCAGGTTTACACCTGCAAAGGCTGCCCTCTCTATGATGTAGATGCCAATTTGACCAACAGAACTGACCACTAGTCACTTACAGCCTCCATGGCCTCAGACGTCTCCCAGGGCTCTGTGGGGTCTGCAGCTTTTTTTCCCCAAGAGGAATCCCAGCGAGCGTCCGCTGAGCTCTGGGTAACATGCTCAGCCTTGAGTCTGACCTCGGCTCTGCCCAAGAGGCCAGATATAGTAAGAAGAAGTCTTACTGAGGAGGCGAGGCAGCCTCTTAATGGCCTCAGGCAAACCTCTCTGGTTTTGTCCTTTGACCCCCTATATGTCAGTGTCTCTGGGCAGGGAAAGATCAGGACAGATAGCAGAGAATTATGTAGAGTTCTAGACCAACAATCGTGAAGAGATTCTGTATCTGCACTGCCCACCTGGTAGCCGCCAGCCACACATGTCTACTGAGCACTTGACATGTGGCTAGTGCAACCAAGAAACAGAATCTTTAATTTTAGGGCCGTATTTATATAGCCACTTGTGGCTAGTGGTTACCGTACTGGACAGTGCAGTTCTATGTGGTTGAGCCTCTGAAGAGACAAGGCTTTGTGGAGGCTGAACCAGCCAGCTGCTGAAGCTTGGTGGGTTGGGGACATTGTCTTGGAGCTGTGTGGGAGCCAAGCCAGGCTCTGGGTACGGGTCAGCTGACCAGCAGGGCCTTGGTAGACCCTCCAGGGTTGTTGCCTTGTTTCTTCCTATTTCTAAGTTGGGCTGAGAAAAGAGGAAAACTTGTTGACTCCATGGAAGTCCAGAATCCCCTACAGATTTAGCCACTCTGTGTCCCTTGCTCTACTCTGAGTGGCCACTTATAGTGCCCAGAAAGGCCATGGTGCTGTATACGCCCTGGTCCTTTCCCGTGCCAAGGAAAAGCAGAGCTCAGCAGCCCAGTCAAGAAGAAAGGAGGGTACCTACCAAGGAGGGAGATGGGTCCTTCCCATTTGGATGGTTGCTTCTGCACAAAGGGTCCACATGGTCCAATGTAGCTTTTGAAGAGATTAAATTAGTGTGCCAGCACTTGCTCACACGTGTGTGTGTGTACGAGTGCTCATGTGCGCAGGCGCGCGCGCGCGCGCGCGCACGCACGCACACACACACACACACACACACACACACACACACACACACATACACATACATGGAGTTTATTTGTGAAGGAAGGTACTTTTGAAGAGTTGGGACAAGATGCCCCAGTTCGGAAAAACTAAAGGTTCTGCTTCTGCTTTAATTGGGTTCAAAAAGATGACAAACCAAATCTGCCTCAGGGTTGGCTCTTGAAACTCACATTGGAATTTATTTTAGGACTTTCCCCATGTCACAGCACAATGCAGCCTGCAGACCTGATGGTGGATTTTGCCTAGAGATTTTCTTTTCCAATTGCCTTTCAACTCCAGCAGCAATAAATTGCCCAAACCGATCAGTCTTTGTTTGAAAGCTGAATGAGGAAGGCTGCTCCCTGCCTACCTCACCAGTCTCTCAATCCCCTGATATTTCTTAAAGTTGGGACTCTGTTGCAGGTAAAAGTTCTAGTTCCCTTTAAAGGATAGACTCTTTCTGGATCCTTCGATTAATTGGCTGCTGTGGAGACCTGCGGCTCCCGCATGGGCTTTTTGCAGTGGTGTGGGCGAGATTAGCTTTCTGCTATCACCATAATTTACAAGGCTCACATAACCATGTAACGACTTGGTGATTACATGGAAAATATCGTATAAATACATAGTAATTACAAGTTCATGCAGATTACTTGGTATATACATTTGAAGTTACTGAGTAGTTCAAAGATTAATTATCCTATAACTGGCAGTATTTAAATCATTTTTTTCTCATATACGAATACACTGAGGCGGACTTCAAGGCTGGTGAGGATGGGGATGTGATGAGTATGATCTGAAAAGAAAAAATGAAATTTGACAGGCATGGATTATTTAAAGCATGCATATGTGAGCTGAACAGCCAGGGACACTTTGATGCAAATCATAGGGGAAAGAGCAGGGGGATGGTGTGTAGAGAAAGGTGCTGAACAAAGTAAGGATTTCCTGCTGGCGACTTGAAATTTAAACAAATAATCATTTAAATGGCGGCCCAGCATTACGTTCCGAGTTGTGTGCATTAATGTCAACATCTGGTACCAACATTTTGACAATTCTATTAAAATGCCCCAACATTCCCTATCTAACACCTGTTGGCCCTAATTTTCTTTCCTGAGAAGCACACCAGTAGACAGGGTAGATTCCAAATCATTTATCACTTTTAAAGTGCTTCCATATGCGTGTTGGACCCAGCCTGGCCCTAGGCAAACATTTTCTGAATGCATTAAAATTCAGGACTTTTTTTTTTTTTTTTTAAGTGTAGACACCAATGTTTCATTGAATTCATGT
This sequence comes from Lipotes vexillifer, assembly GCF_000442215.2. Classification (NCBI taxonomy): domain Eukaryota; kingdom Metazoa; phylum Chordata; class Mammalia; order Artiodactyla; family Lipotidae; genus Lipotes; species Lipotes vexillifer. The sequence goes on along the minus strand of NW_006797481.1, from coordinate 4,032,121 downwards.
CTGGTAATTATTAGCTTAAATTATGGCTCACACATGACTTGACAAAGTAGACCATGAATTAAAACACGCGCACACACACGCACACACCCCAGAACTCTTCAATAGATGCGCCCAACTCCTACGTTGCTTGTTATTGAGATGTCAGTCAGTAATCATTAGGCAAACACTCTTCATGTAGGGAACTGCTAAGAGGCCCAGGAGTCCCAAGAGACAATCTAAAAATGTCAAAAATGTTACAGTATACATGAATGACACCAACAAGAGAACATGTGTTAGAGATGCAAGCAATTAGTTAATATATTGCAAGTTTCAACCTCTGAGCAAAACAGGCAACAAAAATTTCCTCTTGACAAAAGACTACAGATAAGATCAGGTTGATTCCCAGACAATACCATCTCCCTGAATTGGAGCAGTCCTCCAGCAGGCTGGGAGGGAGGGATGATCTGGGGAATCTGGGGTCTGTAGGGTGTGAGTCACTAGGGTAGGTCTCGCTTTCCCTGGAAATGACTGGCTGGACTGCTAGGCTCTTGCAGTGGAGAAGTGGAGTCTGAAATGAAGGAAGACATCCGGTGCCCCCTGGATCTGGCTCACCACGAAGCTGTCTGCTCCTTGCTGGGGCTTCAGGATGAAAGTTAGTAGGTCGAATGAAATCTTATTACTGTTTTCAAAGGAAAGGAGGTGCCTGTGAAAGGTGATGGGGGTGGGGATATTATATGGGCAAATGTTTGTTCCTTGCTTTTCAGAGGAGATTTTAAAAACTAAATATTGTATATTACATAGTTTCTGTCCCTCCCTCTCTCTCTCTCTCTCTCTCTCTCTCTCTCTCTCTCTCTCTCTCACACACACACACACACACACACACACACGAAGAAAAAATGTTTTAAACAAAAAATCTTCCGACATATATACACATACAGAAAATATGTTTTAGGCAAAGTACACATGATGTGCACTTGGGAGGGCTAAAGATTTGAATAGGTCCCCCAGAAATATCAAAGAAACACTAAGAATGCAAGAAGGCATGAAAACCTGAGTTCACCAGCTCAAAATGTAAAAAATAAATTGTAGACAGTTAAAAATGTCTGCCCCTGTACACACGCACACTTTCGCACTTTCTCTGTTTACTAAATAACATTTCAGCACAGTTTTCATCTTATAAGGAAAGTGTTTGAAACTTGGAATAAGTGCACTTAATTAAAGGAAGGCTGTGAAAATGTGCATTAATCTGATATGACTAATAGCAAAGTGCATGAAATTGCTAATTAGAATTTCATTAAAGGTGCTGCTTTATCAGACTGTGAATATCACAACCTTTAAAATTCTTTCAGGAGAGCTTAATTCCTTTTCAAACAGAAATATTCTTTAAAGACATTTGATTTGTTCTGAAGGAATTCGTGGCTTAGGCTGGAACTTAAAATGTTGCCGATATATTCCAGGAGGTGACATCAGAATAGGCATATAGATCAGGGACTTTGTTTCATTTGCCTGATGAATCCCTTTCTCCCCACCTCTATGGATTATTGTTCAAAAACCCAGTCATGAAAATAGAGTTGAGTCCTGGGTTTATTCCACATGTAATTTGTTTTCTGCTGAAGCCAAACATTTATTCTCTCTTAAAAGAATAAAGGAAAAATTACCTTAAAAGATTTTAAAGTCACTAAATATAAAATTAAACATGATGATTTTCATGCTCACTTTAAAAAATAAAAAGAAGCAGACAATAAAATATTTTTTTTTCCTTAAAGGAAAAACTCATCCATAGAAAAACAAAAACAAAAAACCTCTTAAAATACTAATAACATTTCAATGATAAAATTGTACTTTTTAAAATTAGGAAAGTCCACTGTTAACAATAGCAAATGTATTTTTATTCTTTCTCTGACTTGCTTTCCTAGGTTACAGGGTTTTCTTACTTCGCAGTTTAATTATTCCTGACACTGAATCTGCATTTCAGCTTGCTTTTTTACCACTCATATTTCAAAAGTTCTACCTTTCTATTCCTTCATCTTCTCCATTTTCAACCTTATTTATAGATTTATGGATATGAAATAGATCACCTCTATTTCTGTTCACTTTCCCTGAACACAGTTCCCAATGTTACCAATTGTATTTTTGAATTTTCAGCTTTTCCTGGCTGTTCAAGGGTTCTCACAATTAGTAACTGGGCTCTTTTTAATATTCAAGCTTGATTGAACAGTTACATTTTGTTGCTGAAAACCCATTAATGTTAATGAAAACTACAGCTCACTGAAAGCAGCAGTTTACTTTTACAGAAGTTGTTAAACACTTAGCCTGGCTTCAAATTTGCTGAACACACCGGTTCACATTGGTGTAATTTTGCAGAATTGAATATTTTAAATACACTTTAGAAACCTTGGTTTAAAAGCTAATCAGTCATATTTACCTGACGACCATATCTGAAAGGAGAGAAAATGAGAACAGAAGTAACTTTATTTGAGAAACAGTGTGATTTCTTTGGACATTTAAACAAATCTCAAGTGGCTTAATTACAGTTTGCTCTGATTTTAGCCCCAGCAAGAGGGATTTTTCATGGCATTTAGATAATTTACCTACTGGGCTAGGTAACAGACAAAAGATTACGTTTTCCCATCCAACATTTGGGAGGCACATTAGGACAATAAATGCGATGATTTTAAAAGATCGGTCTAGACTTAAATGAATGAAAATTAGGCTCGTTAACTGTAATGTCTGCAGTCCGAGGTGGGGTGTCAGTCTTGCCTATCTGTGGGCCACCGTAGTCAAACAAAGCTGCTAATTCGAATGTTTTAAGTTTCAAATTGAGAAATATTGTTCTAATATGGCAACAATGGGGCTGTTGTCTTTTCAAGCACTCTGCGATTGCAGCCTCCTTCTGGCTCGTTTTATGCAAAACGAATGGCAGGTAATTGTGATTTAATTCTTTTCAAGTAAATTACAGTGAGTGCGTGACACAAAGCCACGGCGGACCCTCCTTTCCCTGTCAATAGTTGAATTGATGATGGCAGGAGTAAAAACAGCAATTGGGCACCACAGCCCTTCCTCGGCCCCCACCCCAGCCAAGGGCGGACCTGCCAATCAGGCCGCTCCACCGCGAGCCTGAGACTCCTTGAGTCGCCGAGGTTCGGGGATGGAACGTTCAGTGTCACGGCGCGGGGGTCGCGGGGCTCGGGCTCGTCCGGAGCCCAGGTGCCCACAGGGGTCAGCGTGTGCGCCCCACCGGTCGGGTGCCCACCGCGTGGTCACCGTGGTCACCAGGGGCTTATGGCGCTGGACACGCGCTGCCGAGTTGAGGGCAGAAAGGGTTCCCCGGGGGACTGGTGGTCCCCGCGCTCGGATCGTGGCTTAACATGGCCACCCTGGCCTCCCCGAGACGCCCCGGAGGGCTTCCGGAGGAGGCGGCACGGCCCAGCGAGAGGTGGGGGGAGGCCGGGCTGCGAGCCGTGTTTGCTGGTGGCGCGGCGCGGCCGGGCTCTGCGCACCGGGGTCCGAGGGACCGAGGCCAGAGCACCACTTCTTGCCCAGAACCTGCGAATACCAGGTGGGGAGGGAGCCGCTGGGGGAGGCCCGAGGGGCATGGCAGGAAGGCAGGGTCACCTGAGAGGGGCGCATGTCGCGACCTCAGGCTCACTGCAGCCCGCCTGGGTGCAGTAGGTGCTCAATAATCATTGAAACTGGCCACGAACGTTCAGTGTGATCTGATCACTTCCCATTGTACTTGAGCGAAATCCCAACTGCTTTCTGAGGCCCACAGGGTCTGTGTCCTCTAGCTTTTGCCTGGATTTGCAATGCCTGTCCTTAGTGGATAACTTTGAGCAAGTTACTTGACCTCTCTAGCCTCAGTTTCCACAGCTGTAAATGGGGTTAATAGTAGAATCCTACCTTCCAGGGTCCTTATGAGCATTTAATAAGCTACCAGTAAAGTTCTTAGAATGGTGCCTGGCACAAAGTGAAGTGCCCGAAAACTGTTAGCAGGGCTTACTTGACCTCAGCCATATCCACCTTTCCCTTTTCCTGGACCTCATCAAGCACCATTGGATCAGGCCTAGTAACGGGTGCCCAGAACATAAATACAATAATAGCTAACATTTGTTTAGCACTTCTCACGTGCCAGGAACTGTTCTAGGTGCTTCATGTGTGTTACACCACTTAATGAAATACTCACATCTCTATGAAACAGGTTCTATTATTATCCCGTTCTATGCAGGCAGAAACAGTCTCAGAGCAGACAAGAGAGCTCGCCAAGTTTACACAGGCAGGAAGTGATGGGTATGAACTTGACACCAGAGCCTGCACTTCTAACCACCACACTGCATTGCCCCCCTGTCTTAGTCTCCAAGATGGATAAGATGCAGCCTCGGCCGCCCAAGGGCACAGAGCATCAGAAGCAAACAGAAGATAGGTGGGTGCGTGTGGTTCCCGCACAGGGAATCAGTAGTGACACGTAATGGTTCTTACTATGCACTACATTATTAATTCTTTAAATCTCACAGCACCCACAGCACTCTAGGAGGTAGGAAGTGATGTCATCCCCATTTTCTAGATAAGACACGGGGAGGTCCAGCCGCTTGCCCCAAGGTCTCAGGGCAAATAGGTGGCAGAGCTGGGGTCGGCACCCACAAAGCCTCTCTCCAGGGCCCACGCTCGTAGCCCTGTCCTGGGTCAGGCCTCTGCCTGTCAGTCCTGGTGTCCTGTGTTGTCCTCAGGTGGTTAAGAAGGTGCTGAGTCCCTTCGGTGTCACCAGAAACACCCTGCGCTTGGAGTAGAGCTGCTGCTCGCTGACTGAAACCCCTGGGGAGTTTCTATGGCCTAGTCTTTGAAGTGGTGGTGGGGGTCACAAGGTCAGCTCTCCCCGCCTCCCAGGGCTGCTTCCAGGAGTAATGAGAAGAATGGACAAGGAAGAGCCCTATGAAGTGTGATCTCTGACCTCAGAAACACTTGGTTCTGCGTGCCTGGTCCGTGCTGGGCACCCTGGGGAGGGGGCCAGGCGACTGACCTACCTTAAGGATCAGGATGTGGGCCCATGAAAAATGAAGAGGTGATTATTTTAATTACAAAACCAACAGCTATAAATGAGGAATCTCGTTTGATGATGCAAATGATTAGAGAATTGTCTGTTACTTTGTTTGTTTGTTTGTTTCTAAGAGGACTGTATTCAAAGGCCCCTGGGAGAGCTTCACACCAGGCCTGGTGCTTGGTGTTTTATGGACTCCATCCCTGGGTCCTCCTGCAGCCTTGTGAGGGGAGATGACACTGTGCCCATTTTACAGACAGAGAAACTGAGTGGTGAAACCGTGGGGCTAATGAATGGAGGAGCTGGGCTCTGAACCAAGTCCTGCTGACTCCAGTCCTGGCATCTCTGCTCCAGAGGGTCCTGGCACAGACCTGGTGCAAGGGGGCTGCCCCTCTTCTCTTCTGGTTCTGAACTTTCAGCTTTAGTTGCAGCTTTGTCTGGGGATCTCCCTCCCTCGACCCTGGTACTTTTACATCCTTCACCCCTCCTCAGTCCTGGGGGCCCCCACCCACACAGTACCTCTGTTGAGTGCCTGAGGGACGGTCTCACTCCTCGTCCACCCACCCTCCCACCAGCTCGCTGCTTTTGTGTAAGAGCTTGAAGTCAACACCTTGACTTTGTGCGAGGCTCAAGGTGAGATGTCTCCCCATCCCCAGGACCTCACCCTGTGTGAAGCGGCACCTCAGAGGGCCAAGGGAGTGTGAGTACCGACCAGGCTGCTTTGGTTCCCCATCACGTTCACCCCAGGCCTGCTTCTGGCCCCAGTAGCTGAATTTATTTTGGCTTAAATGACAAAGTGGTCAGAGATGTTAAAAATCTTCCTTCATGAAGCCATCAGGTGGATGGAATGGGGTCATGAAGGGGATATCAGCTGCTCGTGGGCTTGCAGTACCCACCCTACACGGGCTGGTGGGCTTTGCCATGGGGCTCCCAGTTTGCAAGTGGCCGGTGACTGTACTGCTATGTCCGCCTGCCCTTGGGCAGGTGCCTGCCCTCAGACCATGACTTCCGAAGGGGAGGGGCAGACTGGGCTGCAAGATGGGGGCATGAGGTTGAGGGAGATGCATTCTCTGTTTACCTTGAAGTCATGGGGTGGCCAAGGGCAACTGCAGCTGAGTGAGTACAAGCATGGGAAGGAGTGTTTGCATATAGAACTGGCTTGGGCACTGGGGATGGAGTCCCTGTTCCCTCACTTACTAGCTGTGGCGTCTTGGGCAAACAACATAACTCTGTGCTTCCATTTCCTCATTCATAAACCTGGGATAATAATAGCTGGATGTAGCTCAGGGGGTTACTGGGAGTTAATTATTCAATACGTGGTATCTGTCATAGAGTAAGCAGTCAATAAATGATAGCTGACCCCAAAATACCAGCTCAAAATTACCTTCTCCATTCACATCTGCCTTCCCACTCAAAATAGGATAATATGCAAAAGCCGTAAAACGGGATGCCTTTAAAGCTGTATGTTGACAAGAGACAAACCTGTGGTGTATTCTGGGCCAGAACACCCACTACTGTGTGATCCTATGTAAGTGACTTAGCCTCTGAGTCTTCTGAGTTCCAGTTTTCTTCTCTATAAAATGGATATAAAATTTAAAAACCTATTATTAATAAGGAGAATTAAGTGAATAATGTACATAAAGCAAATGGTACTTACCAGTCTTCTTCATTCCCTGCCCCTTTTTACCCTCTCTGTACAAGTGCCTTTCCAAGGCCATGAGATGTGTTCTCCAAACCAGTTTTCCTTCCCTCCTGGGGACACAGGAAGACTACAAATACCAACACCCTTTGTGGTTAGAGGCCTCATGTGACTGAGTTTTGGCCAATGGAATGTAGGCAAGAGTAAGCTATTCTACTTCCAGGCCTGGGCCTTAAAATTTCTTATAAGGTCTTTCATGCTCATTTTCTCCTCCACCTGCCAACAGAATGTGGCTCAGGGTGATCTTGGATGCCCACATGTTGAAGACGGTGGAGCCCCGGCCAGCAGAACCCTGCCCTTCACTGCCTACTCCTTATCAGCCTGCTTGCACTGGGACATATGTATTAAAACCATTGAGATTTAGGGGTTATTTGTTACTGCAGCTAGCAGTTAGCCTATCCTGACAAATACAGAATATTATAGAACCTCTACCTAGTATATATACCTGCATATATTTATACAAGACTTGGCACGTGTTTTAGGGTCTTCCTGGTCCCCATCCTCCTTAAGCTCATCTATTTGACCCAAGTTCAGAACCTTACTGCCTTTAAGAACCAGACCCAGGAGTTTTTATTAGTGATGGTGGTGAGATAATTCCTGAGAGCAACTTCCTGCCTACAGGGCCTCCCTATAGCAGAGAGGTTTTGAGGACGACTCCTTACTAAGAGATTATACTGATGGGTCACAGGTCACAGGATCAGGCAGCGGTTCCTCTCAGCTGAGCCCCTGAGACTTGGCTCAGCCGGCGCCA
>NW_006797481.1:4006664-4024420 GCF_000442215.2 Lipotes vexillifer | reverse complement strand
CCTGCCCTCCTTCTGCCTCAGATGAGATGGGCTCCTTGCCTGCTGGCTTCCCCATTAAATCGAGCGCCCCCTGGAGGCCAGGCTGGGCTGCATCCATCCCCTTTCTCCTTAGAGCCTGTCGCAGGGTCAGGGTGTAGCAGATGTCATTTTTCTTGCACAGGATTGTTGATTTTAGGGATCAGGGGCCATCTTTATGGTGTTCTGGAAAAATAAAATCCTCAGCTTGGGTGAAGTTTATAATTAAAAATAATAATGATCTTAAGATACTGAATGTCTGTTCCTTCCCAGGCCTCCTGTTATTTCTTTAACTTCTCCATAATCCTGTGAGGTGAGTTTTAAGTAGCCCGTGTGCAGAGGTGTAGAGATGCCAGGCCTAGCGTCCCAGAGCTGCAGGAGGTGGATTTAAGACTCCAACTGGGGTCAATCCAACGGTAATAAGAGCTATGTTTTCCTGAGCTCTTACCACGTGCTGGGAACCATGTATCATAAGAGTTTTTTATGAAATATTTCATTTAATTTTAATAATTTCTTTATGGAGAGGGGACTACTATTATTTCCATTTTATAGGTGAGAAAAACCAAGGCTCAGTGAGGTGAATGGTCCCAAGTTTTCATGGTTAAAAAAGGTGGTGCCCAGATTCAGATTCAGGTCACTTTCTTTAGAACTTGCACCTTCACTCGGCACCTTGCAATGCCTCCCCTGCCACTGGGAAAGTGCAGTAGGGACCAGGTGAATACTCTTCCAGGGGTCATGACTTTGGGTGGGGAGCCAGCCTGCGGTCAGGTTAACAGCCTGCTGATTCAACACCTACTATGTGCAAAGTCTGACCCTGCGCCCTGCTGTGGTACAAGGGAGACCCAGACTGTCCCATGGCATTGGCATCCTGGGAGAGAAGAGAGCTGTGTATCTCTACCTGCAACCGGAATAAGTCAGTGCCCTGGGAAGGATAGATGCTGCAAACTTCAGAGGAGAAAGAAGGCACTCAGGTAAGGGCAGCAATGGCTTTACCAAGGAAGTGGAATTAGATGAGCCTGGTCTGCCTGGATTTGAATTCCAGCTAGCTGAGTGACTTTGGGGAAGTTACCTAATTTCTCTGAACCTCCGTTTTGCCATGTATAAAATGGAGATAATAAAGGTACCAACCTTAAAGGATTATTGAGGATTAACTAATAATACATAAAGTGCTTGGAACATAGGAAGCTCTATATTGTATACTTTTATTTACTCATTTCATTATCAAGGACTAGTAGACTTTCCATAGGTGAAGAAGGGAAGTTTAGTGAACCAAGTGACCGTCATGAGCAAAGCTTCAGAGTTGAGAAAACAGAGAGTGTTTTTTGAGAATAATAAATAGCTCAGTTTGGCTGGCTCATATGGGGACAACAGAAGACGAGGCTAGAAAGAGAGCCTGGGGCCAGACTGATGAGGCAATGCGGACCCATTGAGGGGTTTTGAGCAGGGAAGTGTCATAGCCAGAGCTGGGTTTTAGAAAGATATCTTGGCTACAGGGTGTAGGGTGGATTGGAATGGGACTGATGGGGAAAACCCAGTAGAAAACTATTGTCATCAGCCAGGGGAGAGAGTGGTGGCAGCTGGTAGGGCAGGAAAGTGTGAATTGGACCTTGTGGCAGGGGAGGTCCTCTGGAGCTTGGCACTCTGTAAACTTGGTGCTGCATGGGGCGTGGGCTACACACACCCTTGGCCAAGGGCAGGTGCAGCAGTGGTGCCCGTCCAGGTCCAAGTGAATGGCTGGAAACCCACAGCAGGGTTTTCCTTTTGCAGGCCCAGGCTTGGGAGGTGGTCCTTCCAGGCATCGTGTCATCACTGGTGTCTTTGTTCCAAGAAAGAGACAAAAGCAAAGTAGAGAAAGGGGGACCAGCCTCCTTTTCGTCCTGAGAACCCAGGGCACCTGGTATCCTCAGGGTGGAAAAGCCCTTCGACGGTCTGCAAACAGGTTCCAGAAGACTCGCTTGGAGGGGAAAAAGGAGGCAGGCTCCTTCTGGGCTTTCATCTAGGTTTTTGAAAAGCAAAGCAGACTGGCGAGAGCAGCCTGTCAGAGGCGTGTTTTATCTTAACATTTCCATGTAATCCTGAAAACCCACCTAATCAATTGAAGATCATAAAATATTAGACTTAATGCTGCAAAGTGCTGCTTTTTAATTCACATAACAAGCTCCTAAATAATTCAAATAGCAAACAGACCCGGCAAGTCAATGGTGGGAGGCTGCCTGGATCAGCGGGAGAGTGTCAACACATGCCGCATTTCCCGGATCGACTCCATTTCAAGAACCCTATTAAGTTAATTGCCGGTTGCTGACAGCAGAGAGCATGCTGGGAGCACAGCAAGCTTTATTAGCCTCTGTGGCATCTGGAGACATCAGCCATTTTGCCCCTGCTTGCAGGCACTGGGAGCAGCATGGAAAAAAGTAAATCAAATTATGAGACAATAAATGCTTTTGGCAACATGTGGGCATCAGATTCATTGGAGAATCCCAAAGAGTTCGAGTGTCAATTGTCAGCCTGTTAAATATTTTACAGCAACGCCATCTGTTGCAAAAGTCTCATAGGATGCCACGGAATTGTTACATCATTTGGCATTGCATGGCCGATGCAGGTAAGCATTAGTGCCCTTGAGGGGCCCCCATCCCCTAAAGAGACTACTGGGTAGAGAGAGTCTGTAAATAGAGCAGGACATTTTGGGATGGACATTTAGAGAGGCCTTCCCACAGATCCCAAGTGTTATACATTCAGGTTTGTAGGCAGACCTGCCTGGGTTTGAAGACCCAGTGGAGGCACCCATGGGGTTCTGGAGATGGGCAGGGAAGGGAAGATGTGTGAAGTCAAAGTCCCCAGCCTTCTTCCCATTGGGAGATTCCCAAGCAGGGCATCACTTCCATGACTACCTGCTCTCCCCTTGGCAGCCCTGATATGTATTGAGTATGGAGTGGGGTGGAGGAATCCTGGCAGCTTGGAGATCTACCAACAGGTACCACTCTGTAGAATGGGGCTCTGATCTATCCAACACCCACTTTTGATACATGAGAAAAGCAGGCAGAGAGAGATTCCTCGACTGTCCCAAGGTCACACAGCCAGCCGGTTCTCTTCTGGCATCATCCCATTTTGTGCTGTTTCTCTTTCAGGCCTTAAGAATATGGTTCTATGGTGACAACCTAGATTAGATCTAGACTATAATCCTGGTTCAACCATTTATTGTCTGCGTGGCCTTAACTTAAGCAAAATATGTAAGTTCGCTGTCCCTCTATCCTGTTGGCAATATGAGAATGGGGGTGCTTACCTGGTGGAAGTCTTACAGAAAGGATTGAATTAATGATGGATGTTAAATGCATGGTTAGGGCCTCAAGCTTGATAGCTGAGGACTCAGCATAACTTCCTTCCCATCGTGGGAGTGAGACACGGACGAGCAGGATTATTTATGCTTCTTGATGATTCTTTTACAAACCAACAATCTTCCAGTTTATTGGCTTTGCACATCTGAATTTTGACATCAAGTTTACAGAAAGTGAGGCAAACACTGCTCTCAAATCTCTCCTTGCTCCAGTCCTGAGATCTAGTCTCAGTGTCTGTAGAAACAACACTTGGTCCAGAATCAGGCCCTTGATATGACAGGAATTCGATAGGAAAGAACATTGTGAATGACTGGTGGGTCTGAGGAAGCTGGGGGGCAAAATCAACACAGGTACAAGCACAGCAGGTGGACTGACTGTCTTGATCCTGGTCCTTAGGCTCCCCTGTGTTCATGGGGTCACTGCACTTCGATGCTAGAAGGGGTCTCAGAGATGCAGTCCGGCATCCTCATTTCACGGGTGGGGAAACTGAGGCCCAGAAAGAGATGGTGACTAGCTTGAAGTCACACAGCTAGTTAGTGGTGAAGCCAGTAACAGGAGCTGGGTCTCCCTCCCACCAGTCCTGTCCTCTTTCCAGTTCTCAGACGGTCAGGCTCAACCTTCGTGGCACTCAAGCTGATTGTACCTCACCTAGGAAGAAAGACAGCCATGGCATTGGCTAAAGCCTCCCTACCTCCTGGCTTTATGAAGAGAGGATGTGCCATTGCCCCAAGACCTCTCTCTGACAATAATAATGCCAATTCACAACTAATCTGTATAATCACAACCAGCATTCCTAAGGGCTGAATTCCAGGTACTTTATTTACATTATCCATGGAGCCCTTTGTGGTAGGCATTACTGTAACTCCCATTTTTCAGAGAAGGAAGCTGAGGCTCAGGGGTTAAGTGGTTTGCCCAAAGTTACACGGCTGTTAAGATTCAAAGGTAGGACCTGAATCAGGGTTTATGTTGACTTATATCCTCTTCCTGTGGCAGCACCCTGCCCCCACATTGGATTTGGGCTTATGCTGGAGTTCTCTAGAAGGTAAAACAGGGCTGGATGATTCACTCACCTGGGGCCTAGCACTAGCCAGTGGGCACTAGAAGGAAGACGCTGTGGGATGCTCATCCGGCACCATGATGTTCTGCCCCCTTCTGCTCCCTCCCCCACCTGTTTCCTGCCAAGAATGGGTTGGTAGCCAGGGACCCAGAGCTTCCCTTTTGCACAGTCATCAGCCTCCAGTAGCTCAATATATATGTTAGGATTAGGTCCAGCTGCACCCAACAGAAAACTCCAGTAACAGTGCCTTAAAGGCATAAAGGTTTCCCCTCTGATGTACAAGAAGTCCTGGGTGGGCTGGTATGGTGGCTTCATGATCATCTGGGGCCCAGGCTATGTCTCTCTTCCTGCTCTGCCATTCCCAATACTTGGCTTCCATCCTCAGTTTTTCAAGATGCCTGCTGCAACTCCAGCCATTGTATCCACATTCCAGGCAGCAAGAAGGAAGGAAGAGGGTAGAGCAAAGGGGTCTTTCTCCTGTCATCTTTTCTCCCTTTCAAAGAACCTTCCCTCAAGTCCTTCCCTATGAGTTTCTCTTGTTTCAGTGGCCAGTCTTAGTCACATGGCCATACCTAGATGTAAGAGAGGCTGGGAGGCAGAATCTTTAACTGGGCATATGGCTACCTCAAGAATATAGAGGCTCGTGAGTGAGGAGTAATGAGAGAAGCAGCAGGCAGACTCTGCCATGGCACGATTCTGTGGCCCCTCTCCTACTTGCCAAAGTGCTGATGACTGAGAATGGTGACTTTTTGAATTAGAGAAAACTCAAGTTAGCTTTGGTCCGAGTTTCGTAACGTACCTGGAGATAATTGGAAACGCCCTGGGATGCCACAGGCCTAGGATTGGAACCACTGTGCTTTCTGGGGCTGTTTGTTCCGGGGATGGCAGCGATGATGAAATCAATAGTAATTCACACTGTCAGCAACTTTCATCCCTCATTGTCCCCTTTCAAAATATGGATACATTTTATTTCTCCTGTTCCTGACACATTTATTCTGCAGGTCTTCTGAGGTTGACTGGAGGATGGGTTTCCTGTTCTGGAGGATTCAGATGATTACTAAGCTGTAGAAACAAACACAGACACCACTGAGCCAGCTCCACCCATGTCTCAGGCACTGTACATGTGTCAGGTCATGTTATCCTCACAACAGGGGGAGTGATTATGATCCCATTTTACTGATGAAAAGTAGAGGCTCAGAGAGGCTAAGCAACTTGCCCAAGATCACACAGCTGGTGCTATGGACTGAATGTTTGTCTCCCCCCTTCCCACCCCACACTCTCTAATTCATATGTTGTAACCCTAACCCCCAATGTGATGGTATTAGGAGGTAATTAGGTTTGGATGAGGTCATGAGGGTGGAGCCCCATAATGGGATTAGTGCCCTTATAAGGGGATGAAGATTGCAGAGCTCTCTCTCTGACAGGTGAGGACACAGTGAGAAGGTGGCCACCTGCAAGCCAGGAAAAGAGCTCTCACTGGACACTGACTGTCCCAGCACCCTGATCTTCTAGGCTCCAGGACTGTGAGAACTAAGTGAGAACTATAAACCCTCAGTCTGTACTTTTGTTATAGTAGTCCGAGCTGACTAGGGACAGCTGGTCAGTGCAAGAGCTGGAAGCTGTGCTTCCCGTCACACCACGAGGCCACCTCGTGCATTGCCAGCCTTCGTGCTCACTCCCCATCGCAGAGGATGGCTCCTTGTGACAACAGGGTTGTCATTGACACCTCCAAGCATCTGCTGTCCTCTGAAGTCCTTTCTTATCTCCACGTCCTCCTTCTTTCTCCTCAAGACCCTCCTCTCATCTTGGAAAGACCCTGCAAAGTTACCGCAGGGATCCAGCCCCATCATCTGCCCCCCATGTGGGCTCTGCCAGTCACGCCTCCTTCCAGGGCTCCACCTGGCTCACACTCTGATCCAGCCCCCATTCCCACATCTCAGCTCATCAAGTTATAACCCACATCATCTGCTGTCTAGGACTAGGGTCTGTCAATAGGAACAAATCATAGGCAGTCCGCATCCCTGGCACCAATCCCCAGCTCAGTGAGTGAAGCCACTGAGTCTGAGGACAAAACCAGAGGCCCCTCTCCCTGAAGCCCCAAGAAGCAGGAAGAGCTGAGTGTGCAGCTGAGGCCCTGCTGCCTACAGGCTCCGCTCAGATTTTCATATACATAATCTAAATATATACTTTGAGAATCGAAAAGTGCTCACATATAGAATGTGGCTGCGGGGAGGGAACACTCTCTTTGAACGTGTCTCTTTAAAGACAAAATTTGCCAAATGTTTTCCTGCCCTTGAGGAGACGCTCGAACATGGCAGCAGATGTAAAATGGAAGTTGAAGTGTCTCTCCCAGGCCACCGTACACGTATAAAACGGGCACAGTCTATTCTAAGCGCTCATTAATAGCTGGTCTCTGAGGGCCCTGGCAGCAGCCAGAGGGTTTTGCTCATTAAAAAGGTGGCAAGGTAGTTTTGTGCCTTCCCCGCTTCTTGCTGCGTTTATCCTGGTGTTTAGATGTCGCCAGCAGGCCCCGAGATTGCTGGCATGGGTGACTATTTTCTGAAGGGTTTGAGAGTGTCGCCCACTTGTTGGTGGGGGAAGAAACCCTTGCTGTTTATCGAGGGGATTCGTCTCTCTTCAACGTGGGCCCAGGACAGCATTATCTCAAGACAGGTGCAGAGGGGAAAGTGCCTTAGTGTGTCAGCTAATAAAAGATCATCAGTGATTCTCAGCACAGCAGCATGGTCCTCTGAATGCCACTGTCATGACACAGAACCACCAGGCTTGGTCCTGGCAGGGAGGCCTGGGGTCTCCAGACCCTTAGAATTGCAGGGGATGACAGACAACCCCCTGGGTCTCACATCCAGCAGTGCCCACTTGCAAGAGAGCCACTGGTTCGTTCTAGAAAAAGAGGATCCCCAGCTTATTTTACCCCCTCCCTCTTTGTTTGCTCTTTGTTTTATTCTCCCACTGTTGGGATCAATGTTTTGTCCTCGTCTTCTCCGCTCTTGTGAAGAGAGTGGCATTGTCTTGTCCCCATTGGCACATTTGTGGGGATTCTGGACAGTTTTCCAGGCATCCTGAGGGCTGCCTCTCCACCCTAAAACCTAGGTGGAGGCAGGAAGCCTCACTGGCCTCTACACTTCTGCACCTTCTACGTCCACGTTTTACTGCTCTGGACCTTTGCTGTTGTTTTCTTTGACTTGCTTTCAGTGCCTTTCTCGTGGTGGCTCAGATGTCACCTCCTCGGAGAGACCTTTCTTAATGTGTCCACCTCTCCCCACCCTCAGCTCATTGTTGCATGAACACAATTTGGAATGCCCTTGTTTACTTGGTAGTTCCCTTGTTTATTGTGGTCTCACGCCACTCTGCGGGTAGGTCCGGGGGGGCACGAACTTCCCATCTTTTTACCTGTTTCCTCAGTGCTCAGCAAGGAGCCCAAACCCAAAAGGTACTTGCTTTATTGAATGGGCCAACAAACAGAGGAATGAGTGAGGGGTGCTTCTGTCTCAAACCTGGGCTCTTAGCCACTCCACTTGGAGATTTTTTCTTTGTGACCCTTTGGAGCTTCTGGGCTGTGGTCCCCAACACTCCCTGGGGTGTTCCCTGTAGGAATGCTATGGGGCTGCCCTACATGGCACATTAAATCAGGGTCACCCCAAGGGTACAGAGCTGCGATTAAGACCGGAAGAGGGTCACGGTATAGAGTTCCTGCAGGGAATGTTTCCTTGTTTGTTTTTATGGCATAGTATCAACACTGTGTTGAGAAACTCATTTATCTATTTTTACCCCTCATTAGCAGGTAGAAAATGTAATATTTCTGAAATGCTTATAATAAATTGAGTTGTTTAAATTAATCTAAACTTCAAAATAATTAAGCTCAATATTAATAAAGTGAGTTCAGCTTTGGAGGGGGAGGGGAGATGGGGAGAACATTCTGAAATTATGATTATTTGTACACAAAGGGTACCTGGCTCATCCCTGGAAGGATTTGAGTTGGCCTACAGGCATGCAGTCATTACCACTTCAAAAATCGACCAGAAATCCAAGGTGAGGGGAAATAAGACAGCAAAATCCGTTCAAGTGAGGACTTACTCTGCAACACGTCCACCACTAGGGTTCAGATGCTTTGGGCTACTACATATTTGGCTCTGAATGTCTGAGAAACCAAAGCAAAGAGAGAAAGAAAAGCATATGAGGTTTGCAGGAGGTTCAAGGCCTTGAGCTTTGGAGGGAAGTTAACCAAGAGGGAAGAGCAGGGGATAAACTTGACTCTTTTTAAAAAAGAATTTCAAATAATTTCTTAAAAGATCAAAGAATTGTCACTCAGGGTCTCAATGTACCCATCAAGCTGCTGAAATGTCCCACCCCAGTTACTTAAAACTGCCTGGGGGATGGAGCTCTGATGGCCCAGGGGCACCACTGCTCAGAATCCCCCCAGTCCTCTGTCTGAAGACCCACAAGTACAGAATCCCTTCCTGGGAAGAGCATATGATTACGCAGCTGTGTGATGGAGGCTCTGGGAGCGGGCTGTGATTAGGGTGAGGTAGGGCAGAGGGCCGGGGCCCTGAGACTGGGTTGGGTGGGAGAGTGAGGGTGAGGGGCCAGGTGCATTGGTTTCACAAGTGCGGCACAGTGGGGTTGGATGACGTGGGTGGTTAGTGGGATAAAGGTCCAGTTGGGGCACTACTGAGCCATGCTCAGATATGACCCTGATCTCGCCTGTGCATGAGGCACCCAGAAGTGTGACTGGTCCACAGCATCCTTGGAATCTCCAGACTGTCCTGACAACAGGATCAAAGTCTCCTGCCCCGGGAGCGCTGCGTGTTCTCAACTTTGTGTTGTCAGCAGCTGATAGGACACTCAACAAATGTCCCTGAGCGAGGGAATGAATCGATGACTGAACAAGTGAGTGCCATGACTACCGTAGTCCAAATCCCATCTTTCTTTCAGCTGCTGTTCAGGGCCACTTCCTCCAGGAAGCCCTCCCTGAATTCTCCTGCCCTCCCTTCTCGGGACTCTTACAGTGCTGGGTGTGCGGCCAAGGTGGAAATGCTTCCATCGGTGCTAAGAATAGGGAGGTCTTTCTTGTGTTTTCTGTTGTTCCTCATTCCAGCTGGACAAACTCATTTCTTCAATATACATTCATTCCATTCTTACCATACAGCACACACTGTGTGAGACCAAAAGGAGCTGATAGTCCAGCGCAGGGATTGGCCAACTACTGCCCAAGGGCCAAATCTAGCCTCTGCCTGTTTTGTAAATAAAGTTTTATTGGTGCACAGCCACGCCCATTTGTTTACATATTGTGTGTGACTGCCCTTGAGTGATACAGGGCAGAGTTGAGTTGTTGTGACTAAGACCGTAACGGCTGGCAAAGCCTGAAATATTTGCTCTCTGGCCCTTTCAGAAAAGTGTGCTGATCCTGGTGGGGAACAGCTGGGCAAGAGCATTCCTGGTGGAGGGAACAGCACGTGCAAAGGCCCTTTGATGTGTTGGAGGAAAGGAGAAAAGCTGAAGCTGTGTGTCTGAGAACACCGTAAACAGGAGGAGGGTAGGAGAAGACGAGGGCTGGAGAGGTAGGCAGGGGCTAGATCCGTGGTTCCCGAGGGGGTGATACTGCCTCGAGTTTGTTTGGGATATTTGTTGGGAGGGAGGCGCCATATATGTAGTGAGTAGGCGCCAAGGGTGCAAGACTTCAGTCAGTGCATCTAACAGTCCTACACAAAGATGGGCTGATCTGGGTCCTGCAGATTTTAGGATGTCCCAGTAGATATTCATGTAGGTGAAAAGCCAATTTCTAATGATCTGAGCCTGGACATAACTCTCTAATTCATATAAACAGAAAGTAATTTTAGCACAGTGTTAATTATATGTATTGAATTTTCTAGGAATGGAGCTACTATATAAATTAAGGGATGATTGCTCTGTGTTTTGTTTGGAATATTACCAAGCGGTGTTCGCCATGTTGGGGAAATCATGTCACCCATGGCAACATCACTCTTGGTATCTGAGTCTCCAAAACAAGACCCCTGTTGTCAAGTCTGTTTCTAGTTGTGGCATTCACTATGATTTTACACAAACACACGTCCTTGTGTTGATTAGTGAAGCCGTGTCAGAGAACTTTCCAATTGAAATGTATCTTGTTTTGATACAAATTACTTCTTTCCCCCCCCATATGAAAGTTAATATATTAATATATTGATTGAAACATCTTGTGTGTAGATAAATTATATCACCCCTGAATTCTGTTTCAGGATAGCAAAGGAACATTACAAAATATTGGCTGAGAGAAGTCCCAGGGCTGGATCCCAAAGTCTTATGTGGATCTTGATACAGGGTTTGGATTTTATGCTAAGAAAAATGAGGAGTCATGGCAAGATTGTAGGAAGAGTGATGGGTTCTTTCAGGCGAGAGTGACGATGGCGCCTCCTCTTTTTCTCTTTGATCTTCCATTCCTCTCCTTCCAGCACCTGGCACAATGCTGGGTGCCCAGCAGGCACTCTGTAAATTAAAGCGCTACCAGCCAGAGCAACCTCAGCCCATGAGCTAAGCAGGTCTGTACGCCTCCCATACAAATGAGATCGCCGAGGCCGAGAGGGGTTAAGTTGCTTGCCTGGACCAGGTAACATCCGGTAAGTGATATCTGATAAACAGGTGTGTATGTGTGTGTTTGGGTTAGGGGTGCCTGTCTCCTTTTCCTGCCCCTGCGAGCAGTTCTTTGTGGTTTCCCTGCATGCCGAGCTACCCACTCACCCTGCCCGGGCCCAGCCCTGCTCTCAGGCCTTCCTGCCTCGATCCTGTTACCTGACCGATGTTGTAGGCATCACTGTGTCCCAGGAGCCAGCTTCTCCACCTTTAGACTGCCAAGCCAGGATCTAAGAACATCTCTGAGAATATTTCCCAACACCTGCAACAGATGTGCCCACAAATTACCTGGTCTCAGGGGTGGGAAGCAGGCGAGGAAAGGGCAGCGCTTTCCTAAAAGCATTACGCACTTAATTTGCAAAGTTACATCACACATTTGTGCACACGTCAACTTTCTGGGAGCTCATTTCAAAACCAGAGACAGGTCAGGGATCCCAAGTGTGTCCTACACAGGGAAGGCTGAGGGGGGCTGTAGACACCCATGAGTATCAGATACTTCCACACGTGCAAGGGCAGTTGGGGAGAGATGGATATTTGAGGGGTCTGTTTCATCTCTGCAAGCGCCCCCTGGGCTCCTCCACAGACGTCATCTCACTTCTTCCCAAGAAAAACCCCCGCCAAGTGCACATGAGCGGGTCCTCATCTCACAGGTGTGGAAATTGAGGCTGGACGAGGTATCACAGACCATGGGACATGGGCAGAGCCTGAACTTGAACCCAGGTTTCCAGCCTCCTAATCCCACACTTTCCCCACCACCCAGTGCAGTAAGAGATATGAACGGGGGTGATGTGTATAGAGTGTAGATGCACATGCACATCTAGCTACACTTAAAAAAAATTTTATTGAAGTGTAGTTGATTTACAATATTGTGATTTGTTTTTCAGATTCTTTTCCATTATAGGTTATCGCAAGATACTGAATATAATTTCCTGTGCTATACAGTAAATGACCTTGTTTACAAGACAGAAACAGACAGACGTAGAAAACAAACTTACGGTTATCACAGGGGAAAGGGGGGGGAGGGATAAATTAGGAGTATGGGATTAACATATATACATTACCATATAAAAAATAGATAAGTAAAAAGGATTTACTTAGCTACATTAAAAAAATTATTTAATAGGCCTGGGTACTTTGTTTATAAGAGTCACAGAGAAAGCTATGGAACCTATGTGAGATTACAGCCAGGAGTGGATAAAGAACTGTCCACAGAACCAGTGAAAGTAGCAAATTGTAAAAATATGTAAGATTGAGTTCACTCTGCAGTCCCGAGTACAGCTCATTCAATTGACAAATTAATTGTCTTGAATTATTATTGGTAATTCTAAGGTTTTTAAAAATTAACTTGAGGGTAGTTTCATATTCAGAAGAGACCATTTAGAAGTCTATTTGGTTTCTAAAATTAATATTAGATATATTACATTTACAAAGTTAGAACCCTAATTCTTCCTTATGCTTTTAAATTCTGCTTATAAAATGTATTATTCTATTTATTCTCCTGGTAATTGTTCTTATTGTGGTAAAATATATATAACATAAAATTTATTGTTTAAATAATTTTTAACTGTATAATCTAGTGGCATTAAGTCCACTCACACTGTTGTACGTATCTATACTTTTTTACAAAACATAAGAAATCTCTTCTGAAAATTCTAGCAAAGAACAAATGGATCAAAGGTTTCTGGGAGAAAAATCAGCCCCACAGGCCCCCGCGTCCACTTCCCAGGGTCCAGAGAACACTTGTAAGCACGTCTGCGTGTCTAGTAAGATGTGTGTTTCTGCCAGATTTTCTCAGTCTCTGAGGCTTCATTGCTTGTTACCACCGAGAGAGCATCTCAAACCCAAGCTGCCTCTTCCTCCCTCTATATTTCAAAGCAGTGTTTCCCCAACCAGATTTACATTTCCAAAAACCCTTCAGATAATCACAAACCCAAGAAACTTCCAGTCCTCTGAGGTTTAATTAGGAGAAACTCTCTTTCTGGTACTTCCGAGAGCCTGGCTCTAAATTTCTCAGCGGAAAGGGAAGGTTCATGGCGGGTGAGAGGAAGCCAGCAGAACCACCCTTCAGTCCCCCCTCTCGGCTGCAGTGGAGAGAAAGCCGTGTTGCAGGTCATTGAAATCACATTGTGAGTGTGCCCTGTATCATTAGGACCCAGAGAATGGGGATGATTGGAACACAGGATAACACATTAGCAATAGATAATAGAGTCTAAATAAACATAATCAGCTTTCCTCTATGTCTCCAGACCAAAGCTTATCTATAAATGCCCTAATGATGCCCTGCCAGCCAATTACTCATTTCTTGGAAGAGCCCCTTATTAATGGCGTTGCAGTGGGGGAAAAACATTAATTATTGGATACATTGGGATCTGTTACGTTCTGTCTGGTCTGGACAGCACCAATTAATGCAACAATTATTGTCAACGACTGAGGCAGCATCCTGAGCTCAGCCACCCCGGGGCTGGCTCGATGGGGTGGGAGAACGTGTGCTGCAGGACCGTCACCCATGCGCTTTTGACGGATCCTGCTTTGTCCTCAGTGTGGAAACTGCTGGAACAAAGCAGAGGGTGGCCAGAGCGTGTTGGTTTTTCCTTTTACGCCTCAGGATAGTGCTCCTGGAGCACTAAGTGGGGGAGAGGGAGAGGAGCCAGGCACTGGTCTGTTGTGTTGAGTTGCTAAGTGAAGCCAGTAGAAGATTGGAGAAGACAGGCCACCTTCAGAGAGCGGAGCATCTGGCTTGGCCCCGCCCACTCCTCCAGTCCCTTCCCCCTCACTCATTACACTGCATCCCATGGCTTCTCTCTCTGCTTCTCCAGTTCAGCTGTGCTCCATCCTGCCCCAGGACATTTGCACAAACCTGTAAGATCTTCTGCCCTTTGCAAGGCTAGCTCCTTTCTGGATGCAGTTTGAAGGTTCCCTCTGTAGTGAGGTCCTTCTGGAGCCTGAGCCCATAATATACCTTTCCCTTAATATTAGTCACTTCTTGTTTCTATTCTTTGCTCAGCATCTATCCCAAGTTATATTTTGAAAATGTATCTTATCATTTTATTTGTGTCTGTTTACTCCACAAGAATGCCACCTCCATGAGAGCAGAGACTTTGTCAGTTTTCTCCAGCATCTCTCTGAGTGTCTTGCACTTAGTAGGTGCTCAATAAATATTTGGTGAGTGAATGAATAAATCCATGAATTGTGTAGCAACAGTTTATACTTAAAGGCTCCATACTAGGTGCCACAAAGACTAAACCAGCTATTCTCTTGCAGAAATTCCATAGAAAAAACCCAAACTCTTCTATTAATAGCAATAATGTCTCCTGCAAACTCTATGCTGACTCTACCTCTGCATTTTAAAAGTGGTGAGCGTGCTTGAAGGGCCTTTGATGGGCTGTCCTGTAAAATATTGGTCTCCGTTACTACTCACATCATGGTACTTTATTGAAGATGGCTAAAAATGATTCTGCTCTGCCCCAGGTATAAAAGAGTTGCAGAATTTCTTTTATTTTTCTTTTCTCAGTGACAAGAAGAGAATCTCTTCTGGGAGGCATTAATTACAGAGCACTTTGGAAAATTGGTTCAGTGAAGGCTGGAAGGACTCCCCAGAGCCTTGGTCAGGCCTCTGAGAAGAGGGCATGCCCTTGTGGCCCTCCTGGAGAAAGAGCTCCAGGCTATTTCCACTACAAGTTACCCTTTGGAGTGTTAAAGCAGCTCATATGTGTTATGCAAAGTCAGAGCCAAGTTCAAGAAGATTATTCAAACTTGCTGACTCTCAGTAACCCCCGGGGCCACTAACCTGGGTCCAGCCTTGTGCACCCTTGACTTAGATGGTCTTCTCCTGAGGGTGTCTCACCAACGTGGGACCATGGAAGCTTAAAGGCAGCCATGGGGAGTCCTTAGCCTGGGGCTGCTGTACAGATGCGGCCATGGCAGGCATTACCATCCCAGCTCTCCTAAATAACCTCTCCAGGGAAACACTTAGAAGTGACAGGGACACTCAGGGCATCTGTCAGGGCTGTTTATGCTTTCATCTCCTGGAGAGTGGCAATGACCTCAACTCGCAATGATCTCACCCTCTCCGCACGCCTCCAACACATTTGGTCTTGACCCTGCACTTGGGCTCAAGTGTGGACTGCCCAGCCTCTAGGCTGTTTAGGGACAGACAGATTGTAAGCTGCTGGATGGCGGGGTCTGCAATGTCCCCACCCTGCTCAGTGCCAGCTTGGCGTTGTTGAGCAGAAGTCTGTTTCGATGCCACGTTGCATCGACATTGTCAATCTCTTCTTCCCTCCTCGCCTCCCACGAGTAGCCTGTGTCCCCTGGACAGCAGGAACCACAAACTATTCATCCTTCTATCCCCGGTGTCCCCAAAGGACTTTCAACTTCAAAATGAGTGAATGCCTGGGCCCTCCGATGAAGCTGTCCAAGAGGTGTGTCAAAGGTGGCGGTCCCTGCTGCAGAAGGTCCTTCCTTTTCCTTCTCTCCGAGAAGGAGCATAATTCTGGGTTACTGTGGACATCTGGATGCCAAGGATGAAAATTAAAATGAAGCCTTAGAGTGACGTGATTCCAAACAAGGAAGTCAGCTGACCTGGGTTCAAATCCTGGTCTTGCCACCTACTATCAGGAGGCATTGGACATGTTACTGAATTTTCTGGCATCTTGGTTTCCTTGTGTCTAAGCTAGAAATGGTCACAGTCTCATCACGCGGGTGGGGTGTTCCGTGGGGCTATGTTAGCAGTGTTTAGCATGATGTTTGGGACAAAATAAACCTCTAAGAAATGTTAGCTGCTGTGATCACTACGCTATAAATGAAGAGCTTCAGCACACGGGACTGAGGTCAGTTAAAAGATTTGTACTGGATACCCCCTGGGAGCTAAGCGTGGTCCTCGGCCCTGAGGGTGTGACGGTGACAAAGTTTGATCTGTCCCAGAGAATCTGCTGCACATTAACCAAGCACGGCTTCCTGTCGACGGGAATCTCACTTATTCTGGAGACCCAGTCCTGCAGAAGGATACCTTACATGGACGCAGATTGTTTGATGGAGGAAAGGAAGGCCAGTGACCACGGAGCGTGGGCCGCTTCCAAATGCGCCGGCAGCCCTGTTGGGGTGTATTTCACACGTTGCTGTAGTCCCCAGACTGTGCTGGATAATTATGAACCATCTTTAAATCAACCAGTGCCTGTAGCCAAATAGAAATGCCCATGTCAGAGGATCTAGATCATAAATTATGGGCTGCAGTTCAGATGGTCTGCTGTTAGGACTTTAAATCAGGACTCATGTTTGAAACTACTGTTTGTTTTCTCTGTTTGTGGCATCTTGATATGTTTGACATTTCTTAATCAACTGATAGTGAAAAAGATCTGGTTACTATCAGCTGCTCAGGAGGACGACTGTCTCTTTCTCCCAGGTCCCTTGGAACCACCCAAGTGAAAGCTGTGTGTGCCATACAGCAGCTATCTTGGTTGACCACCCAAATATACTTTCTAAATTTGGAGGAAATCAGTCAGGTATTTCATGTGATGTGGAAACAGAGAGGCAGAAAGGTATTTCATTTATGTAGATTTGATGTATAGTGTCTCCGGTTAGTGCCACTTGATTTCCTTTGATTTTAATTCTCCCTTTTCCTCCTTTTATTCACCCCCCACCCCTAATACTTCCATGCCCGACTCCTTCTCAAACAATAATAATTCTTGATTTTCCGGAATGAAATTGCAGTGTCTCTTCCAATGATTTCCATTACTATTCAAGACAAATGACTTTACTTTGAATTGAGAGTATCATTTATTTCCAAAACAACAGCATAAGTTCCGTATCAATGTTCAACCCTCTACTGTGCAACTCCGGGCCGTTAGTGGAAAGACAGACGGAAAGCATTGTTCTTCTGGTTTGTGGGGTTTACTAACCCACAACAGTTAAGGAGTAAAACTCCTTCACAGTTTGCTCACTGCTCTCCAATTCTTCCCCCATACTCCCATCATGCTCGCTACCTTGTGACATTTTGTGGCAAGTTCAATAGCTTCCTCAGTGCAGTACCCATCTGTGAACCTTGTATAATTGGGGTCCCTCACATAATATGTGTACTTTACATAATTGCTCTAACCGTGTACCTTATTTAATTGGAAACCAGGAACCCCTGAGCTATCTAAAGACATAATATGACTTTTATTAATTTCTGCCTACTTGCTTAGTTGCCCATTTCTATACTTATTCTAAACTTTGATGAGGAAAGGAAATGCTGATTAGGTAGATACCAACAGTTTATTCACACAATAAGTGAGATATTGAATGAAAAGAAATGAAATCAGTAATAAATGAAACTCACAAAAATGTAAAGCCATGGTACTGAAGACTGTCTCTCTTGAGTACAAACAACACCTTCCTTTACTATGAAGATGGCAAAATGTCCTGGGCTCCGAATTGCCTCTGGGTAGGTTGCAGGTGGTGCCAGCAGGCAGAGGGTACAGGGAAGTCCTGGTGTAGTGAGTGGCTAAGAAAACAGGTCCTGAGACAGACGGGCTAGCCTTGAGATCTGGGGTAAGTTATTTGCGTTTGTGGGACCTCTGTTTTTTCATCTATAAAAAGAGCCATGGGCTTCCCTGGTGGCGCAGTGCTTGAGGGTCCGCCTGCCGAGGCAGGAGACGCGGGTTCGTGCCCCGTTTCGGGAAGATCCCACATGCCGCGGAGCGGCTGGGCCCGTGAGCCATGGCCAC
>NW_006797481.1:3993923-4006507 GCF_000442215.2 Lipotes vexillifer | reverse complement strand
AAAAAAAAAAAAAAAAAAAAAAAAAAAAAAAAAAAGAGCCATATTTAGCCCCCATCTCACAGGGCAGTGCTGGGCTTAAATGAGATAATTCACGTGATACACTTAGCACAGTGCCCAGCTCATAGAGAGTACTCAGTAAAGGAAGGATAAATGTTTTTCTAATAATTAGAACCAGTTAAAGATGGCATGCACTTCCTTGGGGATGGGCTAGTGAGTCCCCTGCCACTGGAAGTATTTAAGAGGAGGCAATTGGCTTCTCAGAGTGTCTTGTGCAAAAGAATTACCTGGAGAGAGTGTTAATGGTTGAATTCTGATTTACATAGGTTCTGGATGGGGCCTGAGGTTCCGTATTTCTGGTGGGCTCCAGGTGATACTGATGCTGCCCTATGACCGCACCTGGGTAGCAGGGAGCTAGTTGGTTCCTTGGGGGCAGGGGGATGCTGGAGAAGATATGTGACAACCCAGATGGAGCAATGTGCTCCATGTTGTCCTGTATGGTGGCCACTGGACACCTGTGGCTATTGAGCATTTGAAATGTGGCTGAGTCCAAATGCAGATTAACTATGAGTGTAAAACACACAAAAACTTAGTATATAAAAAAAGGATGTGGGCTTCCCTGGTGGCACAGTGGTTAAGAATCCGCCTGCCAATGCAGGGGACATGGGTTCAGTCCCTGGCCCGGGAAGATCCCACATGCCACGGAGCAACTAAGCCCATGTGCCACAACTACTGAGCCTCCCTGGCCCGGGAAGATCCCACATGCCACGGAGCAGCTAAGCCCTTGTGCCACAACTACTGAGCCTGCGATCTAGAGCCCGCGAGACACAGCTACTGAGCCTACGTGCCGCAACTACTGAAGCCCGCATGCTTAGAGTCTGTGCTCCGCAACAAGAGAAGCCACTGCGATGAGAAGCCCGCGCACTGCAACGAAGACCCAATGCAGCCAAAAATAAACAAATATATAAATAAATTTATATAAAAAAAGGGATGTAAAATATCTCTAATTTTTATATTGATCGCATGCTGTGGTGATAATATTTTTGATATATTAGGTTAAATCTTGTAGCAAAATTAATTTCACCTGTTCCTTTTTACGAATTTAGTTAATTTTTTACTATGGCTATTAGGAAATGTAAAACGACCCTTATGGCCCACATTCCATTTCTTTTGGGCAGCGCTGAGCTGCGCTATCCCCAAGTTCCCTTTGGAACACGTGCACCCAGGAGCCTATGGTTTTCACGTGGACTCTAAGCTGACATCCATATGTGTCCAGCTGTGTGTCCCCCAGGGAATGTACGGTCTGTTTCCCCCCTCTGCTGAAGGCAGTGAGCAGGGCAGAGACAGAGCCCAGGGTCTCCAGCCTCCTGACTGCCTGGGGCAGGGGCAGAGGGTGGGGAGCCAGCCTGTGTGTCTCTCCCCTCAATCTCCCTCAGAGCTCACAGGAGACAAAATACTGTGTCACTACAGGGATAACCAGTTTCTACCTTGAAGATGCGACTTCTTGAAACTGCCTTTCTGGGCGAAAGTAAACTTCATCTTCCCTCCAGAACTCCTCACTGAATTTGCGCCTCGCCAGCCAAAATAACAAAGGCTGCCTGGGGGAGGCGTTTCCTTTGGGAGCTGGGTGTTCAGGAACCCAGTGGGTAGAGGCTCTGGCAGTGCCCATGGACGCAGCGCTGTCTCCTGGAAGGTTGCCTGGTGGATGTGGCTCGAAGTCCCCTGAAGGTCTGGGGAACTGAGTCCTGTAACCCTGCAAATGACGTGGCAATTAGAGGTGGGGCATGGATGTGTCAGGGGCAGCTGCTAACCCAAGCCCCATAATTGCAGATTTTTAACATCATCTCTAATCTCTGCTACCCATGTCCAGCCCCCAACTTTTTTTTTGCAGTGCATGATTTTTGCACGCATAAAAGTGAAACTGGAATCTGAAAAACACCTGCTATGTCATCTCCACCATTTCTATCTTTCCTGGTCCATAGTAACCGCTGGATACGATGTTCTGATTTTTGCACGAGGAATGGGCTGTAACCCTCCTCCTATGACTTTGCACGGCCATCTCACTGGACGAGACCCAGCTCAGTGAGCAGTTAGAAGCTTGAATCCAGTCCCTACTCCTTTCTAGCTAAGGGACCTCAGATAAGTGGTACAGGCACTCTGTGCCTTGGTTTCCTTTCTGTAAAACAGTGATGGCGATAGTACCCACCTCTCCCCTCGGCAGAGATCTTGTGAGAATTACTGAGATGATATGGTAAAAGGGGCAGAGAAGAGTTCCCCTCGCCTGCAAGGCTGAACATGTGATGCTGGTTATTCTCGGCTAATAAGTGCTCCCTGAACGGCAGCCTCTTTTTTTCAGCTGGCAAATTACCTACAAGAGCCTCCAAATTGCACACCTTGTTGAGTAAGTCAGGTCCTGTGTGGCAATGATGTAACTTAATGTACCTATTTTTGATGGACTTGGCAGTTCAGGGAGTGACCGATTTCCCTGCACTTCATCGAAGCCGTTGCAATGGATTTCATCAACCAGCAGGTTTTGAAATGAGCACGGTTTGAAAGCATTTTCCTGCAATCCTGGACTGCTTTCACCCTGTGCGGCTCAAGTCAGGGCTGGGAGGGGGATGGGACGCTTCCATGATGACATCTATGTTCAAAATGATGGCGACGGAGATGGAAGAGGAGGAGGACACGTGCCCCACTTGACTCTCCAGGGGCATTTGCTGCATCACCAGAGGAGGTGAGGGGATTTTTGTTTGTTTGGTTTTTGGCCTGGAAAAGGGAGGCTTGAGTTTCCAGGTATGTGTAGGACCTTTTGCAGATTGAATGACAGCGTCCTGGGGGAACACATATTGTGAAGCTCCTGCTGTAGGGAGACCTGCAGCTCCTAACAGAGGGTGACATGGTTCCTAAGCGTCTTGTTGGGCACCCTTGTCTGTGAGAATTTCTTAAGAAGTCTGAACTTGCACCCTGGGAAGAATCCTCGTGGATTTCTGTACCACCAATCCAGTCAGAGCAGAGGACTCTATTTGAAGGAAACTCCAGCAAGTACAGAGAATCTAGGGTTTTAAACTCTCTTTGGAATGAGGCTGCGTATGAATAAGAATGTATAGATAGACAACTAACTCGTTAACTAACTGACCCAGTGTAAATTGAGTTACCAGTGCTGGTGGCTGATAAATCAATCGAGTCAAATCAAATGAGGTCGCTGCTAGGAGCAGAGGTTTGGGCTAGATGGTCCTGGATTAAAATCTTGCCCCACTGCCGTTAGCTGTGTGGTCTTGATCAAGTTACTCAACCTCTCTGAGCCTCAGTGTGTGTGTCTGTGTGATGGAAGACGAAGCCAAACTTGCAGGGTTGTCAGAGCAAGTAGACAGGAGGCGGCCTGAGGTCTCCTGAACCTCCTGGTGCAGGTCCAGGCTCTGCTGGTCCCACGTGGCCCTCAGCTCTCCGGCTGCTTCTCATCTTCCAGGTTCAGCTTTAAAGTCACCTCCTCAGAGAGGCCTTCCCTGATCACCCACGGAAAGCATCCTGTCTGACCCTCCCACTCCTCTTACTTTCTGTTGCTTCCTCTGGTTTGTTTCCTTCCCAGCTTGAGACAGGGTCTGCAATTTTCTTGTTTGTTTGTGTTTGCTTGCTGCTCTTTTTATATGTTGATTGCTGACTCTCTTGGGCCATAAGACTGAGGTCATCGAAGGCAGGGGCTTGATATCTATGTGTTGGGACCTGGAGTGCCCTGATCGGTGCCTGGCTCACAGCAGATCGTTGGAGTATTTGACCAAAGATCCTTGTAACCGGGACAAACTTCTGAGCGTTAGTCCTCCATTTTTCTGTATCTGTGATACCAGGAGACACTTTAAAGTGTTGTGGTGTGATAAGGATGCACTGAGATACAGTGTGGATTTCACTGAGTACAGGAAGTGAGTGACACAGAGCAGAAATCAATAGTGTTGAGGGAAGAGATATGGGAACATATGTATATGTATAACTGATTCACTTTGTTATAAAGCAGAAACTAACACACCCTTGTAAAGCAATTATACTCCAATAAGATGTTTAAAAAAATAAAATAAAATAAAACATAGAAATGAAGCTATGACATATTATCAAAAATAAATAAAAAGAGCTTGTAAAAAAAAAGAAATCAATAGTGTTAGATAATCTCATGAGATGGCATATGGAGTACAGTGTCCCCTCTAAAACAAATATTTTTATTCTTTTTCCCTCTGCTCTTCTCTCTATGAGTTTGTACTTTTTACTTGCAGATACAAGTTACACTGAATGCAAACTTTGGGATAACAGATGTAACCCTGAGAAATGAGAAAAGAGAAAACAAGAGTTTTCGATTTCTCCATTTACAAAATGCATGATTTCTTTTACAGTGTCAGTGGAAGTGTCCACTGGGTGAGTTCACCCATGAACATGTAAACTGACCGAAGGAATCAGTCTAGATGGGAAAGTAGTATCTTTAGACTTATCGGTATATTCCATCAGAAAAAGAGCACACCTCTTTTCCACTGTGAGGTTATACAAGGACGTTTCTTCATGAACCCTGTGGCTGAGTTTTCTGGGATGGGCAAGTTACCCTTTCCCCTCCTAACTTTTGCCATGGCATTTGTTGAGACATCTCTGTTACCTGAGCGTGTCTCTCTTCCTGGCTCTGGTATGAAGCCTCCTCAGCTATTAAAAGAAGACTTTACACCGAGGAGAGTGTTCTGGCACATGTAGGGTGAAATGCTTTCAATCTTTCAATGTTCTAATGAGAAGTGAAGCCCTCTTTTCCTGTTCCGCTGTGTCTCAATGCAGTGAAGCAGGGATTCTTTTCGAATTTTTTTAAAGCCACATTGTCTTTCATCCAAAATAAAACTGAGGGGGAATCCAAGTACATGAAACAGATCACAGAGAGCTTTTGCGGTGGAAGTGTGGGGTGGGGCTGTGGGTGAAGAATCCTCCCCCCTCCCTCCCCTCCCTCTCGCAGCCCCCAGAGCACCTCTGAAGCATCCCTAGAGCTCTGGGGAGCACAGTTTGAAACCACAGTATTACAGGATTGCTTGACAGAGCAGAATGGAATTCACTTTCTAAAATCTACCTGCTTTGAAGCAAACCTGGATTGTAAGCTTCTCAAGGGTCAGGAGTATCTGGCGCCTACTGAGAACACCAGTGTGTGTTATGAAAGGAATTAAATGAGTTCAGCAGTCTGTTCTCATTTCAGAGACCCGCGTGGCTTTGCAGGTCCTGGACACATCTCCCTGCAGACCTTCATCATCTTTTAAGGCCACAGAGTCCCTGACTGCTCAGGGACTATAGAGCATGTGCTTCTGTGGCCTTTGCATCAGAGTGATTTGTGACGTCTCAGGTGGGACTGCCAGTGATATAATTAACATTTCAAAACTTTGCAACGGCAAATTTAATTTCTTTTGAACATTTGGGGGCATTTAAACAGGATCTTGAGTATTAAATTTGCACTTATGGGAATTCGGGAGGAGGGACATGGGGTAGGGAAGCAAGAGGGGAAAATTTCCCAAAACTGTATGAAAAAAGGATGGAAAACATTGTTGAGATTTTGCTTAAAAAACAAAACAAAATAAGACAAAAACCGTTTTTTTTTCCTTCAACTGAAATACTGCTTTAAAGCATTGGCAGGCTTACAGAAGTGAAATGAAAAACAAATCCCACAAAAATCCTGGAGTACCATAAAAATAATGAATAAAGTAATGCAAAATGCTTTGATTTCAGTAATATTTTTCAATAAAGCTGGTGCATTCCAAACAGATTGTGTTTATCTTGAAAGAGGCCTCTGCACCATGGCTTAAGAGTTTACAAAAAATCTCGTGGTCTTGGTTGTGATATGATAATTAAAAAGTACTCACGTGGTGAAAAAGGCATGGGCTTTAAAAGTGGGCTGACCTGGGTTCGAATCCCTCCTCTCTTTTATATTACATGGACCTCTTTAAGTAAGTGGCCATCCTGTCTGGGTTGAGTTTCCTCACCTGTAAAAATTGAAGAATAATGCCTCTTTCAATGGGAAGTTTACATGTGTGAAAGCTGCTGAGAGGGTGTGTGGGCACAAGGATGGAGCTTGTTTGGGTAAAGATGGTGATTCTGTATTTGTGTCCAGAGCATTGCAAGATGTCTATAATATCACACAAAGCTCACATCCCAACAGCACAGGAAACTACAGCTGTGTCCTTGTTCTTAGTTTCAATGGCATTTTTTACTGGAGAAAGCTTGAAAACTAAAGATGGATTTTAAGAAGGAAAAGAAATCACCCACAATCCCAATAAAAGATTGGTGTGTTTTTCTATGTCTATAAATATATAATTTTTGTTTGGTCAATTTATATTTCTTGGCAAGAAAAGAGGCTTATTCATTGAGATTTTCAAATATATTAGAATATGATTTTACATACTATTCTAATTTCCTAGAATACTATTTTTATTAGTACAAGAGTAATGCATGTGCATTAAATTTTTACAGAAAGTGAAGGCACAAGAAGAAGAAATGAAAATATCACCAATGATCTCAACTCACAGAAATAGTCACTGTTGATGTTTAGTTGTATATCCTTCCAGTCATTTAAAAAAATTATATATATATAACACTTTATACAATATATCAATATATGTAATTTTCTTCCAGTTTTATTGAGATCTAATTGGTATATAACATTGTATAAATTTAAGTTGTACAACATAATGATTTGATATATTATATATTGTGAAATGATTACCACAATAAGTTTAGTTAACATCAGTCACCTCACATGGTTACAAATTTGTTTTTCTTGTGATGAGATACATAAATTTAAATTTTAAAACTTAAATTAGGGACTTCTTGAATAATCACTACTATAGACTACTTTCTTTGGACGAGTATTTCATTGAGAATCCTTTCTACATCATTAACTTTTCTTGTGTGTCATAATTTTTAATAGACGATATTATTTCATTGTTATATATCATAGTTTATTAATTCCCTATTGTTAGTTAGATTTCAGTATTTTATTATAATAGACAATTTTTTGGTGAACATCCTCATAGCTAAATATATGTTATATCCATGATAGGTTTTTTAAAATAAATTTCTGGAAGTGGAATTTCTAGTGGACTTGCATGCACATTTTTAGGTCTTTTGCCAATGTGCCCTCCAGCAAGGCTATACCAATTTATCCTTCCACTAGTAATACATAAAAGTACCTGCTTCCGGGCAGAAATAGAGACACAGATGTAGAGAACAAACGTATGGACACCAAGGGGGAAAAGTGGCAGTGGGGGTGGTGGTGGTGGTAGTGTGATGAATTGAGAGATTGGGATTGACATGTATACACTGATGTGTATAAAATAGATAACTAATAAGAACCTGCTGTATAAAATAATAAATAAAATTCTAAAATTCAAAAAAAGTACCTGCTTCCTTGTACCCTTATGTTTATTATACTAGTAATATAAAAAAGAGGAAAGCTTTGTTAATTTGTCAAAACTTTTTGTACCTCATTGTAATTTACATCTTATATTATTAGTATATATTTTCTATTTTGCCTTATCTTCCATAACTTTTACATATTTTTCTCTTTCATAATGGTTTGTTGTAGTAAAGCAAATGTACAGAAAATGAATAAAGTACATTAATTAAGAGTACAGATAGATTAGTTTTGACAATTGTACAAATCTGTATAAACACCCAAATTAAGATATAAAATATTTTCGACACTCCAGAGTAGAATAGAACTTCCACTGATCTATTTATCTAATCTTGTGGTATTGTGACATTAGAAAAACATCACATACCCAGGAATGAATCTTTAAAAAGGTGTGCAAGACGTCTACTCTGAAAACTACAACACGTTATTGAAATAAATTTTAAAAGATCTGAGTAAATGGACGGATATACTATGTTCATGGATTGGAAGATTCTATGTTGTTAAGATGTTGATTCTCCCAAAATTCATCTGTAGATTAAATGCCATCACAAACAAATTCTAGAAAGCTTTCTTTTTCTCCTGTGGAGTCAACAAGCTGATTCTAAAATTTATATGGCAATTCAAAGGCCAAGAAAAGCCAAGGCAATCCGGAAGAAGAAATGCAAAAGTGGACTTATGCTACCAGATATCAGGACATTAGAAAATGAGAGTAATTAAGACAAAGGAGTATTATGTGTAAAAGACTTGAACAGACATTTCAAAAAAAGGATATTCAAATGGCCAGTAAATATACAAAAAGGTTCTAAACTTTATTAGTCCTCAGGAAAATACAAATTAAAACCACAGTGTGATACCACTACAACTCGCCAGAATGACCAGAATTAAAGGCAGGCATACTATGTGTTGGAAGGATGTGGCAGAACTGGAACCCTCAGCTACTGCTGACAGGAATGTAAATTGGTATAGTCACTTTAGAAAATGGTTTGACCGCAGCCATTTAATTTAAACATATGTCTACCTATGATGCAACAATTCCATTTACATATTCAGCTGAAATGCACACGTATGTTCACCAAAAGACAACCTTCATTAATGAAATGTCCACCAGCAGTAGAATGGCTGAATTGCAAGATATTCATACAGTGGAATATTATTTGGCAATGAGGGTGAACAAACCACAACTACAAGCAAAAGCATAAAGTTCAACAAAAGAAGCCACACTGAATGATTCCACCTATACATGTAAAATGCTAAAATGGGCTAAACTAACCTATGGTGTTAGGAGTCAGGAAAGTGGTAACACTTTGGGGATATGGAGTGGCCGATGGGGCATGATGAGGTTCTGAGCTGGTGGGCATGTTCTGGTCTTAACTAGGTACTTAGCATAAGGGTGTTTTCTTTTTGAAAATTCATTGAGCTGCGTACTTAAGATTTGGGTACTTTAAATTTTGTATATTTCTTACTTTTTTCCCCAGGGAGTTAAAAAAAAAGCACCTCAATGACCAATGCTGTATAATCTTTTTGCTTTGTGTTGCTGAAGAGAATTTTGAGACCAGACAGGTTTTCCTTTCTTGGGTGAGATTATAGAATTTTCCCTAACCTAAGACTAAAACCTAATTATCAGAATATTTCTATATATTGGCTATTTTAATTAATATTGCCTGATCTTCAGGGAGCCTTTTTATCTAAAGACTTATTTCTTCTTCTTATTTTTTTAGTTTTATAAAGTTTTCTTCTATTACTTATTAGATTATTGTATCTTCCATCTCCATCTTTTTGGCTATCTACATTGACATTCCTGTTAAATGATAATTGAATCTTTTTTTTTTTTTTTGCGGTACGCGGTCCTCTCACTGCTGTGGCCTCTCCCCGTTGCGGAGCACAGGCTCCGGACGCGCAGGCTCAGCGGCCATGGCTCACGGGCCCAGCTGCTCCGCGGCATGTGGGATCTTCCCAGACCGGGG
Source organism: Lipotes vexillifer (assembly GCF_000442215.2). Classification (NCBI taxonomy): domain Eukaryota; kingdom Metazoa; phylum Chordata; class Mammalia; order Artiodactyla; family Lipotidae; genus Lipotes; species Lipotes vexillifer. The sequence goes on along the minus strand of NW_006797481.1, from coordinate 3,997,132 downwards.
CAAGAACCTGTGTCCCCTGCATCGGCAGGTGGACTCTCAACCACTGCACCACCAGGGAAGCCCACAGTACCTATTTCTTAGGAAAGTATTTTCTCTGATTCCTCAGAGTGGTCCCCTCTTTTTGCACATCAGAACCTTTCTGTAGTGACGCTCAGAAATGGGAGCTAAGATGGGTTCTGTTATTCCTTACATCTTTACTTTATATTTGCCTGTCCTTCCCCTAGGTCCTGAAGATATAGTAGTGAACTCTCTAGAAACCGTCCCTGTTCTCATGGTTCTTATATTCTAACAGGGAAGGCTGACACTGAACAAGTGATTATACGTATGATGCATGTTGTACAGGTAAAGGGCTGGATCTTACAAGAGAAGAATGTAATCTAGTCTTGGTGGGCGATACATAGAGTCTTCTGGAAAGACTCCCTAAGAGAGTGATGTTCAAAATAAATGGCAGTTAAGGAGAGGGTGAAGTAAAGACCTCCTTCAGTACAGAGCTGCTGAATAGCTGGTGTGGTTTCTCGAGCTGTGCTATGTTTTTTGTCCTTTCTACTTTTAATGTATATGAATGTGTCACATGTATACATGCCAAGGCAGGCAATTCATGAGATAGGATGTTGTCTTGAACCTGAAAATATTAGCCGTCTGGGATCACAAGCCCAGTTTGAAATCCCTTCCCATCAACAGTCATTAAAGACCTCTGTGGTGGTCAATAGTATGTTATATAACAGTGGCCAGGACTCCAGCTCCTCCCCAAAACTATGGAGGACCTGGGACCCTGACACCTTGACAGGTGTCTTCCTGCAGCATTGACCCATTTGCTGTGAGGGTACAGACTCCTCTCTTAGATGATCTGCTTAAGGGAGATTTCAGTGTGCACTAATATGCAAAATGCAGTGAACACTTGGGAGAAAATTCCATGATTTAGTTGCACAGCTCGGCCACATTATGGGTTAAGTACGATTCTGTGGGCTGGCCTGGAAGCTTCAGAACCTTGTACAATATATTTCTTTTGGAAAGTAGGTTGTGCGGTCCAGACAAACGTTGGGAAACGAGTGCACTTGGGACCTGGACACTTCCTGTAATGCAGGAATATTTTCACACTGAATCTCTTATTTTCATATATTATGTGACAGACCGTACGCAAAAATAGTATATGAGGGTGATGGGATTGTAGATGTTTTTCCCCCACTGTTTTCTAGACAGATGGTACTAAATTATGTCTAGAATTCAAATATAAAAAAATTCACTTGACATTGAGACATTATCACTGCTTCTGTTTCTTTAAGCCCCTTTTGGGACAGAGAAGCTTTTCCAGTCCCGTGAGCCAGATCTTCCTGTGTCCATGGGAACGACCAGCATTTCTGGGGTGCAGGACTCATATGTGCTCAAGAAGGAGAATGAGGACACATTCCAGATCTGGCAACAGAGGGAACGTTGACACCACCTTCTTTTCCATGAATGCAGCCCATTGAGAGCTGATGGAATTTGGGGATGCTGGCAATGTGGGTTTTGATCTTTGCAAATATGGATCATGAAAAATGTTAACTCCAGTCATAGATAGGAAACTCACTATCCAACTTCATGAACCTGAACTTCAATAATTAATGGGCCAATGGCATCCTGGAGAATATACGGTGGCCCTGAAACTCAGTCAGTATTGAGGAAGAGCCAGTCAGTGTCGTTAGGATTCATAGAAAGAGCAAAAACCCTCCTGCTGTCACTCCCTAGGCAAACGTTGATGAGCACGTCAGCAGATGGGAAAGGGAGAGTTAAAAATCACTCTACGTGATGCCGAAATCCTAACTTTGTCTATTGGGTTCATTTTGTAGCTGGTTGGCCTCGGAGAGCTTTCCAGGAAGTTCTGTTGCCCAAACATAGATGGGAGATGGGGTGCTACTGATATACAATTAAGACCCGGCTGGGACTTGGTTCCGCGTGCTTTAGGAGACTTCTCAGCCAAAATGAGTAGCTGTGCCAGATGCTGGGCTTGTGAGAACCTCTACTGCTGACCAGGCTGAGTGTCAGCCCAAAACCAAACTCACAGTCCAAAGAGAATCTGACCCCGGCTCACCTCCAAACAGAAGTGGGACAACCCTCCTTTCAGGCAGGAGCTCTAGTCAGCCCTGGCACTCTGCCCTATGGAATGATGAGAGGAAAGGAGGTGAGACTGAACCTCTTCTTGTGGACCCTCACTTTGTAAATTCCTCACCGCCACCCGAATCCCTTTCTTTATCCCATATGATATCATGTTGTTGTAGTATTTTCTATCCCTTCACTATATGCACCCCATTTTCTCTCTTAATTAAATCATGTTATCTTGTTATGATGTATCCAATTTTTCAAGCTGCATCACACTCTTTAGGAAATAAGTCAACAAGACACCATCTAAATGAACCAAAATAAATAAAACATGGCAGGATGGGTGTCCCTTCACCTGGCCACCAACACTGCACTTCTGGGAGGCTGGCTGTCTTCATGTAAATGATAGGAGGGGGGTTGCTACATTTCATAGCTTATAACTCAAGGCTGAGAAGGAGTCATAGGCTATCCTAGTACAAAAAGGCACAAGGACTATTCTTTCCAGCCTAACCTTTCCATTAGCTCCGAGGCAAAGCATCCTGAGGATTCTCCACTTTTCCCCGCTTTCTTTTGCAGGGTCTTGACGCATGAATGGCAGGGATGGGAAGGCAAGAGTTTAAAAGAACCAAAAAGATGGTCATGGAGGAGAGAGAGGGCCTGAGAGAGAGGAACTGGGGGAATTCTCTCTGTTCACTGAGGGGCCAGTGACATCTTCATGGTCTAGGAGTCAGGCCCAAATCCCCACCAATCCACAGACTCTGGATTGAATTACATTGCTTGAATCAGAAGTAAAGAACTGATAGAATATTCTTTGGGGTTCTGTGCTTGTTCTTGCCTGTGGCCGCGAGAGGAGGTTGCCTACCTCTTCTTTGCCCATCCGTCCTTCCAACCACCTCCTGCCGTATTCCCATGGCATTTAGGAAGAGTTAATAAATGCTGGCTCTTATGATTGTTGTTTGTTACATTTTGTCCATTTCAGTGTCTGTCATAGGTGAGGCCATTGCAGACCTCCTCTTCCAAGAGACCAGGATGGGAGCGCTAGGGACCACGTGTGAGACCACGCTATGAATGTCTAGCCTCAAGTGAAAAATGCAAGACTTTCCATTTCTTCCTATCTTCGCTAATCATTCCTG
>NW_006797481.1:3974188-3993838 GCF_000442215.2 Lipotes vexillifer | reverse complement strand
ATTCCTGCTTCCCAGTCAAAAGAGAAACTGTTTAGAAAAATCAGGCCACGATTACCCCCGAGAGAAAATATGTTTTGAGTCTAGTGAAGGCCTTTGCTGAGTGACATTAATTATACTCATTTAGGTTTGACATTACTAATTAACCTTCTCAGTTGTTTATATTGTAGCCTTTTATTAAAACAAAATGATTAAAACAAATAATTAAAGAGTATTACTACCACCTTAAATGTGTACATCATTTTAAGCTTACCAAAGGCTTTTATCTACAATCTCATATAACACACACAGATTCCACAATGTGAATATGGCAAGGCTTATTCTTTCTTTTTTCATTTTTACATTTTGGTAAAAATATACATAATATAAAATTGCTCATATTTAGCACTTTAAAGTGTACAATTCAGTGGCACTGAGCACGTTTACAACATTGTGCAACCATCACCACTATCCATCTCCAGAAATTTTTCATCATCCCAGACAAAAACTCTATACCCAGTAAACAATAACTCCCCATCCCCTCCCGTCGCCTCCCCCAGACCCGAGGAACCTCTAATCTACTTTCTGCCTCTATGGATTTGACTATTTCAGGAACCTCACGTAAATGGAGTCATACAATATTTGTCCTTGTGTGGCTTCTTTCACTCAGTATAATGTCTTCAAGAGTCATCTACGTTGTAGCATAGATCAGGATCTCATTCCTTTTTAGGGCTGAATAATATTCCATTGTACATACACACCACATTAGTCCACCCATTCATCCGTTGATGGACATTTGGATGGTTTCTCCTTCTTGGCTATTGTGAGTGGAGCTGACGCGATCATCGAAAAGCCTCATTCTTCTTTGACCAAGGTGGCTAAGTGATCCACCAAGTTTTGTGGAGGTAGAGCTCAGTGTCCAATCCTGACTACATGTTAGAACGGCCTGGGAGTTTGAAAACAACAAACCACGCTGGATGACCAGGATGGCAGATTCTCTGGACGTGCAGCCTGGATGGAGCAGTTTAAAGAGCCTCTAGGTGATTATTCTGTGCAGCTAGAATTGAGGGCCATGAAGCCCACAGCACAGGACCACTCACGGACGTTTCCAGGCTTTCTCCTTTGGGTCTTCTCTCTCTCTTTTATCAAAACCACCCATCACGATCAGTGCACCAAAGTAGATCTTCTTTATATCATTTTAGCCCATAATTTGGAGCAGGAAAAATAAAACAAAAATTTTTAAGTTCAAAATTCAAGCAAAAAAAAAAAAAACCCCAGCATGCCCTCAACAGCGTGAAGCCAAATGCTGGTTTGTTGGCTAAATATATGGACCTATTCGTTTCTTGCATTTTAATCATCTCGTTTTAATAACACACCACAATACAAACAATTGTGCGGGTTAATTCAGCTGTTTAAGAAGTCTTGTTCTGTACGCCAAAGCTTGTTGTTTTGTCTGGTTAAATGCTCATGCATTAAAATGCTAATAATTAAACTGTTACGACTGACTAATGAACTCTGCCAGCGATAAATGATGGTCTTGTTAGATTCACCGCTCAGCAAGCCTCCTTTTGTACTGAGAAAGTTAAAGGTTAAAGTGCTCTTGAAACCAGTGAGTGGATCTAGAAGCAATTACAATTTTTCCTTGAAACTAATAGTTACTACAATAATGTTTCAATTCCAACCCAGTAAGAGTAAAAAAGACCAAAAAGAAAAAAACGGGGGGGATGGGGTTTGAGGGAGGATGACGCTGAGCTCTATTCATGGAGAAGGGTGTGGTGCTTTCTTTAGCCCACAGGGCAGGTGTTATGGTTTTTCAGATGAAAGCCTGCTGAGTTAACAGACATCCTTCCTAGAACCAGTCTTCCCAAGAATGCAGACAGGAATGGTGATTTTTCAGGACACAGCAGCAGGTGACCCAGCGTCATGGGTACTATTTAGAGCATGATGGTTAAACAAAGCAGGAAGTTTCTCCCTGATTCTCTGTGTGATTTGGGGAGAGTTGCTTAATCTCTCTGGACCCCAATTCTCTCATTCTTAAGAGCAGAAGAATAATTACAACTCTCTATGGCAAACATTTGCTTTATCCTGCTGAGTAGTTAGTTCTCATTTTCCCATTCAGAGCCTCCAAGCCAAGCCTTGCTCCTGGGCTCTTGGGTTCACAGGGTTTGGCGGGGAGTTGATTCCAACCCCCCAGCTCCAGGGGTGAGCATGTGACCACGCCTGGCCAATCAGAGCCTCACATCCCTGTGGCCTCAACGGGGCCCAATCAGAAACAGTCAGAGCAAATCCTGGGGCTCCGGCCAGAGCAATCCAGAAAGCAGCGCACCGTTTACAGTGGACTTGAACCTAGAAGGGTGTGAGCCTGGAGCCGCCGGGGCCACCGTAGCAGAAGGCCTTCCGGACAAAAACAGAGCTGAGTAGGAGAGGCAGATTCTTGAGGAGCTGGATCCAGACTTACCCAGCGATTTTTCAGTGACGTGAGCCAGAATTTCCCTTGTGTCCCCCTTTAAGCCATTTTGAGCTGAGTTTCTGTTGCTGGCCAGGAGTTTTTTCCTCATGGTTGAGGAACGACCAGTAAAGCTCAGGCTCAGCCCTGCCTCCTGGGGCGGCCCCTCTGAAGGCTCCAGTGTGATGCAGGCTTCTTCCTCTGCCAGCATCACAGGGCTCTGAGCATCGCCTGGGGCCGACTTTGCAGTTATAGGAGCTTTCTGTCTCCAGCAGGACTGGGAATTCCTCAAGTGCAGGGTTACCATACCCGCCTCCCACGTGCTCTTCCTCAGATCCTTAAAGCCACCGGCAAGGTGAGCTTGACTTGGTCAGCTGTGGCAAAGACGCGATACTGCCAAAATTCCACAGTGACAATAGAACCAGAAGCCAGGGATGGTAGGGAAAAGCCTAAAGGCATTCAGGGCCTTCCCTCTGGAGACACCGTGCCCTTTTCGAAACATGCATTATTTTTCTGGAGGAAGAAATGGAAGAGTCTGCTGAAAAAGAAAATCAACCAAGATCATGAACTCAATTCATTTGCAAGTCTCCTTAGCCATTCAGCTTAATCTTTGGACTCAAACTTAACAGTGGTCACAATGAACCAACCCGCAAGTTTTCTCCAAGCATTTGGTGAGAGCGTGTGCTTGGAAGGATTACGGAGAAAGCAAAGCTTAGGATCTCAAGTCAGAATGACTTGTATGTATGTGACCTGCTGGATAGTATGTATGACTATCCAGCAGGTCATACATACAGTGACATACAGCAGGTAACTGCCCCTCTGTGAGACGCCTCATCTCTAAGATGAGGATAAAATCCTTGTCCTGGTATCAGGGATGCTGGGGAGTAAGCGGAACCATAGAAAGGATAGTTACCTGTTTGCGTGGAGATCTCTAGTTTCCATAGAGTTTTCACACCTACCTTTGCGTTGGGCAAAAGTCATGTAAGTGAAAAGCATGATACAAATATAAGAGGATTATTATATTCCCTTAAATTCTTTTCTGGTCATTTCATGTCTTTCTCGCCTCCCTGAAAAGTTAATTCTTTTGGTAAATATTTACTGAGCATCTATTACTATGTGTGCAGTCCTTTGCTGAGGATACAGCCGTGAAAACAAAGATGTGGTCTCGAGAGCTTTTATGGAGCTTATAGTCTAAAGGCGGGACCTACCAAAAAAAATCCTACAGAAAAATAAATGTATAATTACAAATGTGATGAGTCCTATGATGGAAAAGAGGGTTTTCCTATGACGGAGAGGGTTAAGAGAGTCAAAGGGGGTCTCTGGAGACTTGTGGAGGGGAAGGCAACTGAGAGATCTCTGAGAATGTAAGATTTGGCTTGAGACCTGCAGAAGAATTCAAGCTGGGCCCCCAGTGGGCGAGAAGAGGGGTCCAGGCAGAGGGAGCAGCGGGCACGAGGGCCGGGAGGCAGGAAAGAGGAAGCGGCTCTGGGATCCCTGAGGACAGAGTCTGGGTCTTCTTCTTTATACCCTGCCTCCTGCTCCGCCACGGTCCTCCCTGCCACCCCAACATCCAAGGCTCCTAGCCCAGCACTGGGCACAGAGCTGGCTTTTCAGGGAGAACAAGATGATCATTAGGGCTACTTACCTGCAGACCCGTTTTCTTCCTTCTGAGCACAAGGTTGGTGGTGTTTCCCTCCTTGTTGAAGTTGGGCATGAACGAGTGACCTGCTTTGGCCAGTGGGATGTGGACAGAAGTGATGTGGGTCACTTCCTGGCAGAGGCTTGAGGAAGGATGTTGGCTTTGCCACCTGCCCTCTGCTGCAGACCAGATAGGTTCCTCAGTGGAGGCTCTGCTGGTCTCCTGAGGTAGGAACACAGAACAGACCCCCGCCAGCCCAGATAGACATGAAGTAGGACCTAAAAATAAACACCTGTGCTCAGCCACTGAGATTTTGGTTTTTGTTGTGACAGCGTTGTACAAATTACAATGCCATGGTACAAATTACAATATTATGATAATGATGTGAAATAAACATCATGAGTACTTTCTAAGAAGCACAAGTGAGGGTGGGGGAAAGTGAAACAGGGAAGGAGAAAAAGCCAACATGAAGGTATGTTATTGATGCCACTGTTGTAGAGCAATGAGGGCTCAACTGCCTGACCCTTGGAGCCCTCTGCCTGCCTTCTAGAATTTTCTGGCCATGGGGCAGGACTCTGGAACACTCGTCCACAGGACCCGCCCATGGCCCAGTGATGCTTACTCTCCCACAATTCCACACTGCACCTGCAGGTGGGCTCAACAGGATCCCTTGACTTTGGAGAAGCTTCCAAAGCCGAAAAGGTGGAGACGCTCAGCATGCCCTGGAGAGCACTTTGCTAGCTGGCACAGGACTGCCCGCTGCTTTTGGTGAAATCAGAGTTGGTATCAGACACAGCCTGAGGGGCTGTGACATAGGACTCAGAAAGCATCTGCTACAGAGTCCACCAGCTGCATTACTATCCCTTCTTCCACTTTGTGTTCTGAGAAGAGCTTAGGAGATGAGGTCACATAGCACTGAGGATGCAGCTCCAAGTGCAGACCATGAAAGGCTAGGAAAAGATGCTGCTTTGGGGACTAAGGTAGGTAAGTTGTGATTCACCTCCTCCAATAAGCCCTCCAGGATTCCCTCTGCTAAAGTACCCTTGCCCTCTTCTTAACCTCTCTCTGAACTCTCTTTTTGTCCCAAGTAGAACTATCTGTTCTGCCCATGATGCCCACGAATCTCCCTCATGTCTGGAGGCAGGACTCACACCAGATTCATCTTTGTGGCCTCGCTGTGTCCAGCATAGTGCTGGAACATAGCAAACACCCAATAGTTATATCTTTTTATATTTATAACATATATATATATATATTTTTTTAAATAGTGACTGAAAATTACAACCAGAATGACAAGTGTTATCAAGAGTGAAAGTAAAGTATAACTTACTGCACTAAATGGTATGCAGAATGAGTACTGAGCATCAGTACTTCAAGCGCTCAGTTTTTAATATGACAAATGAGTTTCCTTAACTTACTGAATCTATGTTGGATGGACAGCAGCACTTCTCACAAGGGATAATATAACTAAACTACTAAACTACGGGGTTTTTTTATGTTTTTTTATTGTGGTAAGAGTCACATAATATAAAACATACTATTTTAACCATATTTAACTGTATAGTTCAGTGGCCCTAAGTACATTCACAGTGTTGTGCAACTCAAAAAAACCCCCAAAACACAAGAGTTATATTTTCTGAGTGAATGGACAAGGGCATTTCAATTGGCACCAGTGGGATTGTCCACTTTTTTTTTTTTTTTTTTGGTGAGGGTCATTGACCACTAGTCATAAAAACAGTAAATATTTATTGAGGTTTTACTGGCTTGTGTTACAAGGTCCCACGAGGGGAAGTGGCAGAGCAAGGATTTGAACCGAGGGAGCTGACCCAAGCTTGAGGGCTCATCTCTCTCCCAGGCTGCACTGAAAGGGCACCACGAGAAGATGGGGAGACTCAGCTGATTCCTAGGTCTGTTTAAGTCTCGAAAGAATCCCCTCCCCAGCTAGCATCATTTGGCTAGAGTTACATTTTCGATCTTGTTTTGTGACCCCACTGTGGTGCATCATCTCTGTGTAATGAATGGGAGGAAGCGGGGGAAGCCTGAGCTCCCCTCTCTTCTCTGGGGGTCACAGCCACCAGCTGACAGCCCACTTCCTCCTGAGAAGCCTGGCTTCCTGTTCGTGACCTCCTCCTCAGAGAGAAATAGGCAGAGAGGGAGAAATGGGAGGCAAGGTTTACACAACTCAAAACCATATAGTTTCTATCTTCTAGTGGATTCCTCCTAACTACCTGAACTTCCTCACTCCAATTCCTCAGAGTGGGACCCCCGAGATCAGGCCAAAGCCTTTTGTGAAATTCTTCACTGATGCTGGGTACATCTTCTTTGTGACATTTGACATAATCACAATTTTACATTGGTTTTCATGATACTTTAATTCATGGTCTCCTTCACAAAACCAAAAACCACAAGGGCAGGAACCATGACTGTTATCCATCCTTCTATCCACCTATCCATCCACCCAAAACAAATATTTTGAGCGCCATCCATGTGCCAGGCACTGATCTGGCCACTAGGGAAATTACAGTGAATGAAAGAAAATCCCTACATCTATGCAGCATTTTGGTGGGTGGAGAGAGACGATACATGAGAAATCAAATACATGGAGAACATGTCCAGGATAAGTGCTATGAAAAAAAAGTAAATGTGGTGGTCAGGGGTAGAGTGATGGGCAATGGGGGCTCCATGCCCAGGACTTCAAAGAAGCCTACAGATTTGTCTCCCAGAATTTTCTTCCAAAGGACAGGGCAGTCACCATCCCCCAGCTGGCAGCTGGACAATTTTCTACTGAGACCCCTGGGCTCCTGCTTCTGTCCCCAGCTTGGGAAAGAAACAAGTGAAAAGAGAGAAATAGGGAGTAAAATTACCAGTATCCAACAAAGGGCCTGGCATTTAGTGAGCACTCAATGTTAGATGAACAAATGCACAGATGGATGGATGGATGGGTGGTTGAAAGGGTACTGTCATGGAGATATTGTGGGATGGGCTGGAGGCTGAGGACAGTCCTGAACCCATCCAGAGGAGAGGTGGGCTTTGGGAGTGTGGGTGCCTCATCCTGACATTTGCCAACTGCCCATGAAGGATCCTCTGGGGAAGACGAGACGGGCCCACGTGGCACCTACAGGACTCTCTGAGTCTCCTGAAGCCCCCCTGCCCCCCACTCCCCTGGCATGAAAGGCAACTCAACCTGATCCCTAGGTCAATGTCCTGACCCAAAGCCTTGAAGCAAAAGGTGGGGTCCCGGGGTGAGGCTCAAACCCAGGTGATCACAGGAATTCCTCTTCCTGGATCCACTCAAGTGCAAAAAAGGCTCAACTGGCAGCTAAAGTAAGTTAATAAGAAAGTCGCATTGTGTACCTAATGAATTTTTTAAATCAATTACGAAACAGTCTCCTTGGTCATTTGTTAACATCTTGAAACATCTTGAAACCTTTACAAATTAATTTGACTGTATTAAAAGAAAACCTCTCACAGTCTGTTAACTCCATAAATGTGTTTTAAATTTGTTTTTGAATGCAACAACAAGCCGTGTACGTGTGTGTGTGTGTGTGTGTGTGTGTGTGTGTGTGTGTGTGGTTCAGACTGACCATTCCCAGATACGCTGCTCTGCATTTGAATGGGGTGCCCTGGCCCATTCACAGAGGCTGAGTGTTTGACTGTCAGTGTCAGTGACAGTCCTGTCCAGGGGAGTGGCAGCGCTGGTACAGCTGCCCCCGTGTTTCTGACCGTCCTGGGCCAGCGGGGTGGCACCTCTGGAGATGCTGCTTAAAACTGCCACCCAGCCTAGGGCCAGCTCTTCTCCTGGGGCAGAGTTAGTGGCTGATGACTGCGGTAAGTGGCAGTAAGAGAGAGGGACGGGTGGATGCAGCCATCCTGAACCCCAGAAAGCAGAGGGACACAGGAATCAGAGCTGGGAGGCCTAGCTAATGAGGGGGACACTGAGGCGGGCCCCCAATGCCAGGCTGCCTGGAGACGCTGGCAGCGGTCCTATTTCAGTGAAGTGCTTTTCTCTTTTAAGCCGGAGACCTGGGAACAAATCAACAGGAGGGGGCTTTGCAAGACCCATGAAGTAAGCTGCTCCGCCATTTTAGCTTCAGCCCAGTCCATGCCTGAGTTCTGTTTTAGGCACCCTGTTTGGAGAATGATGCAGGCATCCTGGAAAGAGGCCGGGGGAGGCAACAGTCACTTGGGAGTGTTGAAAGGCAGAATTAAAGGAGCTAAAAGTATTGAGCATCTGGAGGGGAGAAGGGACAGAGGGCCGGGCTGGGGACAGGTAGGAACAGCTTAATGGCTCCCCACTTTCAAGCCTGCAGAGGGTTTTGTAAGCACATCACCAGTCTTATTTCCATGGAGAATAATGATGGGCTTTCTTTTGAAACAGGAGGGAATTAAGTTAGACCTGAGGAAGGCTGACTTGAAGTAAAGGTGATTTATCACAGAGATGATTCCCCCGACTGAGGGTGTAGAATCTTTCTCTTGCTGAGAACCTTTAAGGACCAAGCAGACATCTCTGTTTTCTGAACAGTAGGTACAGCCTTCACCACAGAACCAAGTCTCATTCTGATCTGACGGGTTTTTTAAAAATTAAAATTTTCTTGTTTCCCATCTTATATTTCTACATAATCACATTTCTTATAGTGAAATATAGCTACGTTAAATTTGTATTTTTAAAGTTTTTTTTTTTCTGACTATATGCTTACTGTCAAGTAATTGTGAAAAACAGAAAAGTACAAAAAGCAGAAGAAAAAAATTGAGATAAGCACCGTTACATTTCTTTCTTTTCTGGACACATAAATCTATAGAATTATTCCATCTAAAGGTTTGTACTTTGATTTTTTTTTAGTAACCCTGCTTCAAAATTATTTGTCCATGTCATTACAAAAACCTTCAAACTTTTCCCCACATTAAATAATGTATTTTTGTTTTGTCTACAAATGAAATACAAAGTAATATAAAATTTAAGTATTTCAGAATTAATTACCTAATAGGAAAAAGGGAAGGCATGGCCCCTTACCATAAAACTACCCACAGGAATAACGACTGTGAACAGCTGGGGGTACATTTCCCGACCCAAAGCGTGTCTGATGACTTTATAATATCCCTTCCAGTGGATGTACTACATTTTATTTACTTCCCTGTTCCCATTGTTGAAGAGTTACATTTTCAGTTTTTCACTGAATCTCTGGCCTTCACTCATTCACCGTTTATGTGTTCATTTAATTTGTAACCGTTGGTCAGCTCCACGTGCACTTTCTAGGTCATGAGAATGAAGAACAAATGAACAAAGCAGATGAAACCCATGACCTCAGGGAGCTTCCAGTTTAGATAAGGACACTTGACCATAAACAAGTAAACACAGAGCATGTGGGAGGTGGTATGTGCCCCGGAGAAAACTCTGCAGGGAAGGGGGCAGACTGTGCCCTGTGGCTGGGGCCGGCTGGAGGGGCTGCCATGTGGGTTCCTGGGCCTGGGTGGACGCTCAGCCCGCACCTGAGCTAATGACCACGACCGATTTCCTCAGCAGTCCTGGGAAGGCTCGGCCCCTTCCTCCCTGATGCCCTCCTCCTTTCCCATGTCTGTTAGGGTTGAGTCTGGAGAATTCTACCTCACACTTTTTCTTCCATGTGAAAACTTCCCCGAAATTAAATTATCATCAGCTCTTCACTGTGCCCATTTTCTCGCCCGCTCAGTACGCAACACAATTACAACAACCTGGGCTGACTGACAGAGACCAAAATCCCACAAGATGAGACAAGCCCCTCCCTCAGGACCCCAATTCTGCCTCCTCAGAAATGATCCCCCAGACTGGGCCTTCCACACAGCCTCAAAGCCTGCTTCTAGGTGGCCAGATGGTGGTCGGGTCACCCCAGCCTTGTCTGGCTATCAAAGGACCCCTGGTTCATGTGGGGAATGCGCTTCCATCAGCACTGCGTCCAGGCCACCCTGAGCCTCTTACAGGAGACACTACAGCCCTTCAACCGGGTGACCAGGGAGGGGAGGTCCCAGCTGCCTGGCCCCACATCCCGAGAAAGTGCCTGTCCGGGACCTTCCCCTCACTCAGCGACAGCCGTCAGCTCAGAACGCCACCTGTCTGGTAACGGCGAATCACTTAATATTTCAGTTAAAGTCACCAAATAATAAGTATGTTGGAAAATTGAAAGCATCACCAATTTGGTACTTCTTAGGATGCAAAAGTAAAAAGTTTCTGAAAGCATTTCATGAGACAAGAATAAACTACAGAAAGAAAAGCTGTCTCTATCACAGGGCCCATCGCAGCCCTCTCCTGAGTATCCAGTGTTCAAGGGCCTGAGGCCTCCCAAGCAGGCCCCTCCTCCTAACACACATGCACATACCTAGGAGCTTTATTTGTCGTTTTCATGGAAATGGAATCCTACTTAATAAATATCTCTCAACCTATCTTGCTTTGAATTCTTAACGGCTCTACAAGTCAGTGAATCTGAATCTACCTCAATCTCTTTTTTTCAAGTTTCTAAGCACCCACACACATATAATTTGCATATTTAAGATTTTATTAATATGCTGATTTTGAGGGCAGGTTTTTTTTTTTTTTTATCTTGCTTCCCTCCGCTATTCCCCCACCTCCCGCCTCCAACGCACGCTAGTATCCTGTTTTCTGTCCTTCTATATACCCTTTTTCAGTGCTCACGGAATCATACACAGATAAACAAATATAAACACATGTATAAGATGATACATCAATTAAATGCACCACTGCTCTTTGCTTTTCTCACTCACCATGTTATGGAAATCCGTCCCCACCCCCCAAATCTGATAATGAAGTTCTCGTTCACTTATAGTGGGCATCAGCCTGATTTATTTGGCCATTCTTCTATTGATGGGAATTCATTTAATTTTTATTTTTGGCTACTGCAATGTTGTGCTAAACATCCTTATGTGTTTACATGTAGATCCACATCTTTAGGTAATTGTGCTTTTACTTCTATGGAATAGATTCCCAGGAGTGAAAATTCTGAGACTTTGACATGATTTAAGGTTTAAAAGGAAGAGTTCTAGGGAAGGAAAACAAATGATGCATGTGATGTAAGCCCCAAGCTAGGAGCTTCTGAGGTTGGGACATTTTCCGTGGTCTAATTCTCTACCCTCATTCCTAAATGGTTGGAAGTGTTCCTTCTGCCTCTTATAGATAGAGCAATGGGGCCCCCAGCTACTCACATGCTCCCTGACCCTGGTATGGGAGAAAAAGCACTGAAGCAGGGGCAGGGACCCCTTACTAGCCTTGTGATCTTGGATACTTACCCAGCTTTTCGGCACATTTCTTAGTCTCCCCATGTGCAAAGGAAACCAGCTGGTCTGGTGCTGAGAGCCAGGCCACTGGGGACACCCACAAGGAGGATGTGGGTGAAGGTTTGGGAAGGGGCAAGCGCCAGGTCCTAGTAAGGCTTCGGTTTGCACTTGCTCCCGGAGGCCGTGGCAGGTGCTCGGCTACGACCCAGCCTTCCCCTCCTTCCCATACCTACTACTATGGCCTCCCTGGGAGATTCAGCTTCACTTAGTTTCTTTTCCTTGATGGAAAAATCATGCAATTGAGCAGAACAAGCAACCATACATTTTAGCCTCAACACATGAATGAGTCATGATGGATGAGAAGGAAAAACCACAGACGCTTAAGGTGGTTTAGAAAATGAAATCTTTGTTTGAAGCCGGCTGATAACAATCTCCACCTATTCATTTGGCCGTGTTGTTTATTAACCATGTAGCTGGACCAGGATGAGCCAAGGGTGGGGCAGGCCGAGGGCGGGGTGCTGTCTCCCACTCGTCCTGCATACACAGTGGAAGTTTGGATAAGAACAATGTGCTGATATCCGGTGTAATGTTCACCGGGTGTCCTGGCACGTACACTGTGATGTGCGCCATTTATGTTACAACCCCGGGGAAAGGTGTGCAGACAGACGCAGTAAGACTTTTGAGCCAATCAAGGGATGTTGAGTTTCACTGAGAGGAAAAGGGGTTCCATGCAGTTGACTTCGTGGCAACAGTCCCTCCATGTTTATAAAAATCTCAGAGACATCACAGGACTCCGTGGAAAGATTAGGGATAAGTTAGGGAAACTGGCTCTGCCACCAAATAGCTTTGAGGACCTTTGTGGAGGCACCACACCTCTCTGGGCCTCAGTTTACCCACCTGGAAACTAAGGCCATTAGACTAGATGCATTCTAAAGCCACTCTCAGCTGTGAAACTCTAAGTATATTTTTAAATTAAAAAGAACATTTAAAAAATATAACAGAAGAAATCATGTTCCTTATAGAGAAACCAGAAAATACGAATTGACCAAAGAAAGAAAATTGAAAATATTAAATTTGAAATCACAGTACTGAGAATAAAAATTGAAGAAACATGTTTAAAAATTGAAATCATAAGACTGAGCAGTAAACATTATAAACCAACTCATGTACGCCCTCAGAGGCTTTTTAAAATAGGCATTTATATCTTTTAGTATTTATATATAGAATTTGTCCTTGTGGTAAACAGGGGATCATTCTAGACCCGGAGCATTACTGTATATGCTTATTTGTAGCTTAGCATGACCCGTACATGATGATCTTACTTTCACGTCACTGTCAGCCGTGTTTAAAATGCCTGCCGAGTTCTTCAGCAGAACTAGGATGGATGCTCCAAATTTTATTAATGCCGGACACTTAAGATGTTTTGCGTTTTCCAATATTGTAAATAATGCTTGAAGACCATCCTGGTAACTACCTCTTCATATACATCTTAAAATTATGTCCTTAAATAGGATGATCAGAAAGGTATAAATGCATGGTTGATGGGTGCTGTGTGCAGAGAGCAGAGAGCAGAGTCCAACGTGCTGTGAGGGGGAGACGAGGAGGGATGTCTGAGCCAACCAATAACCATGATTTTGTTGAAGGGAATCTCTAACTGTGCTGACTGGCTGGTTGGGATGGGGGTGGAGGGTGGTAGAGCAGGAGGGGGTTGGGTGGCTCGTTAGTGAGAGCTCATAACCGTGTTCAATGCGGAGTACCCGCCCTGTGGGCAAGGTCTATGGGATGCATCTGCAAAATCTTTCAGAGATATGCACTGAGTCCTGGGGGTTGAGTAAATCCTGTAGTGCTGGGAACTCAGGAGAATGTTCTCTGATAACAATCACTGCTCAGCTATTCCCTGAGGAAAGAACTAAAGGGTTCTCCTTCATTGACTCTTGGAATGCCATTTCAGCGCCCTCCTCATTATGAAAGGGAAGGATAAAAGTTGAGGTCTCATAAACAAGTGCTTGCAAGATTACTGAGATAATATGTAAAAGCACTTGAATTCCTTCATGAATAAGAAAAAAATGTAGAAGGAGAGTGGGTTCCGTAGCCCTGATAACTCAGCAGACGGTGGTGGTGCCAGTTCCTGAGTATGGTATGTGCTATGATTCAGAGGGAACCTCTCTGTACCCATTTCACAGATGGGTGCCCCTGGGGCGTGGCAGTCCAAATGACGGGTCCAACTCTATGCAAGAGAGCCACGGCAGAGCTGGAAACCCATTGCTTGTCCTTGGATGACCATCCCTGCCTTGCCAACTTTACTGTTGAGAGGTTGGAATGAGGTAATGTCCCAGAACATCCTTTGTAAACTATAAAATAGTATATGTCTATGTGAGAGATTACTCTGACTTATAAAACTAAGTTACAGCAAATTTTAAATGAAAAAAATCAAATGGCCAGGCTGCAGAGCGCTAACTTTTCATATTCATTTTTCCTAACGGGACAATAAGGATGGAGAACATGTATTGAATTCTGCTATGTGATCTAAGAGAGTCTATGATGTTTACCCATTTAATCCTCACAAAATCCCTGTGAGGTAGGTGCTACGGTTACTCCCATCTTACAGATGAGGAAACTGGGGTACAGGGAGGTTAAATAATTTGCACAAAATCACGCCATCTCTACGTAATAAGTCTCCTGACTCTCGTAGTCTTTGATGCATCCCGAGATCACAAAAATGTACTCACGTGCAGAAAAAGAGGACTTGGATTTGAGCTGACCATTGATGTGCCTTCGGAAAGTCTAGACCAACCCAAAGATTTGCCCCTTTGTTTTGCCAGCACAAGGCTGACCCTCCCGGGATCCTCTAGTGCCCTGTGCACGCTTCTCTCCTGGAATAGAAAGGGTTAAGTTGACCCATGACCTGGAGGACCCTGAGACATTTTCCTTCTCTGCCACATATGTAGATGGGCTCTGAAGACGAACACCTCTCCTCATTGGAAATCATGAATTTTTATGAAGCCAGAATGTTTTATGTCCAGAATTCCCAGAATTCAGCCAAGTGCACTTTGCAGACCCTAAAATGCTGTCACCATGGAAGGTTTCATTGCTTGCACCTGCTAAAACATTTGAGGCATTTGAGAGGCAGTGAAACACATTTGCTTTTCATTTTATCTGACTTTGGAAACCTTTGAAGTGTTTAATCGTAGAGCCCAGGAAAGATCCCCGCCTCTTAATCATTTACTCTGGAAGGCACATTCTCGGCTGGTAGCCTGTCAAGCAGAAACTGACCTAAGCCCAGTTTTATTAAGTGTCACATGCCCAGTCACTGTTCATTAAAGGTGTTTTAAGGTTTGAATTATGTAATTTATGAGAAAAAGAAATAAAAATTCCATTGTTTTATTAATATGCAGCCCAGGATCTCTCACTCATAACAAACTTGAAGGAACGTTGGGCGAAAGGACAGGAGGGGCTGCCTGGAGGTGGTCTTCCTCGGCCCCCAATCCCCCCTCCACATCCACTCGACCCAACCCCAAGCAGGAGCCCGGCGAGTGGGCAGTGGGAAGGGAGCATCCCAACCGGTCCTCCTGTCTCCCAGGCCTGAGACTCAATGACAAAGCGGCCACCTTCGTTCTCTTTCCAGCTCTTCTCTTTTCCAGAAATGCAGGAAAAAGCATTTCCAGAGTGACCCGGGGTGATGGTGTGAGTCACAGTCATTGAGAACTAATGCCCCTTGCTCTCAGGAGAGCTGGGAGAGGGCATGGTGCCAGGTAATCGGCCACCTGTTCTAGGTGAATGATCTCACATTGGATCCTCAACCCTCAAGGGGTGACTGTCCCCGTTTCACAGAAGAAACAGAGGAGTCAAGGTGGGATCCCTGGGCTGCCTTTGTCCTTTCCTCTCAGGTACCAAAGGCAACCTGAGCCCAGGTTAGACTTCTCGGAATCATGCAGCTGGACAGGCCAGGCGGAGGGGATGGACCAGACTGGGCAATCTGTGCCTTATCTGGACTTGGGCTGTGCACAGAGGCCCAGCAGGACCCCAGCAGGGTTAGACACCTTCACAAAGGATATTTTTCTCAGAGCATTTACAAGTCCATGTCCACTGGAGGCTTTGCGTGTAGGTTGCTCCTAGCTGGGTCTCCCTTATCTGACATGGTGGGACCTCCCCTTGTTCTGAGGCCCCCAATATCCTCCCTGGTTTCCCAACAAAGGTGAGGGAGCAAGCCCTGCATGCCTTGTGGTAGGGTGGCTTTGAAATCCTCTGGTGTTGTTTGCTTATATGCATCTTCCTCTGACCAGCACAATAAAGTACCCATGGGGGAAAGTCATTTTCCCAAATGCCCACGGCTCAGAACACTGAGACCGTGATTAGGGTTTGAAAGCTGGTGCAGCTGAAGGTATTTCTCACCCTCCACATGCTCCCCACCCCCACCAACAACTTTCCCCACACAGAGAGATTCATGAACTTGATTTTGATTTTGAACTTGATTTTCTTAATCAAGTGACTCATGTGCTACAGGTGCAAAGTTGCACCAGACTTTTCCCCCTTGGTTCAAATTTGTGACTTTTTATTTCTGAAAGGGGATCTCAGGTGCTAAGGCTTTCTAAGACATCTCATAGGAATGGTGCAGAGTTTTGAGGGCAAGGGCCCTTTAAAATCCAGGAGCGAAGGGGGCAGGGCATGGTTAAAGCTAAATGAACTCCCCTTTGGGAAGCTCCATGCTCCCAGCCAACGCAGAAAAGGAAAGGCCGTGTTTGCAAGAAGAGAGTTGGTGGGCCAGGTTTTACAAATCGATGTCAATCATTAACCTACTTAATTTTGAATTACCAATTCCACTGATATTTTGATAGTGCTGGCTGCTGGCAATCTAGACTATAGGGGCTGTTGCCTTTGATCTACCAGGCCAATTTCCATTAGCAGTAAAACCACAGACCTCTGCTGGGCCACAGGCCGGCGAGTTCTGATGTCTCCCGGTGCCTTGGGGGAGGTCTGAGCTGCTGGTCCCAATGCTGAGAGAGCCTTGAGTAGAGTCTCCAGAAGGAGTCATCACAGATGGATCAACTCATTAATTCTGCTCAGTTTTCAGCATTGCACTAGGCACTGGGAAGCAGAGAGGAGTGAGTTATTTCAGACAGTTGGAGATACAGGGTTTCAACACACAGGGTTTGATACACGCTTGGGTGGGGAAGAACAGACAGCTGTGGGAGCTTTGAGAGGTGCATCAGGGAAGACTTCCCAGAGGAGGTGACACGTGAGCTGAGACCTGAAGCTGGCGTAGGAGTTAGCTGGGCGATGGGCAGTAAAGCAAAGGCGAGCTCAGAAGAACCTCGTAAACCCTGGGAAGGAGTTTGGAATTTCAGCCAAGGGTAATGGAAGCTGTTGATTGAGTTTAAGAAAGGGTGGGTAAACACAGTAGATTTATATTCTAGAGCGTCAAATGTGGAGACAGGAGTGCAGAGGAGCGGGAATGGGAGTGGGGAGACCCGGGAGGAGTCTGCCATTAGAAGGGGGGCTGCCAAGTGGGCATTTGGGGTTAAGTAAAGCCTAACTTGGGCAGATGTGTTGCTAGGGATTAGAAGGGAGATCCTGCCAGGAGACCTGACTCTTGGAGATGACAGAGCCTCATCAAGACCACTAAAGGCAGGGCCCTTTTGGCATCTGTCTGAGCCTGAGCCCACTGGGCCCCTATTCAGAGGTGGAAACTCTCAGGGAAGTATGTACAGTTACAGGGAAGGGAGGGCTCAGAGGCAGATGGGGAAGGGGTGCTCTCTTTTCAAGTCTAGTAAGATTTAACTAGACTGTTGGATAACTTTGAGGACTGAAAATTGAGGAAAGAATACCATGGACTCTAGATACACATCAGGCAAGAGCCAGTCCAGCTGCAAGAGGCAGCCATGGACAGTAGTGCAGGTTCAGCACACAAGCAGGTTGCCATGGTGGGTGGCCCTGGGTGGCAAAGAACTTTTGCCAAGCATCGAGGTGTCTTGGCCTGAGTGTTGGAGACTATTTTTTTTCCCTTATAGTGTGTGGTGAGGTTGGCAGAGGTACTCACCATACCCAATGAGACTCTCAGCACTTTCTCTCAAAAAAAGGTGTTAAATGTGGCCATCATCTAGCAATCATTATTATTTTTTAATTAATTGAACACTTACTATGTGCTGGCTCTGTTGCGTGTTTTCAAGTGTTAGCTCATTTAATTCCCCCATCCCTGAGAAGTGGGCATCATTATGTCCATATTCACTGATGGGAAAATTGAGGCTCAGAGAGAGTAAATCATCAGTGCAAGGTCACTTGGCTGATACATGGAAGAGTGGAAAATCGTCAAAGCCTGACAGGGTCAGGGCATTAAGGGCTTGGGGTGGGGACATGTGATCCAATCTTTTCCGGCTTCTCCCTTAACCAGACTGTTGAACAGGAAGGCACCGTCCGCCAGCTTGGGCAGCACATTTCTGATTCCCCCACATCCTCTCTTCCTTCTGACATTGCTGCTCGCTTAGATGAAGCCACTTAATCTAGCTTTTTTGAGGCACTGGATGCAGCACTGCCTGCAGACGAGGCAGGCAGAGGAGAGGAGAGGTTTGCCTCACCTGGCCCACCCTCTAGCCACTTCTCCTGCAGTCAGTGGCCTGGTGAACGGGAGGAGCCCACTGAGTCTGGAGATGCAGTGCACTGCATCTCTGCTGCCACTGTCAGCTCTACAGGGATTCCTGTGGCTGTGGGGATGGCGCGCGGGACAGCGTGCTGCCGCATTAGAGCTGGTGATAAATGTTGACCCCAGAGAAGCTGAGAGAAATGCAGATAGTACCACTTATCACTTAGCTGCCACAAATCAGAGCAGTCCGATACCATCTCTGAAAAGTTGACAGCATCCTTTTGGATGACTGCTTTGCCCTGGGGGTGGCCAGAAGGAGAGAGGACCCCCTTCTGGTTTTATAGTGAGTTCTAGTGGTGAAGGGGGAGGACTTAGCCTCTATTCTGTGCCAGGCCCTCTGATAGGCACCTTGGTTATTTCACTTACCCCTCCTGGCCACCCCCTGATGGCTGATATGATCCACATTTTCCTAAGCTAAACATCGAGGTGTGCGGCTTCAACATGATGTCTAAAATCTCAGCAGTGGAGTTGGTGCTCACTTACTTCTGACTCATTCTGAGGGGTGTCTGGGGGTGGGGCTTCATGCAAAGGGGAAGGATTGGGCAGATGGGGTCCATTTTAGAAGATGTGTAAAAATGTGTTGGTAAGCAGATTGCCATCATTTTAGATGGATTCTGTTATTCATAAAAGCAGTGCCTACCTTCTGACTTCAGTACAAGGGATATTTCCAAAATATCCCAGTTTGAAATTTAACCTACTACCGTTGAGATTTTTATCCAAAGGAGGCAGTTATCATGGGGGAAAAATAAGATGAACACAAAAACTCTCCCTGCCCCCAGAAGAGAAGAGGACAGGCGCTGGCTTGCCAAGCGAAGGAGGTGGGTTTAGTGTTGTGGGAATTAGGTCCAAGTTGCCACACAAATGCTGGGAGTGGGCACAGGGGCCCAAGCCAGGTGTCCATTCCCTGAGGCTGAGAGGTGACACGATGGATGGGAAAGGGTGTCATGCGCCATCCCTCCAGGTTGGCCTGGCCTTTCCCAAATGACCCCCATATCGCCGTTCTCCCTAATGCAGAGACTTTCAAACTGTTTATACACAGTCTTGGGAAAGCCCAAAGTCCCATAAAAACTTTAAAAAATCATATTTTATCTCAATAACATAAAAATAATTGTTTAACAATTCTTTAACAAGACATCTAAACACATGTTCTCTGTTGCGATGATAATTTGCTCTATTGCAGAATGAGCCTTTCGTTTGGCTGTGTCTCAGACTGGGGTTCAAGACAAATTCTCCAGAATCTCTGAGTTATTTTTTTCCTTTAAGTGGAGTCCAAGCACAGTTGGGGTTTGAGAAACCTGGCCCTCACGTAACAGTGCACAGCCAAGCCCCCGAGATCAGAAATGGTGAGCAGATTACAAGGAGAGCCCCTGGTAGCCTTGCTCTGCGCCCGCAGGCTGTGGGACAATGGGAACGGAAGAAAATCCATTTGCCCACTTGGCTCTTCTAACTCTAAGCAAAACCTGGCTTCAGAAATGGTGAAACCCAGCCTGGTGGCATGACTGCCAAGCAGGGGGACACAGCAGGGTCCCCGGAGACACAGCCCATGTTAAATGGGAGTAATTTCCTGACTAACCCCTGATTCTCTCTGGAGGTGGCTCCTGGAATATTACTGAGTTTCCGGTTTGGCTGCTTCGGTCTGAAACAGCAAACATGTGCTTCCACTTTCTTGTGCACTGTTATATGTAGGAT
>NW_006797481.1:3967682-3974114 GCF_000442215.2 Lipotes vexillifer | reverse complement strand
CGTCTTCTCCCATCCCCATGTTGTGCTGTTATTTTCATGCTCTGGGTTATATTTAACTCAAGTCATAATATTTGGGGGGGGGGGGGGGGGGGTTGCCCAGAGCACCCCTTGGATCTGCAGCCATCTTAGCAGCTGGCTGGACATAGACCGCTGGGTTTGCCATCAACAATAATAGAAACATAGTAATAGCGGCAGCCATTGTTTACCAAGGTCTCACTATACAACGCTGTCTCATTTTATCCTCCCTCAGGGAGGATGGAGGGTGTTATCATCACCCCCTTTTATGAATACCCAAAGCTTGGAGAGGTCAAGTGACCCGCAGGGTCCCCTATACAAAACCGCATCCACGACCGCTTCTCCCAACTTCAAGCTGTCACGAAAGGGGTTTGCTGAATACCTACTGTGGGCAGATCCTTTTAGAACCATATCCAAACAGCAGCCATTTGTCCCACGTGGCTGCTGAGCACTTGAAATGTGGCTTGTCCTAAGTGAGATGTATCGTGAGTGTCAAACATGCCCTGGACTTAAAGACTTAGGGCAAAAAGGAGAATGCAAAACATTTCATTAATATTTTTATACTGATTATATGTTGAAATGATATTTTACATATATTGGGTTAAATAAAATGTATTATTAAAATGAAGTTTGCCTGTTTCTTTGAACTTTTTGTAAGTGTGGCTACTAGAAAATTTATAATGACCTCCGCGGCTCTTGCCCTTTTTCCATGGACAGCGCCACCTGAGAGGTTCTGCTGCGCACGCGCACAAGGGTTCCGCCCTGGATCTCAGGCTGGTTCAGACAGTCCCAATCGTCAGGCTTCTCTCCTTGTGATGATGATGAGTCCTGGGAGAAAAGGGCTGGGTTTCTCCTTCTGTCCCCAGTAGCAACACGCAGAGGTCTGTGCACACAGAAGAAACTTTAGAAGTACCGTCGATTCTTACTATTGGTGGCAGTTGATGTTCTATAAAGTTGCTGCAGACAATGAAGCAACGAATAAGGAAACACTGCCCTTCAGGGAAACACAGGGTTAGGTTCCCGTGATCCACTTCTTCCAACAGTTTTGCCAACTGATCAATATATAATCTTGTTTAATTTGTGCTTCTGTCTAAAGAAACCTTATTTAATATATACATACACGTGTGTGTGTATATATATATAGTTATATATATATATAGTGTGGATATATATATAGCTGATATATATAGGTGACTCACTAACATTGAACTCGCAGCCACCAGCACCGTAACTCATGCCTGAGTGAAGCTTATCTAACTCTCCATAAGGCACGTCACAGTCTTCTCGAGCTTAGGGGTACCAGACAGTACTGTGCTAGGAGGCCTTTTTAAACAGTGAAATCACCAACAAATAGCACAAAAACGTGAAAAACACAGCACTAAATATACTGCAAAAAGGACATTTATGAACACGCGTGTCCAGTGACTCACACTTTTCACTGTTTTATGCATGTCTGCAAATGACAGCAAAAGCACCTGTGAATACTGATTTGGGGGTTACAGATAAATTTTATTGAGGAAGTGAATACAGAATTCACAAATAATGAGGATCGATTGTGCTTGCTAATCGAGGTCAGTCCTGCTTCTCAACTGCTACTGGCCTCTGGTCTTTTGTGCTCAGACTGTCCCCTGAGAGTCCTGGTTGTATTTATTTAGCATCAGCATGCTCTCCATGCCGGAGTGGCAGGCCAGGACATGGTGAAGCCCTGGCCTCGGAAGAGAGGAGAGCAACTGGGGTCAACCCTGGACTCACAGTTTGTAACTCATGAGACTTGGACAAGACGTTTCACCTCTTTAAGCCTCAGCTATCCAATCTGTAAAATGGGGTTCATGATGCTTTATCTTCCAGCCTTGTGAAGATCTAACGAGATGACTTTGCAAAAGGGCTGTGGAAGCAGTAAATAATCCACAGATGTGCACGATTTACATGCTTTCCTGATATGCTTCGAGCTAGGGAAGGCAGAACCCTGCCTGCGTTTGAATCCTGACTGGCACTGACTGCCTACATGAACTTGAGTGAGTCACTGAACCTCTTAAGGCTTCAGGTCCCGCCCTGTGAGATGGGGATGATACTAACATAGTATGTATAGGGATGCTGTAAAGATGCAAAGAGACATGCAGGTAAAGCACTTTAACTCCCAATGAGTGTGGCTATTCCTTCCGTAATGAGTGACTGTGCCCCTCCTCTGAACTGAGTGGATTGGGCGTGGGGGAAGTCACGGGAGCCTTGGTTTCTTCATCCTTAAAGGCAGGTAATAGCACCTCCTCCAGTAGTGGGGTGAGAAATAAATGCCCCAGAGCACATCAAAGTGCTCTTTTAAATACTTCAGGGCTTCTTTCTCATCTCCCCTCTTTTGTTTAATCCTTCTGGACCTGCATCTCCTCACTTGTTAAAGGGGAGTAAAAGCACCTGCTCAGCCAGGTGGTCATGTGATTGGATGAGGTACTTTACCGAGAGCACCAAGCACAGCGCCCAGCACCTGGGGGCGGCAGTGAGGAGCATGGTAAGTCCACCCTCCTTCCTCTGTCTCCCCTACAAGTGGGTCCAACAAACTGCTGGACAGAAACAAACAAAACTTAGCTAACTGGTTTACGGAGAACGTGAATTTCAGGAAGACCAGGCTCAGTGATTCCCAAGAGGACGCCTGGCTTAGGGGAGGAGTTGGGGGGGGGGGATGGTGGCTGGAGCGGGTCACCCTCTGGCCCAAGAAATTTGATTCTCTGGAGAGCTTCACATGTAAACCTCTGGGTCAAACTGGGGCAGACCTGCTGGGTTTGGAGAGCTGGCGGGGTGGTGCCAGGGGTCATTTGTCTTTAGCCTCAGGAGATAGTGAACTCCAGGCCTCCCGAGCAATAGGACCGTGAACTCCAGGCCTCCCGAGCAATAGGACCAGGACAGGGAGGGACGTCCAACTATCCTTCTGCTTTCTCTCACCCAGCTTCTAAGGAAATTCCATTGCATTGTATTTACAAGGCATCCCCAACTGTCAGCTTCCTTGAACACAATGTATTTAATAGAAAGCCATTAAGCCTTGTAAAGCTGTCAGAAATCTAAATGACACTTGTAATAAAATCTTGTCAGTGACCTGTTCCTGTTAATCAGGTCCAGCGACATCATCACCCATGGATCTGTCTGATACTCAGGGCTCTAGGTATATTTAGACAGCTTTATGATCCATGCAGATTTGAGTTATTAAAATTGTACAGTTTTGCAAGGAATTTGGGATTTAATAAAGCAGTGGAGAAACTACAGAAGGAGCAATAACCCTCCCAAAGGCCGATCCTCCGTGTGCTGGGGCGTGTTCCTGGGCTAGTCAGCAGGCACATCTGATGCCAGGCGCTCACAGGGGCGATTTTATGTATCTATAATGTGTGTATCTGGCATCTGCAAGGCTAGAAAATATATTACATGATACCCAATGACTTCAAGGTGGTGAATTGTGCTTAAATGTAAAGATTTATGGATTTATTCAATTACAAGAAGACATTACCACCGATTGCATATTGGCTCTATTAACCCTTTTTTTCGAGAAAATACAACCGCTAGATTGTAAATATCTTTGGCCCTGCTCACCACCTGGGTAGTTTCTGGGGCTCTCGTGCCTTTAAGGCATAACTTTACTTATCTTGAACTACAAAAGTCAGGCTTCATGTAACAATCAGGATGAGACAGACAGACAGACGCAGACAAGGGTTATCCATTTGCTCAATAATCTATAAATTTAGACTAATGGGGCAGATATCAAAAAAACGTATTGGGTGCAAGGTAAATAAATCACACCTGGTCTCCTGGCATAAACTGGCACAGCGTTCCTGATATTTCAGTCAAATTATTCCATTTGTTTCTAAAGATATTTTAATCCCACATGACCTCAAACTTCCCGTGAACCAGGGCCTGGACCCAAGGCCGCCCACGGCCTTTGCAATAAATCCGTTGTCTCCCTTCTCGGCCCTCAACCCAGGCCCATAGATCACCTCTCCCTGCATCTTGCTTCAATTACTCAATTAACTGCAGTAAAGTTCTTGTAGGTTTTGCAGATGTTGCTTTATTATCAAGGCCTCGGACGAACAGGAGAGTTCAGGAGCCGAGGTTATAGGAAGGTTGATGGGGGAAGGGCTGGGATGGGACATAGGGGATATTCTCAGCAATTGCTGGGGGCCAAAGCCCCAGAGAGGAATATTGTCGTCCCCCCCATTCCGTGTGCTGTTAAATGCCCTTTACTGCTTGGGGAATTTGTGATGTTATCTCACTGGGAAACTGCTTGAGAGAAGCAGGTATTCCACCTTCTGATGAGATAATGCTGTGATTAACAGATGTTTAATTGGGCCATTTATCAAGAACAGGACCTGCCCCCAAGTCAGTGAGCTAAGTAAATTATTACCCACCCTGCAGGTGTTGGACTGGCAGATCTATTACTCTTCTCGAAATGGTCTTCAGAAGATTTTATATGAAAAGATGATTTATTTCCAAAAGGAATTCTATTGTGCTGTTATTTATCCAGAATGTAGCCTGGTTCTGCCCGGCCCCTCTTCCTTTATGCACAAAAGAGGATTGTTGAAAATTAGAATCACGGAGAGGGTCAGAGCCAGAAGGACACTTAGAAATCAACTAGTACAACCTGGCCATTTGACAGATGAGAGCACTGAGGCTTGAGCAGACAATGTCAGACTGTACAGCCAGTTAGCAAATTGACAAAGGTGTTTCCCACCTTTTTTTTTTTTTTTTAAGTGTGGTGTCTCTAGCTGATGTTAATAGAATTCCGAAAAAGCAAGAATTTAACTCTGAACAAGACATTTTAATACTTTAAAATGGGGTTTCTCAACCTTGGCTTTATTGACATTTTGAGGGGATCATTTTATAGTGGGGGCTGTCCTGGGCATTGGAGGATGTTTAGCAGCATCCTGGCCTCTACCCACTAGATGCCAGTAGTATACTCCCTCCCGGATAAGACAACCAAGAATGTCTCCAGATATTGCAAATGTCCCCTGGGAGGCAAAATTGTCCCCGGTTGAGCACCACGGCTTTAAATATTGTCATCATTATTATCATCATCATCATCATGAAATTAATAATGTGAATACTGGCAGCTAAGATTTATTGAGTGCTGGAGGTGGCTGAATGCTTTATATACATTCTCTCATTTAATCTCCACACTAACTCGATTCTGTGGGTATTAGTGTTACTCCACTTTACAGGTGAGAAAAGTCTAGGCTCAGGGAGGTTAAGGTTTGCCTGAGTTCACGCAACTAGTAAGTGCCAGAGGTAGGGCAAACCCTGGAGCTCCCATCCACACCACTAAATAAAGGATGACGCTGCTGAATTTGGATTTGTTATTAGGTGATAAAACTGTACAAATTCGTTTCCTATTGTCCCTCGTAGCGAACGTCTCTTTAACAGTGTGTTGGGATTATAAGTCATCTTGTCTCCACATTACGAGGAAAGTAAAATGCACCATGTCGCTTGCCAATGGATGTGCTGGTTTCTCTATAGATTACAGAGTAGCGTCGTTCTGGCATCCAGAGGAGGCACTGTGGTCATCCACGTCGGAGACGAAGGCACCCATGGCTGTAACCACACAACAGAATTAAAAACATCTGAACAACTATATTGCATGGAGCACATATCTCTTCTGCTGTGTTCAAAATTTCCAAAGAGGCTCAGCCTGCTCTTTTTCAATAGGCTGAGGCAGATGGCTTCCCCAGACCTGGGAGCTGTCCGATACCTGGGAAATTCCCAAGTGAAAAATGGCGAAGGCCATGGCTCTAAAGGTAGAGCTGGTTTCATGCCAGGAAATAAATTATATGTAAAATGGTGACGTGAGACAAGACACCACCAGGTGGGGGATTTGTTATACCGGTAGCCACAAGTGTGTCCGGGCAGCTCTGAGGATGGGATCTGGGGGTAAAGTAAAAGGATGTCTTTGCATGAGTGTAAATAAAGCCCACTTCCCCATCCCACATGTAGCAACTGTTCCAGATTATATAGTCTTATGCTTGGATTAATCTGATTTTTACTTCTATTTCCCTTTCACCCTGATTTCTTCATCTCTTTATTTTATCCTGTTATGAACTGTATGTGTATGTATGTGTGTGTGTATATGTGTGTGTGTGTGTATAGATCTGTATGTATAATATAGAGAGAGTCTTTGTGGTAAGTCATGCCAAATCCTTCTTAAAGAGGAAAGTATAAATAAGAAAACTGTGACAGTATAACAGCTCCAGTGAATAGGTTTCACTATGGAGTTTTAGGGGCCTTATGATCTCTCTGATCACTATGGAATTCCCTCTTTACCAGCCTTTCTCCCAGTGCTTCCAAAGGCCACCGGGTGCTGTTGGCACTCTGCTGTCAGAGCAGGCACAAGCCACCGGCAACACCTCAAGCCAGATGCACGCTCCTGGACTGGCGGGGCTGCTGAAC
>NW_006797481.1:3941465-3967180 GCF_000442215.2 Lipotes vexillifer | reverse complement strand
CGGGGTTGCTGAACCATTTATTTACTTACTTCCACCTGTTTTGTGTTTTTCATTCCAACAAGACTCCTTGTCTGTCAAGAGAGGCCGTACATAAAAATGCTGCCAACTCTAAAGCACTTTTCAAAACTCAGGCTCTCTTGTCTGTTCTCATCCTAATCATTTACTGTAATTTTTCTAGCCAAGCTAAGAAGATGTACAGGGGAAGTGAATTCTCATATGAATCATAGTGAGCTCCAGACTCAAGAAAGCGACGGGAAACATTGGTATGAATCCTAGCTCCGACAGAGGCAGGGGGTCGGGGGAGAGAGACACCCCAGTTAAGGCCATGTTTTCTGCCCAGGGCATAAAGATGCTGGTGTGTGCACAGGGGTGATATGTGCAGGGCACCCGTAACTTGGCCCAGAGCCACTCCAGGGACCTCATAAGGGGTGTATTTAACCCACATGGAAGATCAAGGGAGATGAAATTAGATAAAGCTAAGAGATTAAGAGCTTGCTCAGCAAGGGGCCAGGTCTGGATTTAAACCCTGACCTAACCCCAAACCCAGCATTTCTCCCTTTACGTTTCACCGCTAGGCTAGAGGAAGCGATCCCAGACCCTTCTGTGTGCCAGGCCTTGTCCCTGGTACTGTGGATGGGAAGAAAAAATGTCCCCACGGGGTTTTCTGGGAGGCCCTTGGCTTCTACCGCTGGCATCTGGGGTCTCTAGTGGGGGCCACCCCCGCTGCGTCCCCTCCTTGTAGCAAGGCCCCAGTGGAAGGCAGGGCTTGGCTCCAACCTTTTCTTTTATCAGTGTTGTTACACTCGTTTTCCTCTGCCAGACAGGCATCTCCCTGGTTCCCTGGTCCGGCCCCCTAGCAGCCGCTGGAACAGGCCGGTGGCAGGGCAGGCTTCGTACGTCCCCGCGGATGGGCTGCGGATGGATCTGGCCTCAGCTGTGATGGGTGAGGAGGGACTTGCTAAGTTACCCCTGACAGCTGCCGCCTCTTCCGTCTCCAGGTCCAGCCTGAAGCCACCAGCTCCTAACACACCTCCCCACCGACCCGCAGAGAGAAGAGAGGAAGGCAATCATTTCAGGTCCTGAGATGTGAAAACTGCCTGTGCCGGCCTCCCACCCCCTGCAGCTACCCTTTTCTTCAGCCTCCCCGAGGGCTCAGCGGCTTTTTATCTCGAGGGCAGGCTGCTCTGGTGGCTCCTGTATCTGGGGGTGGGAGGGAGTCGTGGAGACTGTTCCCAAAGGGGGTGAATGCCAATCACGCTCCCCTTTGGGAAGACGGAGGGCATTTAATTTTAAGGGAACATTTGCTGGCTTTGGCTGCTGTAAAAATCCCTCTTGAACACAGCCCTGAGCTTCTTGTGAGTGAAAGGGATGGTGGGAACTGAGGCTCTCGTGGTAGGGGCAGAGGGCAGGCGGAGGTGGGTGGCGACGCTCCCATCCGAGCAGACAGAAATCAAACCCATTCCTTCCCGGACGTTTGGAGGTCACATATCCTGGGCTTCAGGGTAGAATTGATAACTTGGCCCCAAGCAACGTTGGTAATCATGCGTATTCATTCATTTACCAAATCTTTATTGAGCACCTACTGTGTCCCAAGCACTGGGAGGACTGTAGTGCTCAAATGGCCAGGCGCTGCATTCGTGGATTGTGTAGATTAGTGAGTGTCAGAGTGAGTGTTAATCAGATACTCCCACAAATAGGTATTTCAAGGAGAACTGGGATAAGGACCATGAAGGGAAGGAACTGAGGAGGGGGCCCTGTTTGGATTGGGCAGCCAGAGCTGCCTTCTTGGAGGAGGGAGCTGAATTCTGAAGGACTTGAGCTGGGAGTAAGTCGTTAAAGGAGAGGAAGAGGAACATGTGTGAAGGAACAGGAACAGGAGAGAGCTTGCTTCATTTGAGGGTCTGGAAGGAGGGCGGCAGTGAGGGCCGGGCTCCCCAGGGTGAAGCAGACAGAACTTTCTAGAACTTGCTGAGATGGCAAAGGCTAGCTGTACGCACAGCTGTGAGGTGGCCGCTCTCTGGTGCTTCCCTCTGTGGCAGGGCCCTCCACCCAGATGCCTGGGCTCAGCCCCACCCCGCTCTGCCGAGCCTTCTCTCCAGAAATCATCTCAGGCCATTGGCTTAAATTAAAAGAAAGAAAAAAGGAAGAAAAGAAAGAAAGAGAGAGGGAAAGAAAGAAAGGAAAACAGAGTTGTTGAAGGAAGGAAGGAAAGAAGGAAGGGGGGGAGGAAGGAAGGAAGGAAAGAAGGAAGAAAGAAAGAAAGAAAAGAAAGAAAGAAAGGAAAGAAAGAAAGAAGGAAGGAAGGAAGGAAGGAAGAAGGAAGGAAGGAAGGAAAAGCAAAGGTTCCTAGACTACGTACCTGTGAGGGACAGAGATGAGCATGATGTGATCTCTGCCCCAAGATGCTCAGAGCCTCATTAATCTGCCCCCATGGAACCATCTGCAAGACCCCAGAGGTAAGGGCCCAACAGAGGGAATTATGGGAATTCAGAGACGACCACATGGCCACCAGGGGAAGTGGATGGGGAGTTTCTTATTGGAGGTGAATTTTTGCAGATTTACCTGGTGCCAGGTTCAGGGAACCACCTGGAAGGGAACTCCTGTGTCCCCTCTCCAGGGAGCTCTGTCTTTCAAGCCTGGTGTCTGATAGGGAAACAAAAGGACTTTTAGGAGCAGGGAAGAGAGTCTTGGAAAGATTGGAGCCCCTTTATGTGGAAGAGCCCACGCTCCTTGTGAAAACAGAAGGCTCTTCCCTCTGGTAGATTTTTCCTCCTAGCTGTGAGACTTGTCCTATGCTTTGAGGAAAGCTGTCAGGACAGGTCTCAGCGTCTGATGGACAAAACCAGAAAAGACCCCCAGGTCTTGCCCCTAAAGACCTTCTGGAGGAGGGTGGGACTCAGATCCCACCAAACTGCTGCTTTATAACGTCTTCAAAACTCAGTTCGACTCTCTTTCCCTGGTCTTTAGGGCAGACGATGTGCAGGTCACTCTGCCTGTGCCTCAGTTATCTTATTATGAGCCCATCCATCCCCACCTCAGGGCCTGTGACCAAATATGTGAACGTGATGGTGATATGGCCCTCGAGTGTGTAGTGAGTCCCCGGGCCCTGCACTCTAGTCCCCCACCATCCTGCAGGTAGATTCCCTTAGTGTCCTGCCTTTCCAGGAGGGGGTGCTGACCTGAGAAGGTCCATCCCTTGGCCAAGGTCACACAGTCACCCTAATGACTTTGAGACTCTGACGGCAGAGCCTGTCCTCCCCGAGGCTCTGTGCTACCCTAGGTTGTCTCTCCCAGTATTTTTCTGGTGCCCCGAGCAGCAGCTAAAGCACGGTGCGGTCGACCGGGTGGAGCCCTCCGAGCAGGTTCCTTAATGAGCGCCCTCAGTCCCATTTTACAGATGGGAAGGATGTCACCAAGGGCAGGAGTGCAGAGGGAAGTGGGTAAGTGAATTACTCCAGCCGCGGGGGAGTTGGCAGAGGCCAGGATAGTCGGAGGCGGGCGCAGGCCAGTTTCCACTCTGCTGCCTGAGCCGCACTCTTAGGGCCCAGCTGATAATTGCTCATTATGTGCTTAATCTGGGCACAGCCAGGCCTGGCAGCAGAATTGCATCACATCAAAGCGAGCTCTTCAAAGGAGCAGAAAGTTGGCCCCTGGGGTAATTAGCAGAGGGCCTATTCTCTCCTGCTTAGGACAGTTGGAGGGGTTTCGGGCAAGGTCCAAATAGCACGAAGCGAGGCTCAGAATTGTCACCTCTGCTGAACTTGGACGAGCAAGGTGATGCCTCCAATCGCTCAGTGTATGTGTGTGTGTGTGTTTCTTTTATAAGCTGCTAAGACAGTTTTCTGCCCTCCTGGCCCAGATGCCCTGATCAACTGACTGTCCTCTGCTTCCCTGGAACCCCGTGGACCCTTTCTCTACACTGCCACGCTCTAGAGAAGCTGGAAGAAAACACACATTCACGTGCACATACACGCACACACACGCTGATCACCACCACGGCCCCAAAATAAAAGCTGAAAGAAGGCGACACAACCTTGCTCGTGCAGAGAGGTGTTCAGACCGCATCATTGTGACTCAGTTCCCCCAGCTGCCCGCACGGAGGAGCCCCGGATGGCAGCCCCGACTTGGGGGGTGTTGGTTCACTCATCAAAGTGGAACTCGGTCAGGGGGCAACAGGCCTGGCACGAGGTCTCCGAGAAAATCAAAGGATACAGCTGCTTGCTGAGTGCGACCCGCCTCCTCCCTCACCCGGCTGGAGGGGACAGGCAAGGTGATGTTCTGTCTGTAATCCCATTTGCAGGCCCCTCTTGCACAGCCAGGCACCCACCAGCACGGCGTGGTTGTGCAGAAAGTGCTAAGAGACGTTATAATGGAGTCCGGTGCCTCTTCTTGATGGCCTGTGGGGCACTCAGGCTAACAGGTCCGAGTGAGTCTGCTA
Organism: Lipotes vexillifer; assembly: GCF_000442215.2. Classification (NCBI taxonomy): domain Eukaryota; kingdom Metazoa; phylum Chordata; class Mammalia; order Artiodactyla; family Lipotidae; genus Lipotes; species Lipotes vexillifer. The sequence goes on along the minus strand of NW_006797481.1, from coordinate 3,962,742 downwards.
TCTGAGAAACAATGGTGCTGAACTGGCCCGCGGGGGACCGAAGACCCTTTGCATGTCTGGCAGGGGGAGTGCTGATTCCAGGACTGGTTGGTGCCAGAGAAAGAGATGCTTCTTTCATCCCTGCTTTAATAAATGCAAAGTTTCACTTGCTTGAAAGTTTGGAAAAGAATTCATCTTGCCCATCTCTTAACCATAATTGAATAATAGATATCTTAAGTAACGAGGTCATTAAGGTGGCAAAACTCTTCTGAGCTATATGAGGAAGGCGTTCTTAAACACTGAACAAAATCCATCAGACTGGGGAGTGGCAGGGAATCACGGTACACAGGTGCTTTATATTTAATGGAAATAAAACCATTGGCTTTATATTTGTCGATAATGCAGACTATAGCCTAACATTGTCTTCATTTATAATTTCTGAGCATGGAGCTTTCTTGTATCAGTTATTTTGCCAACAGTGGGAAATAAATGATTGAGCACACACTTGGAAAGTCAGTAGAGAGTGGACATTATTACTCCCCCATAAGAGGCCCTTGTGGCCCCAGGAACAGACCCAGACACTATTGTTTCTAAAATGATTTAATCCAAGGCCATTCCCTTTTAGATATCTCTCGCCCTGGTTTCAGGCTCTCTATCCTGCAGCCAGCTCCCATCCACTTTGTGTGATTCGTGAGCCCCGTGCTGCAAACATGAGCCTTTAAAATTATTTCACAAAGTACCTGCAGCCTCGCTAATCGTCAGGTGTGAATATACCACACACCTACTCCATGTCCCTTCGGTCTGTGTGTTAACTATATGGGAAGTCACATGGGGCACTTCTGGGAGTGGTGAGACTTCATGGAAAGAGGACGTTAAGACTGGGGTTTGAGTCTCACTGACCAGCTGGCTGAAACTCGGGCAGGTCAGCCTCAATTTGCTTGTCTCTAGAATGGGCTTTGGGTGGTGTGAAGCCATCTAGAGTGGGGACGCGCCTTCCTTGGTGCTGCCTTTCCTTCCTCCACATGTGGGCACTGAGCTGTTTGTCTACAAGCCTTTCCCACTCTTCAGCTCCTAGAGGATAAGATGTGAGCTTACTTCTTCTCTGTGTTTAGGAGCAAAGTGCCTGGCGCATAGCAGCTGCTCAATAAATTCTTAGTAAATAAGAGAGCACCTACTTGGCCTACCTTGAAGGTGGAAACATGTGGATTAATGGGTACAATCAGGACTGACTAAATACTTCATGGCCCAGTGCAAAATGAAAACGTGGGGCTGCTCGTTCAGAAATTATTAAGAATTTTAAGACGGCAGAGCACTGAGACAAGTGCAGGGCCTTTCTGAGCACTGGTCCCTTGCACAGGTCATATCACCATCGTTATAACTCAATGGTGCTGTATCAGTCTGCTTGGGCTGCCATAGCAAAGATCCACAGTGGGCACCTTAAACAACAGAAGTTTCTTTTCCCACTGTTCTGGAGGCTGGAAGGCCAAGATCAAGGTGTCAGTGGGGTTGATTTCTTCTGAGTCCTCTCGCCTTTGTAGATTGCCATTTTCTCCTTGTGTCTTCACGTCCTCTTTCCTCTGTGTGCATCTGTGTCCTAATCTCCTTATAAGGACACCAGTCAGAATGGATGACCCACCCCAATGACTTCATTTTAACTTGATTACCTCTTTAAGGACTCTAGCTGCAAACAGGGCCATATTCTGAGGTACTGGGGGTTAGGACCTCCACATATGTATTTGGAGGGGGGGAGGTGCAATTCAGCCCATGAGAGGTACTATCACATATAGATGCTTTATAGTCATCATTCTGAATTTGGTTTCAACCACATGCTATGTCAACCTACCCTGTAGAGATATGTGTAACACCTGCTTTTGCTGGTTATAAAAGAAAAGGATGACGAAGTAAATCTCACCAATGTCCCGCCATCCAGAGGTTAATGTTTTGATGTTCATCCTCTCTGTAGTTTTTTAATGTGCCTATTGATGGTACCGACTTAGATTGTACCATTTAGGATCTTACTTTTTTAGTTCATCATATGTCCCTAGCCCACCCCACTGAAGATTTTGAATCGGTTTTGGGAATTTTAACAGGGACAAATCATATTCCAGATTCATCCAAAGTTCGCAGATGCTGAGGTCATCTCCCAGGATGCGTCAGTAACAAATCTGCCCTGGTTCACACAGATGATGCCATCTCTGGAGCCACCTTGGGGCGCTCAGACCATAGGGCAGTGAACCCACCCAATCCTTGCCGGCCAAGGCATTTCTTGGCCCTCTGTTGGCTTAGCAACGTGGAGCAGAAAGGAGGGGGTGAAGAATAGGATTGTGGCTTCAAGGAGGAGTCTCCATCTGTCCACAGTGGTTTCAAAGCTAATTACTACGGATGTAATGGCTTAGCATTCATTCCTTAATATAGTTCCCTCAAGAAAGAACCATTTAGTCCACCAATTATTTTATCTCTTTTAGGGATACTTTCTTAATTGCAAAAGAATCTAAAAATACAATTGGCATACTTGATATGTGCAGTATCTTGTTTAGAAAGTTAGGCTGGGAGAAAGAATGCAATTAAACTGTCAAAATGTAATTGTGTCTCATAGTTAATTTAAAGTGGCTCATTCCCATTTACTTTTCATGGTTTTGGAGTTAAAAGCAAAAAAAGTTACCAGGACAGCTGGTAGTTATGAAATGAAGATGTGGGGCTTTGAGCACGGGTAGCTGCGTAGTTGCTGCTGCTCTCAAATGACTTTGCTTTAATAGTACAATCTGATGTTCAATTTCCAAGATACTGGAAGTAATGGAATTAGCCAGTTTGGGGCACAATGGACTGTTCTGATTAAAGAAATACACTCTGAACTGATAGTAACTCCAAATCTCCCCAAAAGAGCAAGTGTGTGTGTGTGTGTGTGTGTGTGTGTGTGTGTGTGTGTGTGTACAGTTTCCTGGGTTTCTGCTGTGTTTAGGTGGCTCCTGACTTCTTTATAAGTATAACTGAAGGATGATTAGTTCAACAGAATGGGCATTTTAGACAATTTCCTCAAAGGAAAAATTCACCCATCCATACAGGCTGGTTATGTAAAGGCCGTTTATTCTGGAAATGCGTATGAAGCACTGATGTAATGTCTTGGACTAGGCTCCTGGGAGCTGGAGATGGACCTGACTTGGTTTCTCTCCTCAAGCAGCTTGAAGACAAGTTGGGGAGACAGAGAATTTTGATTGAATATTGTAAGCACTGAGATAGAGGTAGGAAAGAGTACCTGGGAAGCCACTGAAGAGGGAAAAACACCCTGGATGGCCACACACATCTGCTAGGTTGTGGCAAAAAGCGTACTTGCTTACTGTGCTTGGGGCATGATCCAAACCTCAGCACAGAGCTTGTGCTCTGGAAAGGTTTGGCCAACGAAGGAGGTGAAATGAAAGAATGAAAAGTCAGCACAGAGTCTTAGGTGTTCCAGAAACGTTCGACAAATGAATGAAATGAATTGTAAAAGAGATAAGTACTAAACACTACAAAGAACGTCCAGATGAATAAGACAGGGCTGTGGTTCCTGACCATGGAGGAGATGGAGTGGGGACTGGTGGGGAGTGGGGTTATATTCATTCATTAAGTCATCTCTTTGTCATAGCATTTTTCCTTTTATTTAAAACCTAATGCATGTTTACAAAGACACAATATCACTTACGTGGTATTCCTGTCAAAGATGCATAACCTGAATCTAATCACAAGAAGATAGCAGACAAGCCCCAACTGAGGGATATTCTGCAAAAAAATAACTAGCATATAATCTTCAAAAATGACAAGGGCAAGAAACACAAAAGAAGGCTAAGGAACTGTTCCAGGTTGAAGGGAAGAAGAAATGAATTTCCTGATTTTGATAAAAGTATCATTCACATATATAGGGGTAAGGAGGTACAATGGCTGAGGGAGAGAGAGGGATGGAGGAATGATAGAGCCAACAGGGTCAGATGTAATCATTTGGTGAACCTGTTTCTGGAAGTTTCTTGTACTCTTCTTGCAACATTTCTGTACGTTAAAAATAATATCAAAATAAAAAGGTTTTAAAAAATACAAACTAAACTTAGAAATGTTGGAAAATTTAGAAAAGCACATGGCAGCCAAAATAGAATAATTCAATTTCGTCTTCCAGAAACCACTGTGCTCAACAAGTTGTCATTCCCTACCAGTCTTCCCTCTGTGCTTTTGTACAGTGTTTAGAATGTGCTGGATGACCTTTTAACTGTGCACTGCATGACATCTTTTGAGTACTTCTTGTGGTTATGGACACACATCATCAAAGGGGTCTGCCTTGCTTACTAACATGTTTGGCTTGGCAATAGGGGTCATAATCCTGATATGTGGGCATTTGACAAAGCGTTTTGGTGGCAGCTGCTGACTGCTTTCACTATAACCAGTGGGCGCTGCTTGTGTCCTGACAGTCACAAGCCCTGGATGTCATTCCCACACTGTCCTCTGACTACACTCCAGCCACTGGTCTTTTTTTGGTCTTTAAAGCAGGGTTTCTCAATTTGGCACTATTGACATTTTGAGCCAGATCATTCTTTGTCGTGGGAGCCGTCCTGTGCTTTGCAGAGGTTTAGCAGCATCCCAGCCTCCCCCCGACCTGATGCCAGTAGCACCCCCCCGAGATGTAACCAAAAACGTCCCCAGACATTGCCAATCATCTCCTGGGTGGGGGCAAATTTGTCCCCATTTGAGAATCACGGCTCTAACATCAGAGACCACAGAGGCAATGGAATTCCTTCTGTAGCTCATGTCCTCATTGGAACTGATAGGGGGATCATGGGCAAAAAAGAACCCTGAGTCCAGGGTCACTCCTGCCTCAGCCTCCTCAGTGGTTAAACGGAGGAATTAATGCACCTGTTCTGCTACCTCTCACGAGATCGAATGATACACGTTATGCCATGAATCTGTGCAGGGCTTGTAAATAGATGGTCTGCAAGATATTTCAAGGTTCTCTCTCGGCACAAGAATAAAATATACAGTAGTTACTGCAAACTCAAAAGAATACTTAACTTGAGGGTTTATTATACTCATCTTCAAGCTGCTTGCCAAAATACCTACAGTTATAGGAAACTGTGACAGGGACAATATTATCTGGTTTCACAAAACCTGTTTTAGTTTACTTCTGGGTGTGCAGGGAGACTCCATTTTACAGCCTCCCTTGCAGCTAGGTGGGCCACGTCACTGAGTTCTGGCCAATAGAATATTGGTAGAAGTGAGGTCGCCACCTCCAGCCTGGTCCCTAAAACTTCCTCTATGGGCTCCACATACTCTTTTCATTTATCAGTCAGCCAGATTCAGTCCAGTAGAGAACTCTGGGTGCTGGGGGATGATGAAGCCACTAGTCAAAAGGAGTCTTGGTTCTTAAAAGATCTGTGTGGAATGTAGCCCCTCCCCAACAGACTGTGAGAGGAGCAAGACACAAAACTTAGTTGTATTAAGTTACTGAGATTGTTTGTTACACAGCAGGATAGACTTACCCTGACTAACACAGGTAACTAGAGATCAACACTGAGAAAAACCCTAAGGAAAAGGCAGAGCAAATCAGATGCTATGACCAGTTATTCATGGGAAGATTTCACAGACTTCTCTGAGTAACTAGAGTGTTCCTGCCTCTGTGCCTTTAGTCATCTCATTTCTACTCCTGGAATTCCTCCCTTTACTCCAGCCTCCACTTGGCAATATTGTTTGTTCTTTCCAGTCAAGTCAAGGACCAACTCTTCCAGGAAGCCTTCCCTAACTGCCAAGCCTAGAAGTAGTCTCTCCTTCCCATGAACTCCAGTTGCATCCTGTAATGTCCTCATGGCTTTGTTTTACAGCTATTTGTCAACATTTTCCCTTGATCAGAACTGACCTTTTTAAAGGAATACCCCATGTACCATTCACCTTTGCACCCCACCCCCAAGTCCCTTAAACACAACAGTATAATGAAGTCAAAACACCAGCATACTATTAATCAGACATAGGTTCAATATACACACCCAGTACCAGCCTTAGGAAGCAAATTATATTATTCACATCACAACATTTGTTAACTGCTTACCCAGTGCAGGGCTCCATGACGGTCCCTGCCATTGACATAGACCCATCTCAAATAACCCCCACCAAAGAGCCTGCAAATTTGGTATCTTTATTATCGCTGCTTGGCAGTTTCCCCAAAGCCACACCCCAGAGCCCATGTCCAATGCACCACAGATGCTCTGCCCTCCAAACTGCCAAACGCCAATTACTTCCTTTGCCTTGTCGTCTCTGAGAATTATCATTGGACCCAGAGGAAAAGGTGAGAAGTGAGACACAGCCCATCAACTGTAAAACAGTAAAGAGGGTAGAATGAGGTAACCAGGTGACTGTGGCTGGTGCTAGACAAACACTCATGATGTGATCATTATGGTTTTGGATACGACCCAACCATGCCTCACCTCAACCAAGAAAAACAAATGTGGACTTGGTCGAGCTTCCCTGCCACTGACCAAGAAGGCAGACACCAATGGAGACGGAAGGAAGAGACTGTGAAAGAAAGAACCACCACCAAAAGGTGCAATCAGAATTCAATTCAGGACAGAAAAAAACTGATTTTCCTCGGTTGCTTCACACAATTTCCTGCTGTCTAATACTGGGCTTGGAATAGCTCTTCATACAGTCCTCAGCATAAAATAAATCCTTCTTTGATGCCCTTTTGGAAACAGCAGCATTGCTTCATGAAAACATGTTTTGTTTTGCTTTTCCTTATACTTACCAGGTATAACTACTTTTGCATTAGAATGTGTATTGCCAGTAGCTGCCAAGGCAGGTAGATGGCAGCCTGCAAACTGGTTGTGGCCTCACTCTTTAATGGTGAAAAGCAGCCTTGGGCATGTATGCTGCCCTTGGCCATTGAATGGTCTGTGGATGTCAGTGTGAAACATAGGCCCGATTCACTTTCAGATCTTGGGACTCCTCTGGAACGTGCTGGACGTTGGTCCTAACTTACAAACCCTGGCCAGCCAGGTGGTCTCTTGTGTTCCACCAGCTCTGCTTGCTTTCCAACTAAGAAATTATTTTGAGGGAATATCAACTGAAAAGAATTTGGATGCTTATAACCTGGGATGTTTTGAACAATGGTACCAGCTATTTAGCCGGTCAGATACAGTGTTGAATTCTGGCCTGGCCTCTTACGGCTGTGTGACCTTGAGCAAGTAACTTAACCTCTCTGAGCCTCAATTCCTACCTCTAAAATGGGGAGAATAATAGTGCCAACTCCACAAGATTATTGTGAAGATTTGGATCATCAAGGCTTAGAGCAGAGTGGCCAGCACATAATGAGTGGCTAATAATGGCAGTTTTTATTGTTGTTGCTGTTATCAGCACTGCTATTGGTTATGTGCAATAGCACACGTTGCTCTTGTACACTGGAGAGTATATGCATTCGGTCCTTTAGATTGACTAGAACTGCTCGGATGAACACAACACATGTGCTTGTTTGCGCTCTCGTTTATTTGCGCACGTGCGCACGCACATACACACGCTTGGCAGGACATCTTATCCTGGCTCCAGGGTCCCTGGGCTGGGCCACACTGGCCAGCACAGCTCGAGTTTCTCTGTCTTGCTCCTATACATCTGCCCTCCCCTTTGCGCGTCATTACCTTTGAGCCATCTGGTTATTGCAGCCAAGTTTTTACCTCTCCTTCATCACCGGCTCCCTCCTCACTGCCCACTCCAGCTCTCAGCAGCCCATAATCTTCTTATCACACTTCATCCGTCCACTCCTGTCTCCGCACACTGTGCTTTTCCCCAACTCACTCCAATTCTCTTTCTGAAGCTCCCCATTTTCCCCCTGCTGTCTTCTCACTCACTTATCATTTTAAATCTGGCCTCCGGAAGCCTTTATCGTCCACATCTCTGGCAGGTACAGGAGTCTCCCTTCCAGCTCTTTCGGCTGAGTTTCCCCACCCTGGGCTGTGATGGGTCATGCAGCTTTGCTGGTGGAGTCTCCTGTTTGGGTCCCACCTGGTCTGCTTAGAGTGTTAAAGGGCCAGTGGGGTCCTCCTCACATTTATTGTGGAGTGGGCTCACATTTATTGAGCGTCTGTGACGGCACACTGCCTGCACGATCTCACATAGTGCTGTGGCGGCGGGCACTACCGCACTACCGAGTGAGGGAGTGGGTGTGGCTCCATATGCAAATACGTACTGCCAACAGCTGAGACCTATGAGCCAGGCACTATTCCTGCTCATACGCACTGCCTGACTTAATCCTCACCACATCACTCTGCCTATTTTGCAGGTGAAGAAACTGAGCAGCAGAAATCAAATGACATGTTCAAGGTCAATTAGCCAAGAAGGGAAGAGTGAAAGCCAAGTCTAGCTTGGGCAGATGCAAAGCCCATACCACACGGCCCCAAGGAAGAAACAAACAGCCTGGGACTGAAGGGGACAGATGGCGTAGCCAGCCCACTGGTGCTCAGATCCCATCATTGTTAGAAAGCAACAACTTTCTGCTGCTGGGCTGCAAAGTAGCAGTCATTTTCTCTGGGATGGGTTCCATATCTAAATCCCTTCCTTAGTTCAACCCACACAGAGGTGATTTTCTTTGCACTTGCTGTGTGCCAAGGAGTGACAGGGCATCGCTAAGTGGAAACAACACGGTCTCTGCCCTCAGCTAGATGGTGGGCTGGAGTAGGAGGTGACAGAGAAGCATGAGCAGGATGTAGCATGTCGCCCCCGGCTCTGGGCCCAGAGGAGAGAGGAGCTCATCCTACGGGGGAGGGGAGGCTCTGGGAAAGCTTCTAGGATCTGGTGGCAGTTGAGCTGGGTCCTAAAGAATAACAGGTGTGGGACAGCTTGTTCCAGGGGTTGCATGTGACCTGGGACCATTGGCTCCTGGATACACAACTTGGAGGCTCCATGTCAGCAGAAAGGTGACATTTGGGCAAGAACCAGCAATTTTAAGTCTCATGGGTCTTCCTTTCAACAACTCCTTCCTGAAGCACTGTGGGGTAGTGATTATGGGCTCTTGCTAGGGGCAGATGGACCAAGTCCTAAGCCTTCCTAGCTTCCTATCTGTGTGATTCACTGTGCCTCAGTTTCTGCATCTGTAAAATGCGACCAATTCTAGTAGCTCTCAGTTCTAGGGCTTGCACGCAGTGAATGCTCATTAAATCAAAGCCTTAGCATCATGGTCAGCGTCATTCACCATTATCATTCCTGTAGTCAGCACCCGGGCAGGAATAGGGAGGTTAAGGTGCTGTGGCAAGAATCCCAGCCTCGGTTTCCTCCACTGGGCCTCTTTAATGCCACAGCACCTTTCTGCCCGAGTCCTCCCTTTAGCTACCTTCTAGATTTGTAGGGTGGATCGTGTGTCCCGTAAAAGGCTGTGTGTAGGAGAAAGAGCTAAGAGGAATGGAGCTCCATATGCAGAAGATGCCAGCTTGTCAACCAACAGGGATTTGGTTTAAAAGGATTGGGTTATATCTTAAACAAATCTGATCTCAGTTCTGCTACTTAGTAACTGGGTGACTGCAGGCACCTTCCGTCATTTCTGTCAGCCTCAGTGTCCTCTTAGCTCATAGGGGATTGAGGAGCATAAAGGAGTTATGGATGCGTGTTTCTGGCGTGGTGCGTTGCACCCAGAAAGCCCTTAGTGCGGGCACTATGGTCTCCTTCCCCCTCCTCCCTGCCCCTCCCTTCCTCTTTCTCTTCCTCCTCTGCCTCTTCCTCTCTCCTTTTCTTCCTGTAAGCCTCCCCACTTCCCCTTTCTTGCCTAGACTGGCTAAGGGTTTCAGTTGGCTTCTGAGGCATCCTCCCTTGGGTACTCTGGTTATGACAGCCAGCAGCAAGCATGTATTACAGCCCGCGTGGCTAACCCCCTGGCTAACCATCTATTATGGAAAGAGGAAAACAAAAGGCCTGTGGGCCTGTGGCTGGGCCTGGAGCTCCTCAGATCTGAAAGCAGGACATCGAGTGTCAACAGGGCTGCATCTGGGTGGCAAGACTCTCCAATCCCATTGGACAGAAACTCCAGGCTGTCCTAGGTGCTGGGCTCCTGTCACAGCAAAGGATGCCTCATGTCCAGAGCCTGCAGTGGTGCAAGAAGAAGACACACTCAACTTGGAATGATCTGTGATTAGAGCCACAAACTGCAACGCAGTGATTCCCGGGAAAGCAGAGCTGTTCTCTAGTGTTGGACGTTCTCGCTGTCCTTCAGCAAGCTCAGCATGTTGGTTCTCTTTTGTATTCATTCAACAAACGTTTATTGGGTGTCTGCTCTGTACCAGGTGCCCTATGTAATGAACATATACTGGGGACTAAAGTGGACAAATATCCTTCCTCCACCAAGGTTTCTACTTAGGCAGGAGACAAAAAAACTCAAGTATACAAACATATAACCATATAACTACAAATAGTAGTAAATGCTGTAAGGAAAACAGGCAGGGTGTGAAACAGAACATAATGGGAGGACACCTCCTTGAGACATTCAAGGAAGGACTCTTGGAAAAGGTGACATTTAAGCCAAAAGCTAAGGGATGAGAAGGACCATTGCACAGGAAGTGTGGTGGCAGGAAAGGGCTGCAGCAAAGGAATGGGGTCAGGGAAGGGGTCTGTGTGCTGGGGGGACCCAGGGGACAGGAGAACTGGGGCAGAGGCAGGAGGAGATCATGCAGGGCCTTGGAGGCCGAGGCAAAGCGTCCGCACTTCATCCTGAGTCGGGGCAGGGGGCATTCCTGGCAGGATTTGAAGTAGGGGGGGTGACATGGATGTTAATGAACAGGGACCACTCTCATAGGCAATAGGAATCAAACTACACCGACCTCTGCCTCGCTCTGGCTTTCCAGAACCTACTTGGTAAATCTGTGGGATGTTAAGGCCATTGGACCAGATCTTGGTCTCATCCATCAGAGGATAAGGGGCCTGTGTGGGTGGATAACTGGGCTACCTAACTTGGATGGAGACTTACAATGCTGAAATTCCAGGGTATGTCTGTTCATTAAACACTTAAACAGCACTTACTATGGGTTAGAGTGACCCTAAGAGACAGGTACAATTTCTAGGGAATGCCATCATTTCTCTGGGATAAACAAAAATACATCAAACCTCATTTTTGAGCTCCACCCATTTGGAATTTGCTACCTATTTCTGGGCAGTTCTGTGAGGCTAAGATGAGGTAATGAATGCAATGTGCTGACCACATAGTAGTTTCTTAAGAAACAGCCGTTTCTCACCCCTTTGCCTTTTGTCTATAGAAAATGGGTTTCCCAAGCAGGAAAAAAACAAAACAAAAAAAACCCCACGTATAATTAAAATGATAGGCACTTTGCAATTTGGTTAAGGCACACATTTCAATCACTTTGGAAACACCCATTCAGGCACAATTGCTGGGCTAATTATAAATCACTCCTTTTTATTCATTAAGCCAGAGTCCCCTAAGGCGCCCACAAAGGTGTGTTCTGTTGGACTAATTCAAGGCCCTCTTGTTTGACAGCCCTCCTTTGTCATTCTAGTGTTGGGGGACAGGCCTAACAGGTGTCTAACAGCTCAGCAGGGTCATATCAGGTTCTTACTGAAAATGCTTAAATTTCAGAAAACACGCTTGGCCTCACACTTGGCCAAGTCCATATGAGGCGAAGGGGTGTTGCAAGGGGGCTCCTCTGAATGGACAGATACAACGTCTCTTTCTTTAACATCAGTCCAAATTGGAGAGGTCTGAATATTTAATTATTAAAAAGTGTTATTTCTTTGGATGAGAAGTTGCCCCCTTAGAATGGGCCTGATTGGTGAAACTCTGCCACAAACTGGATTTTGTGGTCTGAGAGTATATTCTAAATTGCCTACCTGAAGTTATCCTGTGCAAGTTCCTTGCATTAAAAAAAATGAGTGCAGTGTTTTTGTTAAGTTATAAACAGTACCTTTGTGGTGGAAAAAAACTACACCCATAAATATTATTTTAAAAATGTAAACATATAGTGAACTCGAATGCTTCTGTACATAATCCAGCCAGATCAATTTAAAAGACTTTACATTGGTTGGTCACAATTTTTAAGTTTAAAGGGCACAATTATCTGAATTCAATAATGATTCAAAAAAGAGAGTTTTGAGGTTCTTGGGGCTATTTTTTCCAATTGATAGTTATCAATCAATGGAACAGACTCTGGAGTGCAGGAGTAGACCCACACATATGTGGTTAATTGAATTCTGACAAAGGTGCAAAGACAATTCGACGGAGAGAAGATGGTCTCTTCAGTGAACAGCGACAGCACTGGCATAATTTAATACCCGTATACGCTAAAAATCAACCTCAGTCCATTCCTCACACTCTAGATAAAAACGGACTCAAAATGACTCGTTGATCTAAATATAAAATGTAAAGATGTAAGATTTTTAGAAGAAATGACAAGCATATTTTGTGACACCGGGTAGAGAATATTTCAAAACCAAACTCCTGATCCATAAAAGAAAAAAAATGATAAACTTGAACTCATTAAAATTAAGAACTTCTACTCTTCAAAAGACAGTTGAGGGCTTCCCTGGTGGCGCAGTGGTTGAGAGTCCGCCTGCCGATGCAGGGGACACGGGTTCGTGCCCCGGTCCGGGAGGATTCCACGTGCCGCGGGGCAGCTGGGCCCGTGAGCCATGGCCGCTGAGCCTGCGCATCCGGAGCCTGTGCTCCACAACGGGAGAGGCCACAACAGTGAGTGGCCCGCGTACCGCAAAAAAAAAAAAAAAAAAAAAAAAAAGACAGTTGAGAGAATTAGAAAACAAAACAAAACAAAAACAAAACCCACCACACATTAGGAAAAAATATTTGCAAGTCACACATCTAATAAAGGACTTGTACCTATAATTCATATAAAGAACTCTCAAACCTCAATAATGAGAAAACATTTAAAATTTTCTTTAAAAATGGGCAAAGTATTTGAATAAAAGCCTTCACCAGAGAAGACATACAGTGCAAATAGGCTTGTGAAAAATGTTCAAGATCATTAGTCATCAGGGAAATGCAAATTAAAACTATAATTTAGAAACCACAACATACTTATTAGAATGGCTTTTTTTTTTTAAATCTGAAAATGCCAAATGTTGGCAGAGATATGGAGAATTAGCACTCTCATATGTTGCTAGTGGAATGTAAAATGATACAGTCACTTTGGGAAACAGTTTGGCAGTTTCTTATTAAATTAAACATACACTAGACATATGACTCAACAATGCCGCTCCTAGGTATTTACTCAAGTAAAAGAAAAACTTATGTTCACACAAAAACCTGTATGAGAATGTTCATAGAGGCTTTATCCATAATAATTATCAAAGCCGAAGACCATTCAAATATGCCTCAACTGTGGAACGAACAAACCTCAGATAGATCCTCACAGTGGCTACTCCGTTAAAGGTATGCCGGGTAACATCACTCTGGATGTCACATGAATCTCATATGATGTCATAAGAGGGGCACTTCACCTTTGTAGTATTTTCCCCCAAATCATCATCTAATCATGAAGATAAACTCAAATTGAGAGACATTCTACAAAACCCCTGACCACTCCTTCTCCAAACTCTCAAGGCTATGAAAAACAAGAAAAGACTGAGAAATGGTCACCATTTTTCTGGAACAGGAAAAAGGACGTTAATGAGAAAATGGTGGAATCCAAATAGTGACTGGAGTGTAGTTAATAGTATTATGTCAATGTTGGTTTCTCTGTTTAGACAAATATGTCATGGTGATGAAAGATGGTAACCTTAGCAGAAATGAAACATGGTGAAGGGCAAGTAGCAACTCTGTTCTCTTTGCAGCTTTTCTGTAAATCTATAATTATTCCAAACTGAAAAGACAATATTAGAAAAATAAGAATGCCAGGCACATAGCAAGCACTCAATAAATGATGACTATTGCTGTTCTTTAGAGGAGAAAGCCCTGGTAGGAAATGTAGATTATAAAACTTCCATTTTAAATTGCAAAACAATTCATAGATGGTAAGTGGCTCTTACAAACGTTATTTCTCATCAGTTCAGAGCCAGAAGGGTGAAAATATTATCTGGACCAACCCCCTCATTTTCCAGATAAAGAAACAGAACCCCAAGAGAAAGAAGCAGGAAGAAGAAAAATAACAGTGATTGAAATAATAAAATAACATTAAGAGTTTAAAACAAAAAAGTAACAGTCATAGATAACAGTAAATAATACCTATTGTAACTCAGGCACTGTTCTAAGTGCTTGTACCCACAATCTCATTCATAACAACCTTATAAGATACATTTTATAATAATCTCTATTTTACAGAGGAGGAAGCTGAGGTCAGAGAGGTTAAATAACTTGCTCAGGGTCACACAGCTTGCAAGGCTGGGCCTCACACTCTGGAAAAGAAAGGAAACTTAGATTCACTGAGCACCCACATGTAGCAGGCAAGATGCCAAATGTCTCCTAAACCTTAACTCATTTAATCCCTCACAAAATTCTGTGATATCTGTACCGATATCCCAAATTCACTAATGAGGAACTCAAGGTTTACATAATTGTCCCGCCGCACAACTGGCAGATGGCAGAGCTGGGATTTGAACTTAGATCCACCAGACCCCATTCCTGTGCCCTCTCTATCACACTGGTCTCCTCTGGATACAGGTAGAATGGTCCAGCAAGAACAAACCAGAGGCTCTGCCCTTTCATTCGCTGTTTATTCCACATTCAGGAAATCTTAGCTTTCCTAGTGGTACAGCTTCTGCTATTTTCTGTTTTACAAGCAGAAAAGACATATTCCATCCATAATTCCTTAAGACTCAGGTAGCTGACCTAGAGCTTTCGAGATCCTCAGGACACAGGATGACAACTGTGTCCATTTTAAAAATTCAAATTTCATCCACTACCTAGAAAGTATTAACAGAGTCAGTAAGATGTTAACATATAACAATATTAGCTGAGGCTGATGTCTGATGCTCTCTGGCCAAGCTCTGACTGTACACGGCTGAGAGGGTATGAAATGCGTTACATGTATTTAAACATATTGAGGAAAAAAGTACAAAGCGATCATCTGTGTGTATCCCCTCCCACATGTGGCCACAAATGGAACATATTGGAAAGGTTATGAGAGATCAGGAGATTTAGTGAACAGGGCACAATACAGCTTTGTGGTCCGGTTTATTTTCTCATGACAGTGTAAAATATAGATTGAGATGAACTCAAATCCCTCATATTTCGTTTTATAGTTCAAATTCATAAATTCTCTACATTCATTAGAAAGCGATGTACTATCTGCACCCACTTGAAAAGATAGCATCCCAAGGGACAGATACAAGAATATTAAAAAAAATCCTGATCAAAGAAATATTGCTTCTTTCCTCCTTTCATTGAGCAGATGTGCAATGTGTCCAGAGGAAGAAATAGAAAAATTCCTGAGTGATTTATTTGATGAACCCAGTTTTAACTGAGGTTATTGCGTGCCTGATATCATGACGGGGGTTATTAGTTTCTAGTTGAAAATGACCAGAGAGAATCCCGTTCACTTCATCAATATGGTCCATTTATAGGTTGTCAGGGAGGCGACATCATGCAGCCACAGCACTTTGTCTTAGAGTTATTTCTCTATTAGATGGTCGCCATCTTTATCATGAAGACTTTTGGTTATTTAAGAAAACCCAGACCAGAAAGATATATCTGTTCCATCCCAGCACTCAAGTCATTAAAAGCAGATGCATCACTTAGAAAAATGTCTTCTATTCAAAAGCCCCGTTGCCACAGAAAAAGGCATCACAAAAGTCTCATTTGCCACAGAAAAAAAATAAAAAACAGACCCCCGAGCCATGCTTTTTCTAGGAAGAAAGTTGATTTTTGCTTTTGCTAGAAAGAATACTTTGTATAAACCAGGGGTTCCCAGACTTTGTGAAGCAACAAAATTATTTTTAAAAGTTTGGGGTGGGGGTCCCTCTACATAGGATTATCAATTTTTAATTTTGCCAGATAAAATCATTCACAAGTTCTTTTTTATTGTCTCCATCATTCCATAAAGAAAGGGCATTTTAAGGCACACACACAAAATTTTAAAATAACATAAACATTTAAAAAGAACACAGTCTCAGAACGAAGGTATCCCCTCCGAGGAGAGAGAGCCTTAGGCTGCTCTCCCCACAGCCTGAAGAAGCTGTAATCCCTTATCAGCCTCTTGGTCTGCAGACCACCTTCGGGAAGCACCGGAAAATCTGGTAAAATCAGTGACGAGCTATTGATATTAGAGGTGGAAACCTCCTGTTCTGGAACTTGTTTGTAATGTCATAATACTTTACTAAATTGTTAAAGCACTAACAGTAAAAGAAATAATGAAAACAGAATAATGGTAATAAGTAGGTAACACCATGTATTAAAGTGCAGACTAGATGTCAGCTCTTTACTATGTGCTTGACATGTTGGTATCTCTTAATTCTTACAACGACCTGCACATCGGTGTCGTTACTGTCACTTGAGGGACTAGGTAACCATGGCCCAGAGAAGTCACAGAGCTTGCCCAAGGCACCCAGCAGTGAGTGACAGAGCTGGGATTCCGCTTCAAGTCCCTCTGAGTCAGAAGCCAGTGCACTAAGGACTCGGCATCCTGCCTTCTTCCAGTTACGCTCTGCTGTACTTATATGTCTCAGGCTCCGTTTCTCCCCCATGTGCTCAGGTTGTTTTTTTGTTTTGTTTTGTTTTTTTACATCTTCAAGTCCTCAGCACTCAGGCGCAGTGCCTGACAAATAGTAGGCACCTAATCCCTGTTTCTAAACAAATAAATAAATGAAGACTTCCAGTTTGAGATATTTGTTTTCAAACATAGGGTGGTGTGAGAATTAAATGCAATCATATATGTAAAACACTTAAAACTATCCCTGATAACACAGGAAGCTCTTGATATATGTGAGTGACTTTCATAACCAGTATTAAGAAATCAGCTCCCCTTTGAGAAAGCTGTCTTGGCTTGGTCTGTTGGAGAAATTCCAGCAGCCTTGCAGGGGAATCTTCACACAGGATATCTTCTCCAGAAGGATTTAAAAAAAATCAGAAATGACAATTTCTAAAATGCACACATACATCACTTTTTTTCTTCTTCTTTTGCTATATATATTATTATTATAACATAACATTACATTATATAGCTATCATATATGCCAAATGATATATATGTATCACATGCAACATAACGCCTCTTAGCTCATGGATCAAGGATGTGCAACTTAATACTAAAATAAAATCAATCCTTAGGCCCTCCTTTTTTTGGGAGGGGGATTATATTCCATTATTTTTATTTCTTTACCATCTTTATTGGAGTATAATTGCTTTACAGTGGTGTGTTAGGTTCTGCTTTATAACAAAGTGAATCAGCTATACATATACATATATCCCCATATCCCCTCCCTCTTGCATCTCCCTCCCACCCTCCCTATCCCACCCCTCTAGGTGGACACAAAGCACCGAGCTGATCTCCCTGTGCTATGTGGCTGCTTCCCACTAGCTAGCTATTTTACATTTGGTAGTGTATACATGTCCATGTTAGGCGCCCCCTTGATTAAAGGATTTTTAAAACAAATCTTGCTTTGTTGGGCCCCAAAGGAAAATTATAAGTGGTTGAAAATTGGGGTTCTCCTGTGTATAAGATAGAAATACAAACTCTTCCTTATTTGAAAAGCAGAATTGACCAGTGTTATTTAGAAAGAGCTCCCTGACATTTTTTATGAATGTCATTTATAGATACAGTCTTAAGCTCAAGCTTAGATTTGTTTTTCATTCTCCTCTACGGTGCTGTGAAAGCTGCACTGCGAGTCAGACTATATTACTAGTGTCAGGGGCATTGTATTATTCTCCCAGACCTTTGCTGGAAATTTCCCAAGATGGTAATGAGAAAACGATTACAGCAAGATCCATTTGTCTCTAATTTCTGCACCCTAAATTACAAGAGGTCCCAGGAACAATCCTCCCCAAGGCAAGCTTTGGGACCAGTTAGAAGTGATGTTCTTCCTGCTTTTTATTTCAGTTGGTGATACTCCCTGCCTCCCCTGGACAGCTGTTTCTCTGAGCAAAGCGACCCTGGCTGCTGAAATGATTTCTAAGTCTCTTGCATCAGCAGGATTGCGGGACAAGGAGGCTAGTTACTCTTCAGCTCTTCAGATGGGTCAAAGTGTTGAAAGTCGGCGTTACTGCTATAGCAGCCGGATTTATAAATGTCTCAACAACTTCACTGCATTTAGCCATATAAAATAATTAGAGATTTTACCCAAGATAAAAAGGACAAGAAAAGAAAATTTGGGATAAGTAGATTTATGTTTGTTTACTTTACCCCAGGCAGAAGCAGGCTAATTTCTGGCATGTGGTACCCTGTGTTTGGGCTCAATGTGATTTCAGAGGTTTAGTCTCTGGTGCCCAGAGGTGAGTAACCATTTTCCATGTTTGTTCATAGACAGAGAAATGTAAGTGGCTTCAAAATACTGAACAGTTAGATGTTGCTTGTAATATGTTATCTTATCAGATAGACAATGTCTGAATGGAGTTTTATCAGAATAGTTTCACAGATAAGTATACACTTTAAGAAGAACTAGAGGTCAATTAAAAGTATCTCTCCCACAGATAATATATAAAAATATAATCTTTCATAGATAGACATATAGAAAAGTGTATCTTTTTTTCATCGTTACATATATTTTCCAAAGAGCTAGAAGTCAACTAAGAGCGTCTCTTTTGCATCTTCATCATGAATAAATTAGGCAGAAAAATCCTGTAGTAGCCTAAACTTTTGCCCATGTAGACCACTTTCTCTCATTCAGGAACCGTATAATGCCCCAGATCATCTCAGCCCTCTGCATGCTAAATATCCCTCAGATGAGGAACAATTGGACTTTTATATCTGAAACCTCACTTAAACAAGATTGATGTTAAGGATGCAGGAAGTAAAGATGATGCTTGTTTTATTGTCTTCAAGATAGTCTCAAAGAGTTGATGGCTGACTGGCCCCAGCCCTTTTGCCGGAAATAAAACAATTGAAAAAAAACACACACACAAAAACAACAGCAACAAAAAACACCTCTCTTCTATAGTAGATCAGGCCCAGAGGGTTATTTTGTTAAAAAGCTTAGTCCAGAATTAGCTTTTCCTCCTTCCTCCCACTGCCTCCCTTTCAGTTTGCTTTAAAGGTTTCTGTTTTTGTTGTTTTCAGCCAATTCCGTTTGCACTTGTGAATGATAATGAATTGGTGCTTTTGCAGGAACTTGAACTTCTTGGATAAAAGATGTGTTCGATGTTTAGGTCATTAACATTGACATGATTATCTTCAGAGTTTGGCGCCATTAACTCGATTATTGAGTCACTGTTTATTGTCATAGTCTGTCACAGAGCTTAACGGCAAAAGGTCAGATCAGCACGAAAGGATCCAAGTGATGCGGACAGAATGACTGATCTTTCAATGAAATAGCTGCTGTTATTTGCTCTTGTTTCGGGGTGGATGACACAAAATGCTTCTGACTTCAACACAGGAAAATTATTTTCAAGCTGTGTTGGAAATCTGCAGATTTGAGCAGGTATCAGTGTCCTTAAAAATGTCCATATGCCCTTTCAGCCCGAAATTCTACTTCCACTTCTGCCAAGGCAGCAGTAAAACATACACAGGTTTATGTTCAAAGCTAGTCATTTCAGTCTTGCTTACAATAGCAAAGAATTGATGACAATCTAAATGTCCGGCTATTGGGATGAGCTAACTAAATTATGTTATCATACATAATGCCGTGATTCAAAAGCATAACTTCAAATAATAGTTACTAGATATAGGAAAAATTCATGGCCTATTAAGTAAACTATAGATTTTTTTAAAAAAATATAGAAGAAGTAAGCCTGATGGTCCAAGACATTAAAGTTTGTGTGTAGGTAACAACAAAACCACAGGGTTTTTCCCGTGCTTACCGCTGGGTGTGTGTGTGGGGAGGCAAGTATTTTTATTCATTCTTAATATTTTGCCATGTTTCCTAAATTTTCTGCCATAAACACACATTTCTTTGATAACTAAAAAAAAAAAAAAAGTAAATGCAATTTTTAAAGTACTAGCCAGGATGCAAGCCCTTGTAATTACATATTCATCCGAAGCACAGATCCATGGTCAAGTACACCGGTGAGCACACATGCAAAACCGCCTCACGGCTCCACTATTCCAGGACCTACATAGAGTTGTCAAAAGGAAGTCCCATAACATGCATTTGCAGCTCCCAGCCCTTTATTAATGCCACATGTGCTCTTGTAAGGTTAAGTTATTAAGTGATATACAATAATTGTCTCTACTCCAAAGTAGACATTTCAATTCACTCAGCTCATGTGGATCTATTTCAGTATCATTTATCACAACAGCTTTTTAAGAATGATCTCAGTGGGCTGCTTCTCTAGTCCTTCTCTTTGAATGCAAGCCGACCTAAATGGCCCCGGTAAGAAATTAAATATAATTACTTATGGCATCGCACAGGGCACAATGAGAACACGTCAGCTTCCGAAATGGAAAAAGGCGTTTGGAGGCCCCTCATCTTCATTCCTCCCCAGAGTTAATTTGCCTGTATTTCCTCCCTCGTGGAGAACGCTTACATGTAGCCTCACAATGACCTGTTTAGTTGGCAGTGGAAAATTATGTCATTTGCAAGCAAGCTTTCAGCTGTGATATTTTATAATTGTTAAGATGAAAACCTGATAATCCTCTCCCCCTTCACATAAACTGCAATCCATCTTTAAACCTGTGATAATTCCTAAAACCTGCCGCTTAATAAACTAACACACCCCAGGCCTATGTGATTTTACGGGGAGTCAATCTTTGATCAGCCAAGCTGAAATGGGTCTGATAAGGGGACGCCCTTCCACTCTGGGAGTCGCCACTTGAGTGGGTGATTGCTGTTTCCTCCCCGTCCTCAAGTGCCAAATAAGCAGAAGTCTTCCTGAGCTTCTTATCTCTTTCACTTTCTTCTCGAGATCTCTGTCGCTTTAATCCGGCATGTCTGCTGCTGGTTAACAAGGAAATCCTATGTCAATTATCGCCAACAACTTCCTGCTGCGAAGCAGTGGGGAATCAAAGCGTTTGAGAGCCTTTTCACACCAGAGAGTGGTGCAGGGCCTAATTAAATGGCCCTCATATCCTGCAGCCCGGTGGAGGCCATATGATAGATAGCTAATGAAAGATAGCCTAATTTTTCTAAGAACCGTTTGGAGGCTGGTGGACTGTCTGGTGGGCTGCGAGTACGCCCCGGGGTGGGAAGACGTGAGTTTTTTTTGTCCACTTCTGCTAAATTTAGTGAGCCTGTTGTCAGCACAGGACAGCAGGATCGGAAG